>NC_136618.1:10445285-10636566 GCF_933228915.1 Telmatherina bonti
GCTGGTTTTTATCAAATATTAACATGAATTAAAGAAGATAATTGTAATTTCAGCTAACTGTTTCTTGATACACAGAGAATATTAAATATGTCCACCTTCCTCTTCAGGGCCAGTCTGCTGAATTTTATGTTTTTGTCTTCATTTTTCTGGACATAATTAAAGGCCTTGATAATGAATGAATGTTTCATATTATTATGATCATTATATTAAACTAACATCATGCATATGATGTAGCTTCTGTTCAGCCATAATAACTTCTATTAGAATAAATGTCCAAACCAGTTTCAGAGAATTCCAAATGATTTTTTTTTTCTGAGAAAAACATTAGATAACTTCCTTTAAGCCTTTGACTGCACCTGGGTGTCTTATGGGGTGAAAGAGACTTTTATTTCAGACACAATGTGAATTATAACGCACAGTTTGAGTTCAAATTGAATTTTTATGAACATTTTTCTACATTCACCCTTACAAATGGATGAGTATCATAAAACTAATAATATGACAATAAACCCAGTATCTTTTTTTTAGAATAAATTGTGTTAACATCCAGCGAGTCCATTTTCAGGACATCCTGTCTGAAGTTGGATTAATGGCCCTTATGTACTGTAGTTCATGTAGTAGAAGCCTTCTAAACCTGACTGCTGCTGCTTCTAAAGCCATGAAAGCTGTTCATTTATGTCCCTCCCATCACCCGGCGACCTCCCCACACCGCCTGGTGTCAGTATTGTGCACAGAGATTTACAGCGAAGCTCAGAGGACAAATGGCTACAGCAGACGTGGAGCAGCGGAGGGAAAAGGGAGGAATGTTTGCATTGCAGTCAAGTTAAACTGACTAGATGGTATGTTTTAGACATGTATCTATATAAATACATATAGATGTCATCACATGCGGGTGTTTTATCTCACCAGGAGGGTAAAAGGCAACACAAGCCATGGAGTGAGAAGGCAATATCAGACCTGTTATACACTTCATTTCTGCCTTCCATTAAACCTTTTGGTGCCCCTTCCCTCCATTAAACACTCCAGACTAAGCAGCCCTCGATTGTAGAGTCATTTACAAATTTGAGGCTGATTCACAGGCACAGCATGAAGCCCCCTCCTGAAAACTAGAGCGCGCCTTCCGTACAGAGATTGATTGCTGAAAAACCTAAATAATTGTGACCTCTTTGGCAAGTGCTGTCATCACTAATAACAATCAGTGTGCGTTCCAATCTGATTCGGTGCAAGAGGATATTTTCAGTGACCACAGGCTGGCAAGCACGGCCTTGTTTGTCATGCCCTGGTGAATGTCAATAAGCATGGGGGAGGGGGAGGGAGGGTGTGGATAAGGGATTGTTGTGTACTCTTAACCAAGCATGAAGATTACTGGGCTTCTTATGTAAGAGCCTCTTAACAACTTGTATTTTTGTGAAATCTATATTGAACTCAGTCAGGTGAACAGAGCACATCCAGTCATGTTTCAGGGAGAAAGCTTTGCTTCTAACTAACTGTCATGTCAACATGTATGTGGTTAAAAAACAGAGAGTTCCAGAAAATAAAAGTCCTAAAAGACCCTAAATTCACCCCCAAAATTGTGACATTGTGTAAAATGTAAACATATTTTATTCTCAGTAGCTCATAATGACACTGAGGCATTTTATCATTCATTCATTCATTATCCTAACCGCTTAATCCAATGAAGGGTCGTTAGGAAGCTGAAGCCTATCCCAGCAGTCTTTGGGCGAAAGGCAGGGAACGCCCTGGACAGCTCGCCAGTCTATCGCAGACATTTTAACATTTAATGGAAAATATTTACTGATTGTAAATTTTGAAGGCAGTAATGCGTCTCTAAAAGTTTCTGTCTGCCTGTAAACATCTGGTAAATGAGACCAGAAGCCTCAACGATGAAGCTGTTAGTGTGGTAACTTTAGGGTTAACCTGAGTTTTCTCCACTACGATGCTGGTTTACTTCTTACCGGGATAAATCACCATGGTAACTTACACTGAACGGCTAACCTGCTCTAGACCAGGTTATGTTCTGGAAAAAAGATCTATAGCTGTTTTTCTATTACATTTTTTCACAAAGTAAAAGCGATATTTCTAAGTTTCGACAAACAAAAATGGCGATTTGCAGGCGTTTCCGCTGAGAGGTGTTTAGCACAGAAGCCTCTGTTCTGGTCAAATATTATGGGTTATGCAAGGTAGCCATGTGCGATTATTTTGGGGTTTTCCTTTTGTTGTGGAGAATTTTCAACAGCTTTTCAAAGCTTTTTCCCTCATTTTCTTTTCTAAAACTCTAAAGTTTGCTGTTTGTTCCATACTACACCATCTTTACTGGAAATGAACTGGTCAAGGCGCCCCACATAACGTCCTGTGACATGTAAATGCGTAAAGTTTTTCCATTACACTTTTGTGATATTTCTCTATCAAAACGTTCTTGCGTTATTTCAGTCTCTTTTCGAAATATAGGTGTTTTCCATTAGAGTATTTTTTTGTGATATTTAGTTTTTGCACATGTTTAGGTGTAATAAAATGCACCGATTGATTTATGAAAGCCCCGCCTTCTGACCAATCAGTTCCTTTGCTAAAATGGCTGTCCATTCTGGTGATGTTGGTTTTCAGACCATAAAAGAAGCTCTTTCTTAGAAAAGAAAGAGCTTTTAGGGAATGATGCATCCTTTTGATGATGCAATAAAGCCTAGTCTCTGACCGTTTTGAAGTCCATTTATCTGAACTTGTTCTTGACTTGTTAGCAAGTCCGTTTAGCCCCACATGGGTCGCATCTGAAATAATGAGGTTACTAATAATGCGCACACACAGCGAACTGCAGAATTATGTATTTATAGAATGTGCAACTATTTGTGTCATCACCAACTTTGTCGTAATGCTCATCCAGGGTCTGATTGGGCAAGTCAGCCGAGGTAAAAGAAAAAAAAAGTATCTGGGGTATAATTATCATGCTTCATCGTACAGGCCTCAGTTGCAGGTTACAGCTTTATGAGAGGAACGTTGCTCCATGCTGATGCAGGATTTTAGTCCAGGACCTGGATTGCTGCTTTCAAGAACCTCCAAACATTTCTCCTTTGAAGCCAATGCATATGTGATGGATGCAGTATGTAGCTCAGCATTGTCTTGCTGAAATCTGCAAGATCTTCCCTGAAAGAGACATTTTCTTGATGGAAGCAGAAGTTGATCCAAAAGCCTTGTTGTACTTTGTAGCAGTGATAAAGCTTCACAGAAGTCTAAGATGCTTGTATCCATCCATCCATCCATCCATCCATCCATCTTCTGCCGCTTATCTGGGGTCGGGTTGCGGGGGCAGCAGCGTAAGCAGGGAAGCCCAGACTTCCCTCTCCCCAGCCACATTTACCAACTCTGTGGTGGGGATCCCGAGGCGTTCCAAGGCCAGCCAAAAAATATAATCCCTCCATCGTGTCCTGGGTCTTCCCCGGGGTCTCCTCCCAGAGGGACGTGCCTGGAACACCTCACCAGGGAGGCGTCCAGGAGGCATCCTGACCAGATGCCCGAGCCACCTCAACTGGTTCCTCTCGATGCGGAGGCTCAGCCCGAAAGATGCTTGTGTCAGTCACTAAAGCATCCTTATAGCATCAGAGATGCAGGCTTTTGAACTGCCCTGCTGAAAACAAGCTGGGTGGTCCATCTTCTCTTTAGTTTGGACACTGAGTTAATGGTTCCCAAAAATATTTACTCATGTTTAATTGTCTGACCACAGAAGTTTTCCCCTTTGCTTCAGACCACTTTAAATGAGCCGTGGTGCAGAGAAGACAACGTTTTTTTTTTCCTGGATCATGGTCACATACAGTTTCTTCTTTGTGTGATAGCTTTAACCTGCATTTGTGTATTTTAGGGTGGACTGTGTTTACAGACAGAGATTTCTTTAAGTGTTCATGAGCCCCAGCAGTTATCTACAGTCAAGATTCATGTGGGGTTTTAATGCAGTACTGTCTGAGGGCTCCAAGATCACAAACATCAAGTTTGATCTTTAGCTCGTCCTGAGCGTACAGAGATTCCTCCGAATTCTGAGTCTTTTGATGATATTTAACATTATACATGGAGGGATCCTTAAAGTCTTCATGATTTTACATTCAATTTTTCCACAAATTTCAGACAGTTTGGAAAACCTGCTGTACTCCAGCCCTCGTAGGACTAAATGAGACCCCTGCAATAAAACCTATAGTAATTAGATATGAAACACTCCTCTGAAACATTCCTGGTTATGAGCCTATTTACATAACAATATAAAAATTCCACTAACTTGATTCCATTTCCATTATTGAATCTCATTCTATACATATGTAGCAACGTTACTTACTTTTATTTAATCAACATCAGGTCTTTGTTTAACATGGAAGAGCCAATATTAATACAATCAGTAAGACAGAAGGCAGTTCATTCCACAGGCATGACATCACGGTATGACTGGAAATGTAATGGTATTCATTCAGCAGCTTTTTCATACCTGGGTATACCCTGAAACCAGAAACCAGCACATCCATGTTTTCATATTGCATCTACAGTCTTAAAATTCAAACAGCAAAACCTCTGCATTCAATTCCAAAACTATTTTTCTCCCCAGATGTGGTTAATTCTTTCAAATTTATGAATTAAATAAATAAGAAGAGGACTTAAGCAACTATTCTCACATTAATAATTATTTTATTAATACTAGATAATATCTGCATCTTCTGTAAAGACTAGAGTGTTGCTACACCCCCACCTGGCTCTGCTGCTGACACACCCCCTCCTGCCGGGCTTCTCCGCAGCTCCTCTTCAGATTAGTGATCGTCCACACCTGCATTCTGTCCACTCCCAGCAACCTCTGCTCCGCTCTCACACTCTGTCACACCTCATACCTACAATGCTGGACCTTCCTTCCTTCATTCCTTCCCAGCTCCAACTTACCTTACCTTGATCTGGACTGGCTAGAAAAACCCTGCTTTGGCCTTCCTCATAAGATTCTTTTTCCCCTTCTTGTGAATAAAATCCTGGTCAACCTGGTCTGTCTCCTCGAGGTCCTTCATTACAGCCATAGAGCTCAGAACTTTGTAAAATTATACATTTTTCCAACACAAATTTAGCCTTTTCACTCTAATTTCCCTCTAGAGTTAATAAAGTATTTATCACTTATTTTGAAGATGAACTCTTGCGCACAACGCCTGCCACTGGTATCTCCAACTTCTTCAAAAGTTCCACTTCACATTTTTAGAAAGCATAACTTGACCTAAGTCTTTCAGATCATCCACGAACATTTTAATACAATCACGGGGAAGGCGCCACAGATAAATCCGGTTGTATAGGTCTTATCTGCTCCAGCTGTCAACCTTTTTCCCATGACGGCAGTGTGCTTCCCTAGGCTTGCATTACGTCATCCCAATCATTCAAATCTAACATGCTTTCACTCAAAATGAAGTAAAGTCCTTGGGAGGCTTTAGTAATGTCATAGAAAACAGGCACTGGTTTGGAAGTTTAATGGATGTTTCGCCCTCCGAGGGAAATCTGGCTTTTAGGAAATATTGTGCTGCATGTAGCTTTGACATCGCAATGTTTAATTTGTTTTAATTTGATTGTACAAACAGCATAATTAGTCAAGATGCACCAACACCCTCAGGTTAACTCGGTGCTGTATTAATTACGTCTACCACATTATAACCAGAATGCTCATTTATATCCCAGCCTGCAATGAAGTGCTTGCTAACTTTAAATAATTCAGGCTCAGCTTTCAGGAGGTGGAGAAACATCTCAATCAGAGAATTTAAACACATTTTGCATGTAAATGCTGGATTAGTTCAGGCACTTCCACACCTCTGATTCATTGATATCCACGCAAACAGAGGTGGGGTGTACCAGCGTTACTGCGTTCTGTCCTCTCCAGAGCGATAATGTAATGAAGAAATCTTTCATAAAAACCAGCGGTTATCTCCAGCAGCTACAAAAGTCAACAAGCTCATGTTAAAGGAGTGCTGCTGCTGTTGCTGTTAACCTCCCATGGCAGGGATTGATTGTCTGGCATTGTCACCAGGCCCGTACTCATCGCAGATTAAACCTTGAGGTTGCACATGGGTAATTACCCAGAATCCTTAGTCATCAGGTTATGTAAATCTCTCGCCGGCTCATTAGCGGGGCTTATTTGAAGAACACTTTTCCTCCCTGTTCTCCCCCCCCCCAGCTTCTCTGCCAAATTTTGCACCTTTGTGCTAAGCTTTTGCTGAGCTGTCTATGTCCCGTGTGTGAGTGGAAACTGAGAATAGCAAAGATATTGCAAAGGCCATAAAACTCCCAGCACATTTAAAAGCCAGCAAACACAACATCATTTTCTTTTTTCCACACATAAAGTGAAAATGAGGGTGTAACGCTTTTATAAATAGATGTATCTGGTGTTACAGCAGGTGAAATATTAAAAATAAAAAGGACCATGTGATCCACTTGGACCTATAATTGAGCAGTATATTATTTCACTTTGCTCGTGTTTCCATATCATTTGCTCCTCAATTATCTTGTCAATATTAACAGCGTTGGATAATTCGTCAGCGTTGTGTGTAAGAGAAGCTGCAGACCGTGTGGAAATGGCTGTATTGATGAGCACAGCAACACATCGACTTTTCCAGTAAAGCAGGAACAGAAATGCAGCGTTTCTGAAGAAGTCATGAGATCCAACTCGTGTCGATTTACATGTTTTTATGTGACAGTGCAAACTTCAAATTAAAGCTGGAAAAAGTCGCACTTTAAAGCCAGTTTGGTAAATAATCCTAACAGTGTTAACCTGTGGGGACCTGATGAGAACACACTTGTTACACACCAACTATTCCATAATATTATTTTATCACTCGCTGAATACAAATGATTCTTTATCAGACAGATGTAAGATTTCTGCAAGACTTTCAGGTTTTACATATTAGGTTCAGGCCAGGTCAAGGTATTTCTTCAATGGTGTTATTGCAATTTAGAAAATAAAGAGGAAGCAACTAGAGACAAAATCAGAAAAAGCTTTATTTTCATCTGGAATATAAAGACTAGACTGTAAAGTAAAGTCTAGTTGTTACTGGGTGCACATGTGAAGCGTTCCGTGTGCGGCTCTGGACCCAGTCTCACCTGTTTTAGGCAGTGGTGTGATTTACACCAGGTACGTTGCGGTGCATGCCAGCTAAATATACGCACCAAGTCCGTGCTTGACAGATTATGCTTCCAGAATGCATCAAGCCCAGCAAATCAGATAAAACCAGACAGGAAATACAGGACCAGTGTAAAACATCCAGTAAATTTATAAACAAAACCGTGCAGGTTTGCGATGATTGAACTCTGCAAACACAGTAGCACAGTGGCTAGCATTGTGGCCTCAAAGCAAGAAGGCCATTGGTTCAATCCTCACTGGGAGGGAGGCTTGCAGAGTGCATGTTCTCCCCATGTATACGTGGGTTCTCTTCAGGTCCTCTGGCTTCCTCCACCATGCAAAGAAATGCATGTTAGGTGAATTAGTTACTCTAAATTGTCCCTAGATGTGAGTGTGAATGGTTTGTTTGTCTCTTTGTGTGGACTGGCGACCTGTCCAGAGTGTACCCGCTTCTTCTCCCAATGCTGGGATAGGCTCCAGCTTCCCACAACCCTTAACTGGACTTAGTGGTTTGGAGAATGAATGAACATGACAGGGAAAATGGCAAAAGTTCTGTCATGTGTCTTTAACATCAATAGATGCTCCAAAATACAAATTCTTTTAGCAATAGAAAACAGTACAGCAGTCCATGTTCTGAAAGACAAACATCCTCCTTTAAGCACTGTTAGCTTTGTTCACGTTATTAAGCTTAGTTAAGTCACTGATTTCTGATATTACCATATCCTACTGCGCTACGTCCTTGCCAAAAATTTGACTGCTAAATGTCATTATAATTTTCCAAAACAACAACAGAACAAACAAACAAAAAACAGGCTACTTGATTAATTAATTAGCTTTACTGTATGGACTGAAAAGACCAAAGTGAGTTGAAAACGAACTGAACTGGGAGCTAAAAAATATGAAATGCATTTGGAAACCAGTGCAGTAGCTGTATGTCTTTAGCCTTTAATAAAGAGATCATTTTAAGTCCACATAGAAGGAGGACTTCTCTGACTTATTTCATAAATGAAACATTAGGCAATATAGTCCCAGTGTAGCTCCACCACACCATGGTGGTGGGAAAGGTAACAAGAACACACACCAAACAATCTATAAATTCACACAGGTACATTCAAGTGCAAGCACTCCATTACTTCTTCAAATGTTAAGTCATACATGCACAAACACTCTGGCTGCATAAACACTCTGTATGAGTAAGAAGAGCACATAGCTGCAACGTATTTACACATGCGGTCACAACATGCCGGGGGAACACTATAATGACAACAAGCTCACACTCCCACACGACCCAAATATCATCTCTTGAGGCTTCTAACCAGAGAGGAAGATGAAGCATAAAAATGTAAATTTTTGTCCAACTACATAAGATGCAGCAAGCACAGACAAAATGTATTTCCATAATAACTCCGGCTGGGTGTGCATATGGAGCGTGAGCTTCCCCTCAGCAGGCGCTGCATGTTAAATAAGCTGCTGCTCCGGCTGCCTCTTTCATGAACTCTCGGGGGTTTGTCTGTCCACCAGTGCTCACCACGTTGACATTAAACGCAACAGCTCCAAGCCAGACAGGTGGGCAACTTCATTCAACATTCATGATATCTGTCCATCCAAATTTCAAGACGACCAGAAGAGGTCTGTGAGTGTGCTGCCTCTGCATGTTGCCTAGCACATGGGGGCACATAGAAAGTAGGTTACTCTATATCTCATTAAAACTACTAAACTAGTGATTTACTTGGGTTTACAAGTTAGTGGTAAACAGTTATTTAAATTCTGATGACTGCGTTAAGTAATGTTTCTATAATTAGAATGTACCATTGTTTATGCATGAGAATATAAAGTAGACTCCGGCTTCCTCCCACCGTCCAAAGACATGCATGTTAGGTTAATATGTTGCTCCAAATTGCCCATAGGTGTGAGCGTGAGTGCTTGTTCGTCTCTGTGTGGCCCTGGGATGGACTGGCGAGCTGTCCAGGGTGTATCCTGCTTTTTGCCCAAAGACTGCTGGGATAGGCTCCAGCTTCCCCGCGACCTTTAATTGTACTAAGCTGTTAGGATAATGAATGAATGAATATAAAGTAGATCATTATCATTATTATGTATCATTATCACATATATTGTTGATGGGGGAAAAAAAAACACACTGGAAAAAGTACTACAGTAGTTAAAGGGTGATTCATGAATACATCACTTGTGCATGCTTATAACTACCCAAAATGGTCTGAAAGCTTGGAAGTCTGTTGAAATCACCATATGTTGTCCTTACCAGGCAAATGCAAACAATGCCAAGGAGGAGTTGTCATGTAAACGGGAATAACTTTTCATTGGTTTCCTCTGGGAAAAAAAAAAACAAAAAACACTAGTAATATAAGTGTTTTATGTATTATCTTCATCAATTGTTTTTGTTTTATTAAATTGAGCTATTTTTCATTTATTTATTCATTTATTTATTCACCAGCTATTTTTTTTATTTTATTTCTTTTTCTTTTTTTTTATTTATTCAAAATTTTTATTTAAATAAGCTTTTTTTCTTATTTTTATTACTTTATTCATGATGTTATTTTTTAATTTTTTACATTAAACTGAGAACAACATTTGTTAAACTTCTTTTTTATTTATTTTTTTTAAATGAAATTGAGACCAACAAAGTACTGCTGTTGTTGCCACTGTTGGCACTAGAAACACGCCAGGCCACCATGAAAATGCCAGTATGCCAGATGAACAGTTTTGGGGTTAAACAGGCCTGTTTTGGCCAAAAAAGCAGGGCTGATTTTGGCCAATAAGTATTTTTTCTGTTCACATCAAAGGAATAGAAACAGATCTTTAGTCTGTTATCAGAAAAAGCCAAGGCTACGTTTGGAAGAAAGCTGAAGGGTCTGAAATCGACCAATGAGGCGCTATTGGTAGCTCAATTGAAAGCCTTGAAGATTCCACTGACCTGGTCATTACTGAGGAAATATATCTAGATTTGTAGAAAGGTGAAATTGGGCCCAGCATGTGGATTGTCCTCATTCCTCATCAGGAATACCAAAGAAGGATCTTAAAAATGCACTTGAAGATGGTCAGTGTTAGATCCGTTTTCCTGCCTCGTGACATTGTGGTTTTCTTTGCCAGCAAGGTGGGCTGCTTAAGCCAACAAACTAGTGGTCAAAGATAATTTTGACAACTTTTTGGGCAGGTTAGAATTTAGCAACTCTAACAATTTTTTCTTTCCCTTCAAATCTGTTTAAACATAAACCGTTTCTTCAGAATGCATTAAAACATACAGGACAAATAAACTCTTCTGGCCAACATGTGCATCAATTAGGAAATGGTTCTGTTGCTTCAATTCACACAACATTTGCCTCATTTGAGCTGCAAAACTTGAAATGGTCTCTGTAGACCATAATGTCTGCACATGTTCTTGGTCACTGGAAAATGCTGATGTTAGCTTGTTTTTAGAGTGTTACAATCATTAAAGTAGCAAAGCTAGTTGAGGTTTCTTAAGGTTGGTTGAAAAATACCAACAAAGGCAGGCATCTTGAGGATTTTATGGAAAGACAAAAATATTGCTTGAACCTTTTATTAGGATCAAAAGGAGTCGAGTGAAAGCATGTCAAAATCTGCAGCGATCATTTGGTTAAAGGTTTGTAAATCCCCTTGCTTCAGGTGGTTAGCCTGTTAGCTTCTGCTTAGACGTGGATATGCTGAAGTTACTGGGCTCGACAAGCTGTAGCTGCTTTCTTGTTTTACTCATCAATCACCAGGACATCCCAGCAATTTTAATGATGAAGACCACATAGACCGGGCTCAAAGAAGAGGCCATGACAGAAACAGCTGCTAGCAAGGGCATGAGTTCAACATTGGGGCGGATAAACCAAACAGTGGGCTGGTGAAGTAACAGGCTCATAAAAAGGATGTGGCATTGTGCTTTCAAAATAAAAGCACCTAAATTACAGCTGTGAAAGTTAAACCTTTTGTCATCCATGATATAACTTTTGGGGGGTACAAATGTGCCTGCTTCCAGCATTGGAGGGGACATGCCCCCCCCCCCCCCACACACACACACACACAATGCCCTTGGCTGCTCATAGGTTGTGATAGACTTAAAGAAAAGGCCAAGTCATGAACCTAAGTGATGCAGGATCTGTTGTAAAGGGTCCTAATACCACAGCTTCTGCTCTTCAAGACATAAAGTTAATATAAACTCTTTGGTGACAAGATCCAGTACAAGTTTCCTTAGCTTGATTAAATTAAACTGAATTAAAAATCTGGGGGGGAAAGAAGAAATGTGATCAGAATGAAATATATTCAGGATTGGAAATCTCTTAAAGCTTGGTTGAATAAAAAACCCCAAAGAAACTCAACATCACTCAGAGTGATGTTTATCTTGTGCTTCATGAAGGACGAACATCCCAACACTCTCCTCAGTTAATCAGCTTTAACCTAACAGCGCACACAGGATTGTACAAACAAGACAAACTGTGTGAGGTTGTTTAGTTCTCACAAACTTGTTTGACTTCTGATCCTTGATTTTATGATTTACAGAATTTCATGCCCTGAACATTTCACACATCTGTCAGATCAAACTGCTGGTGTTTTCTACTGAGCTGCACAAGTTTGACGTGAATTGCTGATACTTGTATCCAAACCACCTGACTAGTCCGAGTCCTCGCCTCTCATTTCAGGGTTGTCGTCCTTCTCAGAGGAATCTGAGTTATTCACAACTCAAATGAAGCTCTTGATAAAAACGTTATTCACACATTGCTTGTTTCTTCCTTTTTCCTTTTCAAATGATATTTGATTAAAAAATAGATTTGGCTACATCAGAGGTTTACGTTTGTTTTTGTTGACTCATGACATTTTTATTTTATCTTGAGACCTTTCATTTCTTTTTAATGGCTAAATACCTAAAAAACCTTTGAACTGATGTTTTAATTATTTATTAAAAAAAATTGAATTTCTGAAATGACAAAACTAAGAAAATTGTGAAGTTTATGGAAGTGAATAGAGAAAAGCTCTGATTAGTTTTATTAACTGACCCAAAAGATAAACCATGCAGGTTGTGATCAGGTCTGAAACTGAAATATAATGTGCCTCCTCTGTGCTGGAAGCCTTGTGCTTCCACATTTATTAGCATTTCTTATGAAAGAACAGATTTGACCCCTCACTGCACCCTTTTGTGAGGTGCAGCTGTCTTTAAGCATCGGTCGTGGCAGCTACTGACGGTATTTATTTCCCTCAGCCCAACTGTCCGCCACTGGCCTCAGCCCTCCGTAATTGTGCTGACCAAAGGACATGTTGCTGAAAACTGCACAGGCTGCAGAAGCAAGCCAGTAAAGATGTGTTTGGCTGCAGAATGCGTTGGACTCGGCAGAAAATGTGGAAGGTAATTTCAGTAATTCTACTTCTGGAGCAAGAGGCTCAACATATCGGAGTACATTTTACTTGTGGCATAGTTTAATGATAAAAACAGCATCATATTTCAGTAGTCTGCACACAGTGATGCAAAGAACCTACGGACCATTTAAAACAAACGCATGATGTTCAAATGTGGTGTACTGATCAAATCGTATTTGTCTAAACTTTAGTGAATTATCAGCTGCTGATGCAGTACCACCACTTTTCCTGCCACTTCTAAGAGAAAATGTCAAAATAAAAATTTGGCGGTGAGGCCTTGGCAAGAATTCGTGGAGCGTCTGTATCCAGCCATGTTTCAGTTAACACAAAAAAAAAAAACCAGAATTCTGTACTCCTGTAAGACACCTTGAAGTTCTTCTTGACCAGGATTCGTCCTTTAGCTCACATTTAAAACATGTTTCTAGAGCCGCCTTCTTCCACCTGGATAATATTGCAAATATCTGGGGCATCTTGTCTCAGAAAGATGCAGAAAAATAAGTCCATGCCTTTATTACTTCCAGACTGGATTACTGCAATTCCTTATTGATGGGTTGTCCCAAATATGCCCTGAAAAGTCTCCAGCTGATCCAAAATGCTGCAGCGAGGGTTCTGATGAGGACTAGCAGGAGAGATCATATTTTCACCTGTTTTAGCCTCTCTACACTGGCTCCCTGTTAAATCCAGGATAAAGTTTAAAATTCTTCTCCTCACATATAACGCTCTCCATGACCAAGCTCCATTGTACATAAAAGATATCATAGTTCCATCTATTCAGAATAGATCACGTCACTATCAAACAGCAGGTTTACTTGTGATTCCAAGGGCCTCTAAGAGTATGATGGGAGGAAAAGCCTTTGGGTATCAGGCTCCTCTCTTATGGAACCAGCTCCCACTGTGGGTTTGGGAGGCAGACTCCCTCCACACCTTTAAGATCAAGCTGAAGACCTTCTGTGATGTCTGTTACTTTACACCATGGCATACAATATGAGGCGTGGACACGCTTACCGGGGTCCTCTTTTTTACACCAACCTGTGTACATGAACATCCACACTCCAACAACATCTCCCAGCATGCCAGGTGCTCCTTAAAGTGACAGCGCTGCGTTCTTACATATTCCCTTTTAGCAATGTATGTGGCCCGACTGTCCAGGTAATGCTCTTATAGTTGGGGGTTGTCTAGCCATCCATTACTTATGCAGCCATGGGGACATCACCTGATGCACTGAGTAGTACCTTGCACCTTTTCCCTCGTGTATGAATATATGACACCATTGCCATCATTAATATATTTCTCCTCTTTCCACAAGTCTTCCTGAATAAAGCTGCTGTACATGTTGATCTGTCTTTCCTGTTCTCTCCACCCCAACCAGTCAAGGCAGATGGCTGCCCTCCTGAGCCGGGTTCTGCTGGAACTTTTGTCTTCCTGTTAAAAGGGAGTTTTTCTTCCCACTGTTGCCTCATTCATGCTCAGGATGGGAAATTGCATTGAAGTCTAGATTCGATGCAATCAGTTGGTTTCCATTAGCTAGGCTGTTTATGAATTGACTTGAATCAATGTGTCTATAGGGTGTCCTGAGACAACATTGTTGTGAAGTAGCACTATACTAATAAAACTAAATTGAATTCTATTGAAATTTTCATTTCATTTCTTGGACTTTTCCTCTGCCAGTTGCTTCTTTCTCTTCTTAGCTTTAGCTGCTTGGTCCTTCCTCATTTGTTTTCCTACAGTGCTTTGACGAAAAGTTTCCTGAAAGCACTGATGGTTCCAAGGAGCTCCTCTAGTGACGGTTTATTAACATCTTCACATAAATAGACAGCCTGATCAAGCTTCTTCGTCTGAATCTCAGCAAATCTCTTAGTCCCAAAGAAGTCAACCCCAAAATGCCAAAAATGCCTAAAAAAAAAGACAGACCCAAATTGAATTAGCTTATAAAGACACCGTAGCTTTATGTAGAAGTTTGTGCTTACTTTTCATGGTATTTCCTTCAGGAACCGCATCCTCTTCTGCAGTCAGATTCTTCCTCTGGAAGAATCACTGTCCCTCCATGTAACCAACTCCACCAACTGTTTGTGGGTGTATTTTTGTTTTTTGGCACGTTTTGTCATTGTTCACACTGAAAAACGCACACAAAACAAGACTTCCTCTGCTTTTGCACACGGAAACACACAAGTACGCCAGTTGTTGGAAATGTTTAAGCAAGGACTTTCTGCTGTCATTTTAAATCCCACACACAGAAACTGCACATTGCCGTGACAAGAATTTGATTGGCTATGGTGGGTTGACACTCAGTCGATATTGTTGGCTAATGAGGAACCATGGATCAATTTGGTTGGTCAAAAATGGTGTCAATCAGAAGGAGAGCCTACTGGTGCGTCATGCATAGCAGTATTGAAATTGGAAAGGTCTAAGAGATTGTACAACTATGATATTGGAAAAAATACATTAAAAAAAATATGTGATTATAGAGCAAGCCTTTGGACGTCTTAAGAGCCAATGGAGATGCATTCTCAAAAGTTATGATGCCCATATTTTCCTTGTTAGCTACATTGTATCAGCATGTTGTGTACTACATAACTTTTGTGAAATTGAAGATGAGGAGTGGGGAGATGAGGATTTTGAAGCTATTGACTATGGCATTGCTAAGCCAGCTAAAGATAATCAAGGTATTTATGGGGGACATATTAGAGACACACTGTGTGCATATTTGTCACAGTAATTTAAGTACAAAAGTGTGTAAATGATTTTCATTTGCGATCTTTTTTGCTGAAAAGTGCCTGTTTTTACATTTTATGTACATTTAAAAAAAAGCATGAATTTACAAGTTTGTTTATTTGAACAATCAAAAGTTATGACTCAAAGTGTATTAAAGTGTATGATGTATGAAAGTGTTCACATTATGACTGAGCCATGAAATCACGCAAATATCACAATATTCCAAGAAATAAATGTTTACATGTTAATCGCAAGAAAAAAAAAATCAGGGAAAGGTTAGGACCACACCACACTTAAGCTTTACTACATAAATGTGCATTTACAGTTCCAAAAAGTCCTTATTGAGCTCCCCAAGAATGGAAGATGTGGAAATGAATGACATGCTTACAGTGTCAAGGATTGGAGTGTTTGCCATGGAGCCGATGCAGTGTGTGGGGCTCCTGGCCAGTTTAGTTGGAGGTTTAAACATGGTAGAGGGCTTTTAGAGGGACACATGTCCAGATGGGAGATTTGAAGTGGACCATACAGGAGGGTCGACTGGCGTTTGAGTCATCAGCTGCTGAGTTTTGTTGAGTTGGGGCAGCGAGATTGAGAAATCCCACTGTAAAAACATCTTAGTATTTTGCTTCTGCTGTTCGAGCATCATATGAAAACACTTTTCCTTTGCCTGTTGCCTTTTCAATAAGATTTGAAAACAAAGTGATACATGATACATGTTTCATGTGATTATACTATTCTGCGTTCATTTTTTGCTTTTCTTCAAGGTACATCTGTTGTGTTTTTTTTAAATGTACCACTTCCTTTTGTGTGCTGCTGGTATGACCAACTTTTGTTGTCCATCTTCTTCTCCCGAATGCAAACTTGATGTGGCTGAATAATCCACTTCCCTGCTAGTGGGACTTTTTTCTGCTTAAAAACATCACGAACACACATGCAATTACAATTGGCTTTATCAGTAGCTAACAAACACACAAAACGCACACAATAAAATGTATCCTGTGAACATAAAATATAATCCAACAAAGCTCAAACATTTAGCACTAATACTGTCACCAACTTACCATTTGATGAGTCTTGTTTCTGCTCCGTGGAGTCAGACTCACTTCAGTCCCAGCGATGGTGGTGTCTTCAGTGCTCCTCTTTCTTGATTTCTTGATTCTGTTGCTCCACTAAGAACAAAGAAGGTGCTGCCTCATCAAAAAGTTAAAAAGACAATGCAGGGTAGCTGAACGGAGATAGAGGAAAAATAAACCGTGAGCAATTAAAAATGGATAATAATGCTCTCAGACATGCAAGAACCTTTACTCGCAGGATATCTGACAATAAAAATGACCCAAAAATCATTTTTTGGACTATTGACATTTCAGTTAACCCTGCTTCTAACAAATGTCAAAGATTCAGATTCCCTTTGTAAAGATATTGCAGATTATTTTAAGGGCAAAATTGATTAAAAAAGATCCTGTATTTAATCTAATCAAAATATTGTTTTTAACACTTAAGAGTCGTTTTTATCTAAGGAAACACTGGAGAGTTTCGTCCTGGTTGATGCTGAGATTCTTGGTAAAGTTTGCTCCAAAATAAAACCAACAACCTGCCTTTTAGACCCAATTCCCATATCACTTTTTAAAATGTTTTATGGATCGTTTGAAAGTGAGCCGCTGGATGTAGTAAATTGTTCCCTTTAAATGGTTATTTTCCCTACTGCCCTTAAACTTACCTTACAGCTGTAGGAAAACCCCTTCTGAAAAACAACAATCTAGATCCTAATGTTATTAGCAATTACAGAACAGTGTCAAACTTACCATTTTCAAGTAAAAGCTTAAGAGACTCGTTTTTATTTAATTAAATAATTTTTTTAATAAACCATTTTATCTATGAGAAATGTCAATCTGGATGTAGGACAAACCACAGTACAGAAACTGTGCTACTGAAAATTGTGAATAATATCAGGTGCAACTTGGATTTAAACAAGCTTACAGTCCTTGTGCTATTAGATCTGACTGCTGCTTTTGATGTGGTAATTACCTGATTATTTTAAATAGACTACAATACCTGTCGGCCTCTCTGGTACTGCCTTTCATTGGTTTAGTTCCTATCTTACAGGGAGAAAATTTCTTATAAGTTTGGACACTTGCACCTTAAGGATCCATGACATGGAACGTGGTGTGCCTTAAGGCTCAATTTTAGGTCCCATACATTTTAATCTACACATGCTACCATTGGCAAATGTCATCTGGAGGCATGGCATCACTTTCACAGTGATGCCATGCCAGTTTGGACCTTCTTATCTTTCTGAATTGCATTTACCATGAGCCCTCTCGGACACTGAGATACTCTGGTACCAGCCTTTTGATAATTCCCAAAGTTAGAACTCAGACCTACAGTGAGGCATCATTCCGGTATTATGGCCTCTCTTTATGAAATAGCCTACCGCAGGACCTGAGGGTCACAGAGAATATTAATATCGTTAAAGCCAGACTCAAGTCCTACCTATTTACTTTGCCCTTAACTAGTATTGTATTTATTTTATTTGATAGTTTTTATCTACTTATTTAATAATTTCTTTATTTTTATTTTATGTTTGTTGCCTATGTCATTTTTTATTTTTAAACCCCAAGGTTCTTTTAAAGGTTTTGGCTTGAAAATGACATACACAAATACAACTGCATATTTCTCTGTGATTATACACTCTAAATAAACTATCTTGGTATCAAATTAAAGCTACCACTTGTGGAATTTTATCTGAAGTGAAATCATCACCACAGATTCTACTATTTTAAAGTAATTTAAGATGGAACATGAGAATATTTAAATATTTTTCTCCTTGCCTAAATATTTTTTGCAATTAAAAGTATAGAAAAGCTTTAAAAATTGCTACTGTAGAAAAAAAAACACCCAGAAAACAACCCCTCATAATGTAGACAGTACCCGAGCAAAGTTTCATGCAGCTGAAGCAAAGCACAACAAAGTTACAGGGATTTTAGTAAAGAGGTGGCCTGGCGTTTTTCAGTTCGGCACAGTTTGGCACGGTTTAGCATCATATGTGAAAATTGAGATTTATTTAGGTATTGAAAGGCAGAAATGATCCAACTTCATTTGCAGGTCTGAAAAAGTTAGTTTCTGAACATTTTTTAAGGAATTACTTAATTTATCACCCTATGTATAAAACCATAAGGAACTATGATGTTTGACTAATAAAGAGAAACATATTTACTAGAAAAAACTTTTTGCATAAAAACAAAATAAAACTAAGTTTGTGGTAAACATTTTGTGTGATTACAAACAGAACATATTCATTTAGCCATATTCCGTATATATTTAGCATCCCAGTTTCCCCAATGGGCCTGTAGGAGGCCTTGGTGTCAGATGTGGAATCGTGCACACACAACTCAATCCAAATCACAAATCATTTCCAGAATTGTTTCTCGAGTGCAACGTGTCTTCATGCCATTTCTTTAACCTGTAAAAAGTGCATTTTCAATAAAATTCTATTTGATTCGATTTAACAAAAATCGGATCTTAAAAAACGTAACTGTTAACACAAGTTCATCCAAGACTAGATACTGGACTCAGCTGAACCTTTTTTCAACCATGACTTTTAGCTACATTTCACTGCAATCCAACATGAGAGATGTCTTAAGAGTGTAATGTGAGTTATTACTGAGTTTGTAAACAACTGTTCGTTTTTTTGGGGGTTTTTTTTTGTTTTGTTGTTGTCTTTTTTAGCTCTTGCGTGTCTGTGGGCACAGTGGCTTGCAGCAATGCTGACCTCATTGTTCTCACCTGTGGCTGATTTCCTGTGGGAAGCTTTGAAACTCCACTGTCCTTTCTCCTCATCACCAGTTTGCTCATTCGTCCATGCAAAGAAGCTAACTGGAGCCAGCAGACCAGACCTGCTGCTACCACCTCAGTCATCATTTCTTATTGAGACCCATCTTAATTTATGAGGAGGATTCAGCTAATGTTACAGTTTACCTGTTAAGCACATTGTAAGCAACCAAACCAACTTTCTCCAGTTGTTCTGGATTCATCCTGTCAAAACACCTTAACAGATTTATGCCAAATTGTGGTTTGGATTTGATTCAGGAGTCAGTGATTTGATAAACCATTTAAACCCTGCCTGCTCTCTATATACTTTATATCTATATAAAAATAAAGGATAAAAATAAAGAAAAAACTATCAAATATACCTCCACCAAGGAGGTTTTGTTTTTACCAGCGTTTATCTGTTTGTTTGTCTGTTTGTTTGTTTGTGTTCAAGGTAACTCAAAGTTATGGACAAATTTTCATCAAATTTTCAGGAGTTGTCGGAAATGTGAAAAGAAAAAACTGATTTAATTTTGGTCGTGATCCAGATCACAGTTTGGCAGAGGTTTGCGCTTTCCGAGTGCTTTTCTAGTTAAATATTTAAAAAATATTATATAGTTAAATATTTAAAAAAAACATTCAAATCAATGGCTAATTAGCAGACTTATGCGGAGTTTGATGTCAAGTTCTGCACAAGTCTGCTAATTAGGTCTGATGTGTGCCAGGTGTGTCGCGACACAGAAAGTCCCAACATTTGCAGGACTGTGGCACTTGAGGACTGGAGTTGCCTACCCCTGACTTACATTCTTGTGAAGTCACAAAAAATAACTTTTTTCTCACCTCAATCAGACATTTGCACATATAAATTCTAACATTAGATATTGCATGAAACTGTTTCTAATGCATTTTGATGGTAGATTCATTCTCCTGAGATGACATATTCAATCTCTTTTGTCTTTCATTTTTCAAATAGTCAATTTTAGCATTATTGTGCTAATTTATCCATCTTTTCCAACCTCTTCTTAGAAGAATTTCAGGAGCAAAGCAGTGTATGTTTTTGAATAATTACAAAACGAAAAATTAAGCCATTTTAATTATCCAAAGAAATCATTAATTTTATGTTTGCATTCAATTGTAGTTGCAGAAATTAATGTAAAAATAGGTGATCAAATCCAAGTACAAAAAACATAAATCTACAAACACTTTTCCAACCTGGAAAACACTGAAAAACAGTGAGCTGGCAGTGAGTTGCACCTGGATGTTAGTAGCAGAGACATGCTAATGAAAATTATGAAAGGGTCACGATATGGAGCAGTACTCCTTTCTGCACACATCTCTGTGACTATAATCCCGGCACAAATCAAATCCAACCACCACACTGAACCTGGATAATTGCAAACAGAGATCTGATAAGCCCTTGTAATGGAACTCTGTCAATCAATTCATGCCATATACCCTCTCTCTCCTGGGTGTTTGCTCAAATTGAATGAAGAAATCCAGCAGCCACTGACATTTAGGTCTACCACACAGCCGATTGTTGGAAGAATGTTCTGGTTTAATTTCATTAACTGAGGGAAAGTAAAAGCAAATTTGCCATAAGAAAAGCAATTATGACGTTACTGAATGGAGCTTTTATGCTCTGAAAAGGTCCTCCTCTCATTATCTGTCAGAAAGAGTGAGAAAGACTTCCTATGATGTACTCATGAGGTATTTATCATGCAAGTGAAATCCAGACCTCATAGTGGAAAATGACTTGGCCTTTGGGTCACTGTGATATAAACGAACCATTTCTTGATAACTCTCCAAATCATCAATAGGAGGGGCACCTGGATTTTTCTCTGCAACTCTTGGTTAAGAAATTGCTTTGGGACTGTAAGAAGTTGCAAATAAGTTGGGTGTGTCTGTCCATACTTAGGTTTACAGTGCGACAGCTCTGGCTTTACAGGCTGCACGCTTTTATTTTCTTTACAGAGGGCCATTTTATTTAATAAATATATTTTTGTAGTAGTTTTGTACCATGTGAGAGGTCCTGCGTTTTTATCCCGGACGAACCCCCAATTTTTCACGATTGTTTTTGTCTTTGTCTTTTGAAAGTAGCACTCTGTAAAGAAAATAAGTATGTGTTGTGAGTTAAAGTGGTTGCAAGTCAGTGTCTGAACAACCAAGCTGTGGTAGACAGACATGATGTAAAGCCTGGGATTTTAGACTAAGGTGAATCAAGACCAGGTGCACTAGCGAAAAAGGAACCGCCCAGATGGCACACCTCACAATGGAGCAAAACCAAGAATTAGCCAGGCAAGGCCAAGACTTGATACTCCCAATTTATTGCATCAAAATCAGTCATCAACTGCAATTAAGAAATTCTTCAAACACTGCAGGTTTGGGGAAAAATTTTTTAGAAAAAAAAGTAGTTAAACATGCTAGTTGGTGTTGAGATAATTCAAAATGTAACGTTCCCAAAAGTAAACGAAAGCAGCATTTAAAAACGTCTAGGTGTTAATGGATTAAACCAGGAAATAAAACAATGCAAGGAATTAGGTGTGACTATAACCCAAACCCAGAGACGCTTTTGAGTCAGAATAACACATTTGTAAAGTCAGATGCAACAAAACAATAAAGATTTTCTGGATGAAATCCAATCAAATCATACTTTCATCAATACTTTTGTCCACATTTGTTAAACTATTTGAAGAGAATTTTTTTTCCTCAACAGAGCTAAATAGTTAAGAAAGTGATGCATGGGAATCTTCTTCTGTAGCATACAGAAAACAGAACGTAATGCAAATCATACAAGGTGAGAATTACTTTTATTATTATTATTATTATTATTATTATTATTATTATTATTATTATTATTATTACCACAATTAAATAATCCTCCAGTATTGTATGCATTCACACACTGGAGTTTTTTGAGACGTTGCAAAAGTTCAGTGTCGAGATGTGTATTCACAAATGTTTCCACGCCAGAATAACTGCACAAGACATCAGGAATCCAATGCAGGTGTGAAAACATGTTTGATTAGGATTGTGGTTGTAGCATGCACCTGACAGGCCAAACAAATTATTCAAGTGGGTGCACATACCTGTAAAAAATTACTGCAGCCTGTAGTTTGTAGCAAAAATAAGAATCCTAGGGGAAAAAATCATTGAAAACCTTCACACTGTGCAAAAAATTGACTTTACTGGTGGACACTGATTAACAACAGTATATTCTGGAATGTAATGCACAACCTTTTCAGCATTGAAAAATTTTATTGTTTGACTCTGATATTTAATTTTGAGGCTGCTATTCAAAGTTAACAGTGATAATAATAATAATTAGTTTTACTTTTAAAAGCAGAACGTTGCCGGGAAATTATATAAACCTGATCAAATGATGCAAAATTTGCTAACCTTTCCCAGAAATGGAGCATTTCCTTTGATCAGCAACATTATGATGTCAAGTCAAGCACTTTTTAAAAGCAACCTGCCCACCTGTGTATCCCCCTCTGTGACCGCTGACCACACACATGCACATTCATTTTCTCTGCTTCTGAAAATGTTAAGCGCTTCAGAGAAACAGAGCACTTTAAACACATCCACAACTAAACAGTGAGGTGAAATAGGAAGGGAAAAAAAATCAATGATGGCCTTTTATATCTACAGTTTCAACTCCAAAGTATCCTGCTGTTTAAGTGCCATGGGCTGCTTTCTCTCTTCCTGCAAACATACCCCCTTCTGAGGTGCTTGAATAGTCTGACTGCATGGAAGAGGTCAAAATCTACCCACCTGTCTTTATCCGAGTCACAACAGCTTTTAAAATTCTTGCCGATCCGAGAGAACATTGTGGGTTAAAACATGTTAGTCACACAGGTAGGTATCAGGACACTCGGGTGAAATAGAGAGACCCGGAACCTCTGAATGACTCCCTGTGGCTGCCCTATGTCTGGGGGAAAATGTGATACCATGAGTGGGCTGTGTGGGAACCAGCGGGTGTGGACATGCTTTTAGCCTCAAAATAGTTCGACTGCATTAAATTTGACGTTAACTATATTTTTTTGACTGAAACCAAAAATGTTAAATTTTTCCATAGCTCATTATAGGCGAGTCTAAGGGTTTTTTGTTTTAATTAAATTTAGCTTTATTTCTATCGCGCCACTTAACGTCATTTCAGGGCACTTTACATCAGTTCAAGCTGTTTGATAATTATTAGACTAGCTAATGGAAACCAACAGGTTGCATCAAATCTTGATTTCGACCCATTCCAAGTGAACTGCATGAGGTGACAGTGGAAAGGAAGAACTCACTTTTAAGAGGAAGGAAAAACCTCCAGCATAACCCGGATCAGGGAGGTTTGCCATCTGCCTTGACTTTTATGCTGATTTCTGTTCACATATCAAATTTTACTGACTGATTATAAACATTTCTTATATTTGTGCTGCTGTAGATCAGGTAGGAAGAAAAAACAAACATGTCTCGAGAGTAAGTGTCTGCTATCGAAGAAGCAAAAACAAAAGGACAAAAATATATTGATAAAATCGTTGAAGTCAACATATTTGAAAAGCAAACTGTGGGCATGAAGAGTTACACCAGCAGCAGCCTGAATCATTGGATGGATCCATGTTGTCATGATGTTTCCAGCAGATTCTGATCCTACCATGTGAACATGGAGCTGAACTGGAGACTCATCAGACCAACAACGTTTTTCCATCTTCTGTTGTTCAGATCTGGTGAGTGGGTGTGGATTGTAGCCTCAGTTTCCTGTTCTTACTGACAGGAGTGGAACCCGGCGTGGTCTTCTGCTGAGGTTGGACATGCTGTTTGTGAAAAAAAACAAAAAAAACAAAAAAACTCTTCCCATCTGCTTATGCATCAAATCTGTACTGCAGCTTTTAACTGATCTGTCTTTTAATCATTTTAATTTAATTTATAATTTTATTGACATTTTTGTTGTTTCTTATTGCCTTTTACTACTTTTTAATGCATCTTTTGCACCATCTGTAAAGCTTTTAATGTCTTATGTAAAGAACTTTAAATTGTCTCGTACATGAAATGTGCTATCAAAATATAATAAAAAATAGATATTCAAGTAAATAATCATGTTATAATGAAATGAAAATGTGAATGATTGGTTAAGATTGTGACAAAAGTGGTCTTAGCTCGGCAATAAATTTAAATTATAGAAAAGAAACAAAGCAGCGATGTAATATGAGCATTCAAAAGAAGTTCAACTATTTCTGTTGTTGCTTTTTATGTTTAATCATTACACTCTTCAGCATGCACTGAAAGGAATGTACACTCAGATTTATACAGTTGCATAAAAGAAAAGCACAGTATTTTATGGGGTCAATGGGATTTGAGGCCTGATGATGGGCCCCTGGGGCCAAACTCTGCCAGGTTGCTTGTCTCAGCATAGGCCTTACTGACTAAGCCTGTCTCATTAGTAACACAGGGAAATGTCACAGCATGGCTAGCTGGGTAAAAGAGGTTGACCCGGCACACCAGTGGAATTTCAGGGAATTTGTAGTTAGAATAAAGGGAGCGCTCTTAATATTACTTTGTTTCATATGCTGTCAAACTAAGCACATATTGGGCTCTGGTAAATTTGTTCCCAGTGTAAGAGTTGCTGTAAGCACATGTAAGCTACAACGTGTAGGGAATTATGCTGGACAGCTATGTAAGGGCTCTTCTGTGAGGCCATCTTTAGCTCTTTGGGAAAACTGCTGCTCCTTTGTTGCAGCTAAGAAGTTCCTTCGCAATGATTATTATAAAGATCTAAATGTCAGACACTTGCATTATTGATAATTACTCATGAGCTCTGAGAGCAGATAAACAGCTTTCCATCCATCCATGCTTCGAAGATTAACCTTGCAGGGACGCAAGTAATCCAGAAAGGTTTAAAAAAACAAAAGTAGCTCTAAAGGCAGGGCTAAAAACAAGTCGTTTTATGGCGTGGTTAACCCACCATGACTGTTAGTTTTAGTTTCAATAAAATGTCTGAATTAAGGAAGAACCGTCACATGATTCTACTTAAAATGTTCCACATTCATGACATCGGTCCTTGCTTATGGCAGGGGTTGTGTTCTGAAAACACTCTGCAATAAATTAAATCTGCAAAATGACAACATTGTTAATTTTTCACAATTCAAAAGCATGTTAAGACTTAATATCCCTCCTCGTAGTGTTTATGGACTTCCTAAACTATAATGAACATTTTCAACATTCTCACACTAAATAAACTCTCAAAAAACCTACATGTATTTAACAACCTGGATTTCTTCATAATTACTCACCCGTAAAATATGTTAGCCGACAGCTTGTCTGTTGGCGCTGCATCCCCACCCTCGTCTGTAACGTTGTTTTTCACAGAAATAAAGCACAGCACATTGATGTTTGCCCACCTAATCAAGAATAAAAGGACAGTGGGCTGATTCCTTTTGTAAAATCTGGATATAGAATGTTCACAATAGGTTTTCCATTGACTTAACTATGCAGTGCTACTAGGGCTGTCACTACATGCTTCTGTCCAAATTTGATTCAATTCTGATTTTTACAGGTGACGATTCAATATGAAATGTAATTTATGTCAATCACGATTCTTAGATATTGCTGATTTTTGTGGATTAAAATCAACAACAATAAAAAAATATATACAAAACTTTTTTTTTTTTTTCTTAGCCGTTTTTCCTAATTTCATTTAGGAATAAACAACACAGTAGCCAGACCCTCATTCTGCTGCTAGAATGCCCTAGAAGACAAGTAAAAAGATCAATGAAAACAATAATATAATAATATTTGTATTTATTGGAAAGATAAATAGATTTTTTTTTCTTTTTTTTTTTTTTGAAGCAAAAAAAAAATCCGATATTAAATTTTTCAATTTGATTTCCCACCCCTAATTGGTGCATTAAAAAAAATATGCGATATAGTGAGACCGCGTATGAACAAAGATATTGCGTTGGACCAGTGGATCACTAATGTTTTGTGAGAATTGTGCTTCTAGACGGAGGGGGGGGGGGGGGTGTCTGTGAAAAGACAACAGAGATCAGGGATTAGTGAACCATACGGCACCATTCTGTCTAATTCCAATCTGAACCCTGTTGGGACGGGCCTTACCTGTATATTTATATGTAAATGAGTAAAAAGTCCTGTGAAGAAGATTTCCACCAACACACAAATTCTGTTGTCATGCAAACAAAGGAGTCATTGTGATACAAGTCACATGGCAATGTGCAATCAGATGCAATGTGCCAAAAATGCAGATTATTTTGTCCACACATAAACGGCACAGTTGGATTATCTGAAAATCTTCACCTTGCTTTGCTTAAAGTTGTTTTCCAGTGCCCCAAAACTGCATTTTCAGGCAAATGACAGGCACAAATACATAGAAAAGTCTGCAAATTGCTTGTCAAAGTACAGAATAAATAAGCAGTTTTGACTGCTACATAAGGTGTTCATGGACAGATGGGTGTTTAGGATGGAGCCAGAAGCTGTTTTAAACTTGTAATACTCACAAAAATTGTCAATTCATTCTCATAAGCCCTTTTGGTTTGAAAGCATAGCTGGAAATGTGTCACTCCGACAATTTAATGTCAACTGGAATTACTTTTCATTGAACGTGAAGGGCCCCACTTGTCTGCAAGGAGTCTTACAGACAACAACTGAGAAGCAACACAGAGAGCTTTCTAGCAGCTGGAAGCTTGAAAACAAACAGTAGAAGCTGCAAAGGAAAAGATCAGAGGTGCTAAAAGAGACAGGGAAAAGAAGACACTTGTAAAAAGGTAATAAGTCCTTTCTTTGCTGGTTTGGGCTGGAATTGGAGATCATGTCTTTCTATCAGCTCATTACACCCACATCATTATGGAAAGTACATGTCAAAGACACAAAGGTTTAAGGTTATTCAGCCATTTAACATTTTCCCTCTTTTTTAAATGACTTCTAATGTTATTTTCAATATCCATTATCCTTTATCAGCTCAACATGTGCAGAGCAAAAGGTCAGATCATTGTGTGTGGCAGCACGTAATGGTGGTTATAAGGTGTGTTTCCATGGACAAAATGCATGCCGCAAAGATTAGAAGCCCAGTCTGCTTAAAACTCTGGGATAAAAAAGTCTCCCTTCTGCTAATCCACTCATCTGATGTAACCAGATGATGTAGTGTTGCAAAGTCACTTTAATCAGTTCTAATGGCGTTTGAAAAGAAAGGACGCAGCTGAAGCGCACGCCGCCTCTCCAGCTGTGTTCCCACCAACATCAATGGTAACTCCACCGTCTGTGTGGCTCATTCATCCAATGCAAGATTTAACTTTCACTTTGGTCATTTGGGTTCGTTTCGGCCCAACAATACGGATAATTAACATTGTTTCTCCACAAGAGGATGCAGGTATCCTACCTTCAGCAGACATATTGCCTCTGGTCGGCTTCACTTAATACCTTCAAACGGATTAGAAGGAAATCGTCATCAAAGGTGGTGGGATTATGCTGGACGTTTATGGCTGCAGGGTAAAAGCTACATAGATCACACCAAGGCATTGACCCAGTTATTGAGGGTCGAGGATGGTAGAAGCTGTTGCTGAAGCTTGCCATGATTTGAATTATTACAAACGTAAAGCTTCCGCTGTTTGATACCAAATCCTCAGATGCAAAGAATAATTGAAATAAAGCCTTGACTGTGCCGGGCTCCTTCAAAAAAATGTTGAGTGGGTGACATGTTGAATCAGCATGACAAAATTTAATCATCTTCAGTGTAGGATACAAGGGAGGAAAAAAAGCTTTTACTGTAATTCAAAGTCAAAGGAATGGCTTTGTTGGCCGGTCGAAGCTTAGAGGCAGATTTCACTGTAAAGCTCTGAAAACATTAAAACAATGTTGCTGTAGCACCATCTCCAAATTAAAATGTTTCTGCCCCGACTATCCGCTCATCTCCAAGTACGGCGATAGGGGGATTAACTTCACCAAAAGGGAAGAAATCTGACCATAACTCACTTTATCCAAACCCATCTCCGTCAGTGAAGGACACGGCACAATTTTCCAGGAAAATAATGCGGAATCCAGACGTAGTGATCATGGATAAGCAGAGAAGGAAAAGCCATCGTCATCAATGTAGCCTTCCCCCAATGGAGGAGAAACTCCAGCTTCTCAAATAAGTGGATTTGTAATTAATTAATCTTGATTAATCATGACAATAATTGTCCAAAAAAGGACTGGAGACCACCACAATCTCTCAAATTTCCTGTGCCATTTTACAGGTTATGTCAATATGTGAATTAAAGTGAAAATATGTTGGAAAAAGAATCTGGAAAAGTTTTAGACATAAAAAAATCTGTCATTCAGTTTGTTTATGGCGTATCATCATCATCATGACGATATTTGTTATAAAAATAAAGCAGATTATGTCTAAAATGAAAGCTTTTCATCTTGTCTGGCCTTAAAAAGGAAGTTTGAGAGTCTGTTAGGCTTAGTTGTGCTGATTGGCTTGTAGTTATAGTCTTATATATAGTTATAGTCTGCAGCCGTGGAGGTTTAGATAAATGGTGTTTCCATTTCCACACACATTTCCACACAAAGAGAGTCCACTGGACTCTCTTTGTGTCTGTCTACTCTGTTATTTAGAGTTTTTAACTTTAAAAGAGGCCTGAAATTTGTTGCTATTAAAGCCAAATCTGAATCATCGTGTATCAGACCGAGTTCATATGAAATCATCAGGACATGGAATATGTTCTCATGATGAGGCTTAAGCACGAGATTAAAGGGGAAGATATAGTCTTAATGGGCAGTTTCGTGATGGATCACTTTCACTTGATTCCTCATCATTTTTTTCACCCAGTATTCCCAGACTGTTTTTTCCCAGTAAACCAGTCACTAACCCTTTCTTTTGTCTAATGTTTCTCTTCATCCAGACAAGTCTCCCCGGACTGATATGGTCACATTATTTTTCCAGGGAAGACTAAAACTGTGTTCCTCGAACAGCTGAGCATGGCGTAACAAGAAACAAATGATGAAGATGTTGTATTTTATGTTATTCTTACCAAGTATTACAAGTTTCCTCTTTAAGGAAAATAAAGGATAAGCAGTTTTTTGGCTTTTTAGTTTTAGCCATGCAGCCAATGAAAAGTGAAATAAAGGGAGTAACAGGACTTGCTGCAGAGTGGAGCTAAGACAAAACAAGACTGTTTAACCCTGACAAACAAAATCATTAAAATATCCATCATTTTTTTAATTATTTATTTTTTCTGAGAACAGGTCCTGGTCTAACTTAGATCCCATTAAAGATTGGGAGTGATCCGGATCACCATCTGGAACCAGGAATGTTTTGAGGGATCCTTCATCATTGCGAGATAGGACCATTTTCAGTATATATGTATGCATATAACTCCACGATACATGACCAGGATGATGGCCAAAAAATCCAAGAGAAATTCCCAACAGGTTTCACAATATATCCAAGACAGATCTGGATCTGGATCTGGATCCTGGCAAAACTCTGGATGCTTCCATCCAGAACAGGAACATGAAAGGGGATCTTTGGGATTTTCATCACTGCAAGAGAACCAATGACGATACAAGCCAGAAACAAACACCACAATATATCCAGACACTGTGGATTCATTATCAGTATCTTTAATAGTCTGTTAGTGTATCCATGTAAAATAAATACAGGACCAGAACAGACTGGAAACCACTGTACAAGTGGAAATGAGCTGCTTGAAGCAGGTTTGTGCTCTCACACTGTTTTTTCATTTTTTTTTTTTACTTTATTTTCCTTCTTCTTTTTTGCACTTCTATCTTTAGATTGTTTTATTCCAAATGTGCAAATACTTTTTTTTTTTTTTACCCCCAAAGCTCTCTCCATGAAAAATGTTGATACTGATACTAATCATGGTATCAATACCATCAACATTTGTCTCTATCCACCCAGCCCTGTTTTGAACATTTTGAAATTCCTTCACTGTTTCAAGACCCAAAAAGTTTTTTTTAGGACCAAAACCTCTAAAATACTGATAAGTCCATGATCAGGAAAGCCAACCTCTAATTCATTGTTCAACATCCACATAGTGTCTGGGTGACTGTCACGTGTCACGATGCTACACATGTGCCTTTAAAGATTCCATTCTTCACCTCTGTTTATCTGCCTGCTGTCATCAGCACATTGCACATGAGAACCTTGACAGAAATAAAAGGGAGAAAAAAAACCTCTCGGAGCTGGATGATTGAGTTTGCCTTCCTCCCCCATTACCCTTTTGTTTGCCTTCCATTCCTCAAAAGTCAGCGTAATATCCATCTGGCTCTCTCCCACCTCAGTTGCACCTCCTTCCATCTCCCAGCTTAAGACAGAACAAGAAATGATTATCTTCACCCGGCGATATCAGGCTCCAACTCCAGTGTAAACTCGTTAGGAAAGCAGATGCTCATACATCATATTTCACTCACCAGAATGCAAACCTGATTACTGTGGCACCAGCTGAACCATGAGTGGCAAACTTAGTTTGAGGACTTCCTACTTTGCTGATGAGCCGTCACTGTGATGTTTTTTTTTTTTTTCCCCCTCCGTTTCAAGTCTTGTGAAAACTCAACCAATCTGTGAGAACAGGACATTACCTTAGCATCCATATATTCCACAGAAAGAAGTATTACTTCCTCAATTCAAAACGTCTTATAGAAACGTCTGTTTTCATGGACTGTCATTTGGGTTTTCAGCCAGTCTGGCTCAAGAAGCTGTCTCTAGAGGCCTCTTTGGGAGTCTCTTTGCTGCACTGTGAATATGCAGTCATTTTTAGTACCTGACTGGGCAATGCAGGCAAGATCATTGAGAATAAATATCTTTTTTTATGGACTAGTTTTGCAGGTTTTCTCTTGGTTGATGGACCCTTGCTATGTTGTTTTTGGCAAGACAGTTAATAGGAGCTCAACTTAATCCCAGAATAACTTTTAAAAATATAAATAAAACCACGTGTTATCTCTATTTTTACCATGACATGGAAGTTAAACTGCTGAAAACTTTATTACACACATTCAATTCCAAAAACGTTTGGATATAGTGTTGGAACAGAAGTCGGTCATTTGCAAATTTATTAATCTTAGGAGAACTTTATGTTCAATTTGATGGCAAGAACATGTCTGATGGGTCAACGAAAGGCTGGAAAAGCTGACTGACAGTGATTTTATAGGCCCGTTCCGAGCGGTCTTATAATTTTACAAACCCAGCTCGTTTGCTCGCAATGCTACTCGTTTGGGGGATTGTGAACCGCCTGCAAACAGGCCTTTCTCTGTTTCAAGCAGACCAAATACAGGAAGTGGACTACAAAACAAGGTGCATTGTGGGTTCAGTGCATGGCATCATGGGTACAAACAACAAGCAATAGGCCACTCTGGATGGGAAAAACAGCTAGTGGTCAAAATTCTCATAGAAATCTGATTAACTCGTACCACCAGGATCTGATGCTGCTCTGTACTATGTTGCCTCTGAAGGACAGTGAAACATGTCTTTAAAAAAAGAAAAAAAAAAAGCAGTCTGACTGCAGTCTCAGTCCAGAATAATGTTGCCCTCCCCAACTGAACCGAGTCCCCAATTAAAGCCATTGTAGCTGACTATTCTGATGTGAATGCACCTCAATATGGAACAATAGTGACAAAATTTGGTACAAAAAGGAGCACTTTACCTAAGAGACTCTTCACCTCTAAACACAAAGTGTTTGTTGCGTAAAGGTTTGCTCTGCTGTGTTTAAATGCAGTTTAAAGCTCTATCATATCACTGTCATGAGAAAACCTTGTATATTTCGGCAATGCAATGCTCAAAGAAACTGCATATGAACTGCATGGCCTCATACTAGATGTAAAGACCTGGTGCTGGCCCTGCCTGAACTTTCACCAACTGAAAACCTTTGTCATGGTGTGATGTTTCATGTTGTCTTTTTAGTTCCCTGTGGTCTTATTTTCTGTTTAGCCTTTGTTCCTGTTCATTAAATTCACCTGGACTCATTAATCCAACTCAACTCAACTCAACTTTGTTTGTAAAGCACTTTAACACAACGCCAGCTGCAACAAGGTGCTGAACAAAGAAGTTATACATTAAAAACATGTAAAGGTGAGATCTGAATAATAGTAGTCAAAGGAATAAAAGATCAAATAAAACAAACGTAAAAGTAATAAAAATATAAAAAAACAAAAAAAAACACTAAATAAGAGAAAATAAACAGTCTCAAACTGGGGAAATGTCAGGTCATAAAATTCGGTCTTTAGGTGGGTTTTAGAAATTGTCAGTGATGTGAATTTTGTCCCCTGTTGTGGAGAAGAATTCCACAGCTTTAGAGCAGCAACCGCAAATGCTGTGTCTCCCCTGAGCTTCCGCCTAGACCTCAGTACCTCCCCAGTGGGAGCTGGTCTGAGGACCGGCTGGCGAGCATGGGGTAAGCAGCTCAGAAAGGTACAGAGGGGCCAGACAATGGAAGGACATAAAATAACCTTAAAATGAACTCTAAAATGTAGGGGAAACCAATGAAGTGATGCTAAAATAGGTGCAATGGGTTCTCTCTTACGTGATCCAACTAAAAGATGAGCAGCAGCATTTTAGACAAGTTGGAGACGTGGAGAGACGACTGGCTGACCCCAAGGCGTGTTGCAGTAATCCAGCCGGGACGTGATGAAGGCATGGATTACTCTGTCAAAGTGTGGAGTGGTTAAAAATGATTTTATCTTTACGAGTTGACAGAGCTTAAAGAATTTGACTTTACCATCAATTTAATTTGTTCATCCAGCTTAAAATTAGTTCATTCATTACACCTGTGTCTTGTTTGGTTTCCCTGCATTTATACGCCTTAGTTTCTGTCCGCACTGCTGGTTCATTGCTTGTGTTTGCTTTGTGTTGGGTTATCCATCGTCTCCTGTGTTAGTTTTTGTTTAGTTATTCGAATTGAACATGTCTTGATTCTGCATCCTGCCTCCCGTCCTCTGCACTGCAAAAAGTGAAATCTAAGTAAGATTAAAAATCTGAAATTCAGTACACATATGCTTATTTTTTTAAAGGTAAGATAATTCTTAGTTTTTATGCCAGAGAATTCCTCTTGTTTTAAGAGTATTTTTACTTGTTTTGGGAAGTCTTGACAAGCCAAATTTTTCTTGTTCTGTTGGCAGATAATTTATCTTATTTTAAGCAACATTTACCTCTTTTTTTTTTTTTTCTTGTTTTTTAAGGCTGAGTTTTTGCAGTGTGCATGTGGGTCCAAAACCCACTGTGACATTAACTCACCATGCAACATAAAATATGATGCTGCAGATCAGCAGAATGGGGAAAATATCTGGTGTAAGAGATCCAACAACTAGTATTTGTAGTTTTGACAACTGTTCAAAGAAAACCAGACACTGCAAAGTGGTAAACATGGTCCTTTCCAAGCTTTGCATCGTGGTTTTAGATGACACACCAGGCCCAAACTTTACTGGAGTGAACTCGTGATTGGATACAGACAAATCGTGCAGTCGTTTTGTGTGTCGCGCTGTCCTTACTGTGGTGTAGGTCCTAATTACCTGCTACCGTCTCGTGACATGAAGAACAGCATGGATATCTGGACTGGTGTCATTTGTTCTGTTACATTGTTATGTCTTCCATCTTTTCAAAGACTATTTATCTTGTGAGTTTATATATATATATTTTTTTATTATTAGGCAGCAGCTCATCAAAAATCAGGGACTTTATTGCTGTGAGGCCGCAATACTGACTACTACGCCACCATGCTACCAGTTTAGATGCATTTACACCCTCTAAAGGTTTTAGAGGGTGTAAATGCATAAACAACTGCTAATTATCGAATTAGCTTTCTTGACATTCATGTCACCAAACAATAACAGAATAACAAAGTCAAAGGAGTGAAAGAAAAGTGTCTTTGCACCTGTAAATGTGTTTTGGTGAGTAATAAATTAAGTCAATGTGACACATATGCATAACAAGGCTCTACAGGAGATGCACATCCTCTTTAGCATGGCAGTGATATTCTAATCATGATAATCATGGTTGCAGGATGTGGTTACCACTATATCTTCCCATGATGCATTTCTTCACTAACTGCAATGCTTTCCTGGATTTTAACACTTTTATCTGCAAGGTTTGAGTGGAGTGCATGGTAATGATGTCAAAAATACACCAATTTATTCTCCATAAACAGAAAAACTTGAAGGACTTTAAAGGCTTTTTCAATGACATTTAGCTGTTTTTCATACTGACAAAGTCTGAGAGGTCGAGTGTCCTTTTTCTTAAATCTGAGATGAGTTGAGTCCATTTTAAACAGAAATTCTCTATAGCATTAAGCACAATTGTCTGCTGCGATGGGATGGCGACTTGTCCAGGGTGCACCCTGCCTTTCGCCCAAAAACAACTGGGATACGCTCCACCTTCCCCACGACCCTTAACTGGACTAAGTGGTTAAGAACTGACAGACTGACACTTGTATGACAAATGTAACAGATTATTTTTCATTGTGTTACTTTTCTGTTCAGCAACATACTGCTGACCTGTAAAAAGTGCATTCATGGCTACTACATTAGGTGTACTTTGCTAGGACTGGTCTAGACTGCTTTTGCCATCAGAACTGCATAAATTCTTCATGGAAAATATCCAACAAGGTGGAAATATATCTGGCATTTAGGTCCATATTGACATGATAGCATCATATTTGTTCCTGGTCTAGACAACATCTGCTCAGTGGATATTTTTTTTATTCGTACCACTCCACCCTGATCTAACTGGATTTCCATCACTGCGTTTTACAGCTTCTGAAAAACTCACACCAGCCTGTCTGGCACCAGCAGCCATGCCACGTTCATAGTCATTTAGATCTCCTTTTTTCTTCATTCTGTAACTCATTTAAAATTTCATCAAGCCATCTTGACCATGTCTACATGATTAAACAGACTTTCTGCCATGTAATTGGCCAATAAGTTATTTTAAGTAAGCTATCAAACAGGTCTATAAGTCTATGTTTGTGTTTTAACTACAAACATTGATTATCTATTGATTTTTAACAAGAAACAGAGTTAGAACATCTTTGTCACAGCATAAACTAGAGCACTATGAACTTTTCTTTCTTAGAAATGCCCAGAGTCATCATCACCCCGCAGGCTGAGGGCTGTGGTTTCTAAAGGCTGAGAAACCACAGCCCAGGACTCCAGTGGCATGGTTGCAATCTATGAACACGCATTGTGGCTGATCCATTGAAACACAAGAGGATATTCACTAACAGCAGCTAGTTTTCTCATTTGTTTGTTTCTCATTTATATTTAACTTTTTAGATTCATAGTTTAGTTACTATGATCTAAAGTTGGCTTGTATGTATATGTATATGTGTTAATACTGGCAAGTGCGTATATGTTTGTACGTATGTATGTGTGTGTATGTGTGTGCATAGAGGTGTGTGTGTGTGTATATATATATATATATATATATATATATGTATACTATATATGTATACATATGTGTGTATATGTGTATATGTATGTGTATATATGTGTGTATGTATATGTATGTATGTATGTGTGCATATGTATACATATACACACATTTTTTTTGTTTTTTTTTCTCTTTCTCCCTTTCCTCTCCCTTTATCGCTTTCATTTTTCTTGTGAGGTGTTTTTTCTTCTTTCTCTTTCTGTCTTTCGTCTGTCCTCTCCAGTCCAGCAGTACAAACTCTACAATTCAAACAATAATACAAAATAAATATAGAAATAAAATAAAAATTCAGAAAGTCAAGGGGATCATTATATCTATAAAGCTTCCCTTGGCAGAGAAAATTTGCTCATCAGAACACAGCATCCAGACCATCATTCTGCTTGCCTAAATGCTGGACAAGACAAAAAAAAAAAAAAAAAAAGAAACACAAGAGGATGTTTAAAGGTGGAAACAAGCAATGAAAAAAAGATATGTAATAAGATCCCATCATGTCCATGCGGGGCCTATAAAGGGTAAATTTGGGCCACTGATAAAGGCCCCACCTGTGTTTGCCTGTATGTGTTTCCAGTAGGTTCTGACTGGGTTTCAGCTGGGGCCCAACATGGGGCCCATTTAGCCTGCCCACACAGACTTTTACTGTATGGGGGCTCATACAGCCCATGTGGGCTTCACATATGGGACCCATGTAACCGAAACCACATGGGACCTGTAAAATCTTCCCAGGTTATGCCTACTCAATAACCACATAGCCTAATGTTAACATGCATGTGTCCTTCCTGGACATACTGGGATGTGGGGTCCTGTCCAGCTCGCCAATTTGGGCCTCTGCTGAAACCCAGTCAGAACCATTTTGAAACCTATATGGTAAACACAGGTGAGACCACCCTGGAAACTGCAGACAAACCCAAGTGGGGCCTTTATATGCAGCCCCAAATTTAGCCCCACATGGACATGGTGCCTGGAATGTGCCATCATCTGACCGACTCTTACTGGCAGGAGAGTGCTCAGAGAAGAAACAGGATGCATGATAGATAGCTGTCATTGGGAAGTGCCTCACTTATGAAAGTGCTTCATACAAACACAGAACACATTTAAAACAATAAGATTTTATGTACTGAATGAATAGGTGTCATGTCACAGGCTCAGTATAGTCTAGCCTAATTTCAGATGGCTGTTTCTGGGGTTTTTTTTCTTCTGTTTTTTTTTTTCCTTTGAAAAGATTATTTGTTTTTTAAGTGCAAGGAAAATAATTTCAAACTTAACAAGAATACCTACGTTATCTTGAGATGTCTGTATGCTGCAGAAACCTAACAATTTCATATTGTACTTACAATATCAATATTATTGTAGTTACATAATTAGTTACATACTTACATACTAATTTTTGTTGTAATTTTTGTTGTTGTTGGATCTTTACATTCAGGATTTTCAATAACTGGGTCAGTTTGAGAGGAAAATGAAAAATATAAGTATAAGTATTTTTAAGCAAAATCATAGAACCTCTGCTCCATCGTTTTATGCGTCAACGTTGCAATTAAAGGCTGAATTCTACAACTAAAGTACATGCTTTTGTCATTACCTTTTTATAACATGTTGTCCTATGGAGTATAAATACATGCAGAGCTGTTGCTTAATGGTAGAGTATGTAAGATTTTCAATATTTTCAAAATAAATTAACTAAAAAAATAACTACAATCATAATTAGATAGTTTTTTTAAACACGTAGGTTCCAGTCTGTCCATATTTGATGCGTTATTAAAGTTTAATTAATGACAAAGACCCTTCTTGAATGTTTTCTGACTAGTAAAAAGAAAAGTACTTTTTTCCCACCAGTAGGGGGAGTATAAGCCCATTTATTGCAGAGCAGCTCACAAGCGATTCCTGCCCTCATTGGAGCTGGCAAGGAGGAGGGGTGAGTTCTGCTCATTACTGCCAACCTGTGGTCGTCTGTGGAGGTAGCAGTTTTGTGGTTTTGCTCACGACCTGGTGTTTGGCACCTGGTGGTGGAAAAAATCGCCTTGAACTCTTACAATGATGCTGACAGTTGTTGAAAGAATGAGCAGAAAAGACATAAATGATAAAGAGTTCATATAATGGAAAACAGAACACTGTCAAAGTGTCATTTGAATTAAAGACAGATTCATAGAACAGAAAAGATTAAAGGTAAGGTTCACACGACACTGAATGAGTGGGCTAGATGTCCACTATCTTCATATCCACAACCTCACTGCAAACTCGCGAGGAAAAATGATTAATCTAATGTTGTTTTAGAGTTTTGTGTTTTCAATAAGTTGGCCAACTTTCACTGCACCTTCAAGGTCACATGGAGGAACTTCTGTATGTCACAAATCGGATGAAAAAAAGCATGGCGGGAAAGTTGTTATGAATAAGAAATGATCAACTCATGAAAGATTTAACCCCGTCTATACTGAGATTTTCACTTCTGACTTTGTGTCACTTGCAATGTACCGTGGCTTCAGTGATGACTCCAGGTTGAGCAGAGACTTTTTTTTTTTCCTGCATTGTAAGCAAATGTTGCATTACGTCAGCAGACAGGCAGGATAAGGTGACGAGCTTAAGGTGTGTCTGACTCATAGCTGCAATTCCACTGTGAAAAAGAGCTCGTTTTTCCACAGCGTCGAGGCTTTTATCTGAATTTTGACATTACTGCAGTGTCTCTGGCATTTAGGGGTATCCAGAAAACCTTCATCAAAAAGTTTGCATTCAGTTTACATGGATAAACTTCCGCTGTTCAAGTGCAAGTGAAGGCAGCCTGTAATATATATCTTTTGTGGGGTTTTTTTATATGATCTACATCAACAACACACAGCATCTTCTTACAAACTGCTTATATTTTATGAATATGATGTAAAAGTCCAAAAAGCATCAGATGGACCATGACTAAAGTTAACCAATAATGCTGAAGAAAAATTGACAAAACATTATTTTTACTTGTTATTAGTGAACTATAAGTGTTTGTGCTGCACCAATTAAAGAAATGCAATGCAGGATCACGCTTAGCAAACAAATTTTATCAAACAAATATTGTTTTACTGTGTAGATACAAAATACAAAATTAACCTTAGGTTTTGCAAGTGCTGATCGAAAATATTTAATTGCAGTTATTCTATAAGTTTTTGCAATTAATCACACTTTTGTGCAAAGATTTAATATCCGAAAGTAGTGTATCATGCACTTTTAAGAGTACCAGTAGAATGCAGGAGCATGTCTCCAACAATAATCCCCGGCTATGTGGAAAGATGTTCAGTACATCACAGACTGCACAATGCCCAAAAGACACCCCCCCCCCCATCCTTATGAATTTTGTAACTTCTTTTCCAGGTACAAGATTTCAACGACCTCTTCCAGCACTAGACCCACTTCACCCTCAGGGTGAAGCCTGCTGACGTGGAGAAGTCCCTGTGAAGAATCCACCCCTGCAAAGCTGCTGGGTATGACAACATCGCAGGCCGGGTACTGAGGGAGCTTCCCAGCTGTCAGAAGTGTTGACAGACATCTCTCAGGGACCCGTATGAGAGAATCCACCAGCATTCCCATCCCCCAAAGCTCCACAGTGACAGGCTGAACGGCTGTCGGCCTACGGCTCTCCCCTCAAGTCGCAAAGTGTCTAGAAAGGCTGGTCATGGCCCACATTAAAGACTCCATCAGTGTCAGTGTGGACCCCTACCAGTATGTTTACAAACAGAGCCATTCCCCTGATGATGCCATCTCATCAGTGGTCCACGCAGCGCTCAGCCTTCTGGAGGGAAAATACTCCTACATGGATCCTGCCTTTAGTGCCGCCATCCTACAGGCCTCCACATGCTGGAACCGAACCCCTCCTTCTCCAGCTGGGTGTGAGACGTCCTAACCAGCAGACAGAATCCACAGCGTCTCCTCCCCTGCCACTCGGTGCTGCTCCCCTCCAGGCTGTGTGCTGAGACCTCCTCCTGTTTACCCTGCTGACATCTGACTGCTCTGCCAAACATCCCAGCTGTCATATCGGGAAGTTTGCAGATGACAGCGGTGGTGCGATGGATCAACCATGAGTCTGAATTCATAGAGGAGGTGGTGCACCTCGAGCGCTGACCGAGGAGATGATTGACTTCAGGAGGAACAGAAAGCTCCCCACCTCCACAGCAAAGTGGAGGAGCAGCTGTGGAAGTGGTCTCCAACTTCAGGTACCGAGGCGTTCAGCTCAGTTAAGACCTCACTTGTAGTAACAACACTTCCTGATTAGCGAGAAAGGCTCACCGGCGATTTTACCTCTGAGAGTGGGCGGACTTACAGCATCGCTGTTGGCATGGAAACTGCTCTGCAGATGAGAGGAGGGCTCTCCACAGCGTGGTGAAGGCTGCACAGAGGATCGTTAGCATTCTCACCACCATCATGGACCATTTCAACACCAGCTGTAGGAGGGCAAATCACATCATGGAGGACCCAAACCACCCTGCACACACACACACACGCACACACACATTTTGTCCCATATTCCTCAGAGAGTAGGCTGTAAAGCATCTTATGCAGGAGCACACCACCAGACTCAGAAACGGCTTCTGTCCGACAGCTGTGCGACTGGTGAACACTGGTTCTGGTTCTGCTCTGAAACAGAACTTAGACTTCACTGCACCCTGATGAAGCCTCGCACTGATTTACTCTGCAGTGTTGTAAATATAGTACTGACAAATCTGTTTTGCTTTTTTTTTTTATCTCTACTATAGTTCTAGTTTTATTTTTCTACTGGTTGTTACTGGAGCTTTCAAAAGAAATTTGTTCATCCTGATGCAGGTGCAGAACGGAATGACAAGTTCTTTGATTCCTTTTTAACAGCAGCCTCTTTACACAATATTCATTCATTCATTCATTCATTATTCTAACCGCCTAGTCCGATGAAGGGTCGCGGGAAAGCTGGAGCCTATTCCAGCAGTGTTTGGATGAAAGGCAGGGTACACCCTGGACAGCTCGCCAGTCCATCGCAGGGCCACACAGAGACACACACTCACGCTCACTCCTAGGGGCAATTTAGAGTAACCATATAACTCAACATGCATGTCTTTGGATGGTGGGAGGAAGCGAGAGTACCCGGAGAGAACCCACGCATACACGGGGAGAACATGCAAACTCCACACAGAAAGGCCACTGTCCACACCTCACCCCAGCCGAGGATCGAACCAGCGATTTTCTTGCTAACCACCATGCCACCATGCAGCCCTCTTTACACAATGTTGACTTCATAAATTTCACATCATATAATTTAAAAAAAATCAACATTTCAGCATTTATTTGGTAAAAGCTATCAAGTGGTCAATATGAATTTTCCTGCTGTGTGAACGTGCCGTCCTTCTAAACGCAGAGATCAGTGTCTGACTTCCAGCCACCGGCTGTGTTTACCTGATACAACAGACATAAAGCTGAATTAGAATCACAGCACTTGGTATTTTAGGAAGTTTTTGCTGTAAATAGAAAGAAATTTCTGCTTTATACTTTTCATGAATCCTTTGTGAGAGGCTGGTCATCAGTGATGCATCTTCATGCAGGTGGAAGGAGCGGAGATTGACCGAACACATCATCAGCCATGTTTACATGGGCGTTTTGATTACGAATAAAAGTTAAACCCGCTCTACTCTGGTGAAAAATGACCATGTAAACACCTAATTCCACACTAAATATAAAAGTCAGTTCAGAATTAAACTTAATTCTGATTACTGGTTTATTTGCATTTTAAATCTGAACAGATTAATTCCTCTAATGATAATTCCTATTTTACTGCGAATGCTTCTTGCCTTTTCCCATCCCAATGGTTGTTTTGCCTCCTGTGTTCAGTCGACTATCTTCTCATTCTCAGCTGCTGAAAAAAGTGTGTGTGTTGAGCTGGTGCTTCTAAATTATAATCCAAACAACAGTGGAACTGGTACTTATTATGTGGTTTTCCATGTTACGACCAAAGAGACGACAAGCAGGAAGAAACTGTTCATTTCCGGTAGACGTCAGAACATCATGCCCACCCTCCAATCTAAAATGGAATTAAGTAAGAACGTGCTTCCATGTTAACCTCCATTCAGAATTGTATTCTGAATGATTCTGAATAATAAAAAAAAAAAAACATTATGTAACCGCACCGATTGAATCATGTGAGAGCAGATCACCCCAAATACCGATACATGATGACGTCCAATCACATGTTAGTCGTTAGTGTTGTTCTTCATTCGCCTAACACAGAACAGTTACTAATGAAACAAGGTCTAATCATCTCGCAGCTTTGATCGTTAAACTTTGAGCTTTGGATGATCCACAACAGGAAAACACACATTAATTAGCTGCGTTTCAATGCCGTTTTTCACGAGATAAAAGGGATTATTTATTGAAATATAAACAAACTACTATTGCAATTCACAGGTTTATCCACTGAATGGCACTGAGCTCACAAGTTGCAATTCTCGTAAAGTTTTGTCTGCAGGACGAGATTTGGCAGAAGTGCTTACGCCGGCTCACCATGTAACGTCTCAGGGTTTTCCACTCGCTGCAGAGGATTTGCTCCAGCCCCTCTCCATCATTTCCAGACATTTTTCACTGTAAAAAACTGCATTTTGCTGTCGTTTGCCATCAACTAAGGTGGTTATAATATTTTTTCTTTATTTATTTGTCCATTTGTTCATATCGTGCTATTTTTATCTGAAGTGAACCCGTCATGTGACCTCAGACATCACGTCCAGGGATGAACAAAATACAAAGAAGTATTTCTATGGTGACATACTTCTGAAAAAAACACCTCAGAAGAGCCTAAAATTTTTATCTTAGATATATTTGAGGTTTTTCAAAATCCTGGTGTTTCCATTACCAGTTTTTTATTCTGATATTTAGGTTTTGCAGTTTTGGTGTTAATGAAAACACAGCTAATGACTTAATAGTCAAAAGATGATCCATTTTTAATCACTCAGGAATGAAAATCATGAGGAAAATGTGTCGTGTAGTACCAGGAGATTTTCTGGACCAGTTTAAGCCCTGGGTGCCTCCTTCCATTACGTCAAACATAAAATCAGGCTTGCACATTGTAGAGCTGCACACAAATACATTTTAAAAATGATTACAGATAAAAATGTTAACATGACACATGATGTAAAATAAAAAAAATAACATGTTTTGCATTAAGTGTGATCTCTTGCATTTGTACCATCGTTATTTACCCAGCAGATGCAGGAAAAAACAGCTCCATGCAGTTGTGATGACATGCTGATGCTGTTGTACAGTAAATAACGCTTCTCTGTCTCCACCTTACCGAGCAGGTGTTTGTTTTCTTTAATTATAATCAAGCGGATATGAAGTGAATAGAATTGAATAAACAAAGCCTTCAGCCGAAGCGTGGATTCTATTTACAGTGGATAATTGGTATGTGTACGTCTCGACTCCAGCCTATTAGACACAGCTTAGCCGACCACGCCACCGCCGACTCCGTTGCTCATATTAATCTGAGCAAATAATGAAACGGAGAATGAAAAATGCACCTGAGGCAAATCTGTGAATTCTGTCCGAGGATAACAAGAGAAACACAAAGATGACAAGCAGTCTGCAGCGATGCATCAAGGAAAGAATGAGGGTCAAACACTGATATTCATCACTTCTGTTGAAAGATGGATGGGCCTCTCGTCTCCCTCTCAAAGCTCCATGTCTGTGTTGGTTAGAAGGACACCATGGAGCGCGGCATTCAAGAACAAGTGTTTGTCTGCTGTTATGTTAGCAAAGCTTTAGAAATGAGTGTATGTGTTCTGTTTACATCCACATCTGCGCCTAATCTTCCCATATGTTCATCACATTTCCTCATTTATCTTAAAACTTGGATAAGGTGAAAAGAAAAATAGACAGGAGCCACATAGAAGACTCAAGGATTTCACATGACAACAGCTTTTCTGTTAAGACTCAATATTTTAGATTTCATTCGGCGACCTCTGGTACATAAATTGAAAAGAATTTGGTGCAGCCTTGCTCTTTTGAAAGTTTCACAGCTTTATTTACTTGAACTCAAAGATCAGATAGTTTATGAAGCTGAAAGTCCAACTTATAAAGCATCAGGAAGGCTGGGATTAGGTCATGGTTTTTCCTGACGGAGTGAACAACACAAACCATCCAAGCCAAGAACCACGAGACACACCCAGCTGTAAAGCAGACCTGATGGCTGCAAATTCTTCCGATTTTATTCCCTCTGCGCTGAGAAGGAATGCAGCGGCACAATTCATGCTGAACTGTTACATTTAAACAATTGTTGCAATTTTCATCCTCCTTTTTCATCAATATTCATTTTTATTGTGTTAGGCTACTTTATGTGCAAATACTTAAACTGCTACTGTATAAAAGGAAAACAACACACCGCTTTCAGTTGTTTAATTATCAGCAATGCGATTGAACATGATTGTTTCCATTATGTCACAATTAAAATTGTAATCTTTGTGTGACACTAATTATTTTTACTGAAAAACTGCATTTTGACACCTATCGTTAAGCTCAACAGTTACTTCTTACCAGAATATCGACTCATCGCTTCTATAGAGATTAATTTTTCCACACTGCAGGGAACAATATCGTCTTTTGTTTTTAACTAACGTCTGCATTTTAAGCTAGTTTAGGTTTTAAAACCAACCGTGGTAAAGAAGAGATGGGTGGTCAGCTTCAGTCTGAAATTAGGGACTGACTTTTTGAAGATTTCTGAGTTTTCATGATCTGCATTACGAGCCCTGAGATGGCTTAATATCTGATCTGATTCCTATTTTGAATAGATTAAATGTAAGGATGAATGTTTCACTGGTTCGACGTCGACCCCTTCTTGCTGTTTTATCCTCCAGCAGAATAAATACTCGCTGGGAATTCTTATTTTTTCCTGCTTGGACTTTTTTCCATCTCATGTCAAAGTATTTCCAGCAGTTTCTCTGACGGTGATAAATGTGTGAAAGCATGAAGGCTGTCGCGGCCTCGGTCTGGACCTCCCAGAGGGCAAACCTCGGGTGCTGGGTGACCTGGCTTCCGCTCCGTCGCTCTGAGCCTGCCTGTTGACCCAGTATGTCCCACTGGGCTGTAATGGGCTGGTTTGGAACGGTGTGGTTTACTGAGTAAAGAAAAATCTTGTTCAGTTATCCATAAGAAAGTTTATAAAGTATCAGTGGTTGAGAGCTTTAGTAGGTTGTAGCTGTGTCATAGATAAAAAACACCATGAAGACATTGTAATGTCTTCAATCTGTCGGATAGTTTTTATTTGTTTTAACTCTTGTGATTATAATAAATGGTTCAGATTAAAGTAGTAACCTTGCTGTAAAGGAACGTTCAAACCTCCACATCATGCACTCCAGTTAGCTCCAGAATGACTGTGGTGGTGCCTTCAAGGGTCCTGCAACATAAGCAGTGGCTTGAAGAGGATGAGGAAGCTGTTTTTAATGATCCCCGGAGAGGGCTGGTATATTTACCATAATCCCAAGCCTGGGGGAGCATCAACTTCTAATCACCTCCATCTTCCCTCCCCACTGCAGATAGAGATCAGTGCCCATTATGAAGCTACTGAAGGACAAGGCCTTAAGATGATTGTCTCTCTCTGCACAAAGCCGTCCATGTATACTGTTGGAGACGCTGCCTTAACGGTCTCAAAGCCGTCTAGTCGTCCTCGGAAAGAGTGAGCGAATACATGCGGAAAGAAAGGGATGAAAAAACGAGTAAATTTTCTTCTCAGTGTTTGGTGTGATGATGTGCTGCTTTTTCTGTTGTCATCCTTCAGTGTTATCTGGTCTTTTTATTTATTATGTGGTGTTTGTCTTTTATATTTGTTATGGTATTGAATATTGCGGGTGAACGTTACACGTAGTACCACCCCTTGCCTACAGATGGTGTAGGAGGATTGATATGCCGATTTAATAAAGTGAACCACTAAACATGGTTGAAGACTGGCTGCGTGCATTTATTAAACTCACCGAGAAGACAGAATATTACAATATTATAATTCCTTTTAACTTGTGGAGCACAATGGCCAACTTTGTGATGTACCTATCAAAATGTGTGATTTAGTGATCTCTCCGATCCAGCTATGAGGACTGCATGTGCACATCTGACACGCTCCTGGTGTGAACCGGCGTGTTGCAGAGGTCGGAATGAAACCATGTCGCAGCCAGAACACCGTGCATACGCGCCCAGTGGAAATGAGTCTTGAATCAATTGCATAAAGTGCTTTTAAATCTGAGCCTATAAGTCTGAGACCGACTCTACTACATCCACTTGTTCATAACTTGCTTGTAAAAGTTTATTTTTTTCCTTATTTGTCTTTGTGTGTTTTAATTTGGTAACTTATGTGGCTGTGTTTTTTGTAAGGGTGGGAAAATCAAATCGAAAAATCCAATATCGGGATTTTTTGCTTCACAATTTTAAAATAGATTTTTTATTAAAAAGAAAATTAAATAAATAAAAATAATCCATTTTAAAATGGTAATTTTCATTGTTTTTATTGATCTTTTTACTTGCCTTCTTGGACATGATAGCAGCAGAATGGTGGTCTAGTTAGTATGTTGTTTTTACTATTGAAATAAATAAAAAAAAAGACTTACAAAAAAAGTTTTGTACATTATATTTTTGTTGATGTTTTTTTGTCAACAAAAATCAGAAGTATCGAGAAATTGTGAGAATCGCAATTTAAATAAAATCGGCACTCAAAACATCAGAATCGAATCGGGACTAAAGCATATTGTCACAACCCTAGTTTTTTGCATTTGCCACTGCCTATCTAGGAGCAGGACTTCCTTGTCAAAGAAGATTATAAATAAAAGTTCTATAAATAGAAGAATCTTGTCCAGTGTTGCCATGTTAGTTATTAGTTGTCTAAGCTTGGTGCTGAACTCTACAGTGCCCTCTGGTGGATGTACTGCCAAACAACAAGCCAACATGAAGGACACATTGAAGAATGAGAGCAGGGTTGTTTAAACGGACTGCACCTGTTTACATATGTAAAAGGGAGCAAGAAAATATCGCACAAAGTAGTGGCGTTTGACAATAACCCTTTGCAGTCATTTTTGTGCTTTAGCTCCAAAAAAATAAATAAATAAAACCCAGAAATGCAGAAAATAGACCCACGGATCAAATTGAAATGGGTATATTACATTTTACTGTTAAGTTTTTTTTGGGTTTTTTTTTATAGACAAACAAATGTTTAATAATAAGTCAAAACAGAGCAAAATACAGGAAATGCAAACTATCACTGTCAAAGTAAACATGGAAAAATGGCTGTATATTGTTTTCCTTTTGCGTTTTCCCCCTCAAGGGGTCGCCATGGTGACTCATCGGTTTTCAACCACCAAGCTGGTATGGAAGCCCCACTTGCATGGTGGACTTTGGCACATCTTACGCAACCCTCTGCATTTATCCAGGCTTGGGGCTGGTGATGGTATGAGAATCCAGTCAAATCTCAATTCCATATATGAAAGCCCGAATAAGTCCAGAGTGAGGTGTCTGCATCACAGATGGCAGCGGAAATCAAGCTAATGTACAGAATAACTAAAATTTACTTGTAAAAAAATCAGTCAACATGTTTTATGACTCTGAAAACTTTACGTATAAAAACGTCCTTTACAGGCGCACAATGTCAGAAGGGACTGAACAGAATCCTGAACAGTGCGGAGCTTTTAGTTTTCTCTGAGATAACAATGTTTTTGTTTTTTCTTTTATTCATTTATCAAGATCCTCATTACCAACTGAAACATCAGCAGCTATTCTTCCTTGAGTCTCCTCTGTATTACATTACAAATGAGCCTCATTATGTCCAGAAATGCTCGTGTCATGTATGATGATATCTCTGTCACCGATGTCTTTATATCACAAAGATAAGAACTATTATCATAACGTTTAACATATTCAAATAGAAATATAAGAGCAGACGTTACTCAGACTGCAGTGATAAGAAGATGCTGCTTTGATCTTGAACCCTTCGAGACTCTTTTACATAAGCTAGATAAGAATACAAGTCCGTATTTAATGACTCAAGCAGCCAAAGTGTCACAGTGTAGATCAGGGCTGTTCAATTAGATATTCAGGTGGGCCAGATTTTCAAATAAAAAAACTTATCAGAGCCAAAAACTATCTCTGGCCAGCAAGTAAAGGGAAAATCAATGTGTAAATAAAACTAAAAGACAAATTTACATTTAAAGAAAATAAGTAGTTTCTTAATTTTTCTGTTTTTAATTCAGTCCCACATGACGAAGGCACGTACAAAATAAAACAAAGACAATTTCAGGCAGAGCCGACGTATTTGACTCCTAAACAAAGTGTATGAAATAGTGCACAACATAAAGAGCATGTATTCTTCTTCAGAAATAAAATGAACATTTTGGCCACGGCTGACTAAAAGTTACAGAATAGAGTACAGAAAAGAAAAAAAGACTATCACTGCTTTAACCCACTACGTTATGTCACACACAACTGCAATATTTGACGCAGAGGGAACTTTAGGTCATTGTTATACAGTAACCTTTGCTGACTCTTTTAATGGAAAAAGTGACGTTTCTTTTTCTGAACAAGAGCATCGATTTTGGCTAATATGATGTCGGAGCAATCGAGAGGGTCTTGGCTGCAGCCTAGAAAATGAGGCGGGGCTGGATATTGGGCGGGGTTGGACATCCAACCGCCCTCAACATTTTGATTGGATTAATCCTAACCCTAACCACGCATTTGACATCAAACCACGCCCATTGGTCATCCAACCCCGCCCAATATCCAGCCATGCCCCATTCTCCAGGCTGCAGCCGGGGGTTATTGAGCAACCTGCACACAGTGGTGAAGAGTCCCGTCAGCAGAGGTGGCTATTCCTGGTCCAGAAAGTAGAAGTCCTGCCATGTTTGTGGATCAACCCGTACATTTAGAACAGGTGTTTTCACCAACAGGCTCGTTTACCTGGCAAATAAACTCTGCTCATTAAATTCAGCCCATTTGGTGACTGGTCGGAACAGCTGCCGGACTGGACTTTTACTTTCTGGACCAGGAATTGCCCCTTCTGCCCGTCAGTTACTGAGCAACAAGCGCTGCTTTTCATTGAGTTCATGTGTGAAAAGCTTGATTCGCATGTGTTTGTTGATCCAAACATACTGATGGTCATTGTTAGTTTCTTAATGTGAGGGAAGCGATGAACATTGACATCAGCCCGAAACTTCGCAGGCCCATTGGCGCGAAGCTCCCGTGTCATGGTGATGAATAAAACGTTTGTTGCTTCACGATGTGGTGCCTCCTCATGTTTTAAACTTTAAACGCCGTCACACACTCGTTGCATGTTAAACACATTGGTTTGGCGCTTGAATATGACGGCAAAATAAACAAGTACTTATCAGTCAAGGCGGGGTTAAATCTGTGGTTTTTGCTTTTTGGGACAGAGAAATAACATGCTTGCTAGCACGACTCTGACAACTTCAAAACAACACCACGCGCTGGGGTTAATATTGCTAGGCAACCACGTGTTGCATTCATGGTTTGCACAGCTGTAGGATTTTAGGCTACTTAAGCAGCATTGGAATGACTGAAGGCTCTATCTCATTACTCTTTTCCATAAGCTGGGCCACAAAGAAGCTGGTTCTGGGCTGCATGTGGCCCGCCAGCCGCCATTTGAAGAGACCTGGTGTAGATGATATATGTTTACAATTAGATTTAAACGTGTTTAATAAGATGAGAAGTCTTTGAATGGTTTGAGTTGTTCTCTATAACCATCAGATGACTCATGAGTAGATGGCAGAAAGCTTTATTACCTCCTGCCAAGGAGGTGTGTTTTTCCAGTGTTGATCTGTTTGTTTGTGTTCAAGGTAACTCAAAAAGTTATGGATGGATTTTCATGATATTTTCAGGAGTTGTTGGAAATGTAAAAAAGAAGAACTGCTTTAATTTAGGTGGTGATCCAGATCACCTTTTGGATCCAGGAACTTTTAAAAGGATCCTTTAACATTGTGCTTGGTGGAGATTTCCGCTCTCCGAGTGCTTTCCAGTTCTGCATCCTGGTTCACTGTTGAGGCTCCTATCCACCAAAAGCAGGCGATAAGCTGTGAAGAGCGCAGCAGCGGGGGCTGCAGCAAGCATGAAGCAATGAGGAGGAAGGGTGCAAGCCACCCAGACTGGATGGGGATGTTTGATATGTAACACAGGAACCAAATGTGTGATTGTAGTTCACTTTGTTCCTGTTAATGCAGCGCTGTGTGGTTACCTGGCCAGGAAGTGTGTGTGTGTGTATGTGTATGAGGGAAGACACCATTTATGGATGTAGATGTTTGACCAAAAGTTAAAAGGGTTTTTGACCACAATGACGCAGGTTTTGTTAGGAACAAAGTTCCTCAGATGTACCATCAAAGGAATGAATTGTTAGAGAACCTGCGTCATGTAGAACCTGAGCAGCAGAGGACGGCGAAGCGGCAGAGGACGAAGCGGCAGAGGACGGCGAAGCGGCAGAGGACGAAGCGGGAGAGGACGGCGAAGCGGCAGAGGACGAAGCAGGAGAGGACGGCGAAGCGGCAGAGGACGGCGAAGCGGGAGAGGACGGCGAAGCGGGAGAGGACGGCGAAGCGGGAGAGGACGGCGAAGCGGGAGAGGACGGCGAAGCGGCAGAGGACGGCGAAGCGGCAGAGGACGAAGCAGGAGAGGACGGCGAAGCGGCAGAGGACGGCGAAGCGGCAGAGGACGGCGAAGCGGGAGAGGACGGCGAAGCGGGAGAGGACGGCGAAGCGGGAGAGGACGAAGCAGGAGAGGACGGCGAAGCGGCAGAGGACGAAGCGGGAGAGGACGGCGAAGCGGCAGAGGACGGCGAAGCGGGAGAGGACGGCGAAGCGGGAGAGGACGGCGAAGCGGCAGAGGACGAAGCAGGAGAGGACGGCGAAGCGGCAGAGGACGAAGCGGGAGAGGACGGCGAAGCGGCAGAGGACGGCGAAGCGGCAGAGGACGGCGAAGCGGCAGAGGACGAAGCAGGAGAGGACGGCGAAGCGGCAGAGGACGGCGAAGCGGGAGAGGACGGCGAAGCGGGAGAGGACGGCGAAGCGGGAGAGGACGGCGAAGCGGGAGAGGACGAAGCAGGAGAGGACGAAGCAGGAGAGGACGGCGAAGCGGGAGAGGACGGCGAAGCGGGAGAGGACGGCGAAGCGGCAGAGGACGGCGAAGCGGCAGAGGACGAAGCAGGAGAGGACGGCGAAGCGGCAGAGGACGGCGAAGCGGCAGAGGACGGCGAAGCGGGAGAGGACGGCGAAGCGGGAGAGGACGGCGAAGCGGGAGAGGACGAAGCAGGAGAGGACGGCGAAGCGGCAGAGGACGAAGCGGGAGAGGACGGCGAAGCAGGAGAGGACGGCGAAGCGGGAGAGGACGGCGAAGCGGCAGAGGACGGCGAAGCGGGAGAGGACGGCGAAGCGGGAGAGGACGGCGAAGCGGGAGAGGACGAAGCAGGAGAGGACGGCGAAGCGGCAGAGGACGGCGAAGCGGCAGAGGACGAAGCAGGAGAGGACAGCGAAGCGGGAGAGGACGAAGCGGGAGAGGACAGCGAAGCGGGAGAGGACGAAGCAGGAGAGGACGGCGAAGCGGCAGAGGACGGCGAAGCGGCAGAGGACGAAGCAGGAGAGGACAGCGAAGCAGGAGAGGACGGCGAAGCGGCAGAGGACGGCGAAGCGGCAGAGGACGGCGAAGCGGGAGAGGACGGCGAAGCAGGAGAGGACGGCGAAGCGGGAGAGGACGGCGAAGCGGGAGAGGACGAAGCAGGAGAGGACGGCGAAGCGGCAGAGGACGAAGCGGGAGAGGACAGCGAAGCGGGAGAGGACGAAGCAGGAGAGGACGGCGAAGCGGCAGAGGACGGCGAAGCGGCAGAGGACGAAGCAGGAGAGGACGGCGAAGCGGCAGAGGACGAAGCAGGAGAGGACGGCGAAGCGGCAGAGGACGAAGCAGGAGAGGACGGCGAAGCGGCACGTTGCCATGCTCCTGGCCAAGCAGCTTCAGCTGCTCAGAACTGGACATGTAGACTTCCCATGTGAGGCAGTGTCATGAGGTGACGTTTCATTTTGTCTTATTAGTTCCTGGTTTCCTGTTTTATTTTGTAGTTTTGTTCCCTTGTGTATTGTCTCCCATTTTGCTTCTTGTTAATCAGCTCACCTGGTTCTGATTCTCTGATTCAGTTCACCTGGTCCTTGTTGTTCCCTCTGTGTGTTTTTACCTCTTGGTTTCTGTTCTCTCTGCTACTTCATTGTGTTGGTTTGTGGTCAGTTAGGGATTAAAAAATACTGCAATACTCCCTTGGTTCCCTGCCTCGCCATCTCTGCATGGGTCCACACCACCAGCACCGTGACACGCAGATCATATGAGACACAGCACAGCAGCTCGAGGTAGAAATGATTTTCTGCTCAACTTTGTGGAGTTTAAACACTTCCACGTACCTGAATATTGATATTTTGCACGCAAATTAAAAAAACAAACAAAAAAAAAAAAAAACATGAGTTTGTAAAACTGTGTTGAAATGTGTGAAGAGATTTTATAAATCTACACACACACACACACACACACACACACACACACACACCCTGATCTGTGCCCGTCAGGCTATGCGTGCACACTCATTTGATGATTTGCACAAACAGAAGCCTTTTTGAACACAAAATGAGCATTTCAGTGTAGTTTTGTGGAAAAAAAAAAAGTGTGCAAAAACACAAATGTTTGTGCAGTTTGTAACGTGCATGTGTAAAATTATTTCACCTGTTCAAATGTGTGTGTGTGTGTGTGTGTGTGTGTGTGTGTGTTGATTTGAACACATATTTGCAAGTGCTTAGAGTTGCCTGTGTAGATGCTTTTCTCTGCTGCTCCAGCAGGTGTTTGCTTAGTCTTATCAGGATCACAGATGAAGTAAAATAAATGAGCTCTTCCAACTTTTATGCACCAGTTGGGACTTGAAGTTATAAAAAGTTGGTTCATAAAGGGTTTTTTTTTTTTGTCTTTTTTTGGAAGAAAAAAGTTAAATATAATTTTAACTTTAACATTTTATAGTTATTTCATGTCTGTGACATGGTATATTGTTTCATGAGGAAGTCTTGAAGGTAAATTAGAATAATAAGCATAATTTCTTTATGATTCCAACTCTTGTGGATTGAAATCTTGTGCATGCAGGATTTTACCTCCACTTCTAATCACTCTTCCGGGTCAACATGTCCTTTCCACAGACCAAACATCACCGCCGCATTGTCTTATCTCCAATCTCAATTAGTTTGACCCCACCTTCCATAATTACAAATCCAGGTAATTGCTGTATCATGTGTGTGTCGCAGGGTCCATCTACAGTTTTGTAATATGCATGCGCTGCATAAAGCGTGACGTGCGCGACCCGTGTTCCAGCAGGTGAAGATGTTGCGGGACGTTACGAGGTTGGGGCCGTCAAAACACTATGAGGTTATTAAGTTTCTTCAGAGAATAGTAATTGCGTTATACTTGGGTTTGTACAAGGAGGAGAATGGACCACCTCCTGGGGTTGGGGGGGGGGGGGGTTGTTGTTCCACCATATTGGCAGATCAAGCGAATTAATCCCTTCTTTATTCTTAATCCCTTTCCTTATCATAAGATTATGAAAATCCAGATCTCTCCCTCCTCTCAGATATTAAATTGCACCCATATTATAACTCCTGGCTTAAATGGGGGTGGGGGGGGGGGACCCAGGCGGGGCCTTCAACCCTGCAGCCTCCGGCTCAAATGCTCTGTTCTGGATTTCTTTCAGTCTTTTCCAATTCAGGCAGTCTGGACCGCCACGTCCTGAATAATGTCCGGGGGGGGGGGGGGGGGGGGGGCAGTTTTTGGTATTCACTAGTTGACAATCTGCTTAAACAGAAGCAAATTGAAAAAAAATAGCTTTCAAATGCATTTTCCTTCCTGTGTGCGGGGAAGAGGTTGAGGCAGGGTTATTTTCTCAGCAGAGGGCGTTTTGCTCTGACAGCACGTCAGCCTCTCTCACCGTCTCAGCAGTGTGTGCGTGCGGTTGTGTGTGTGTGAAACTTTATGTAAACACATTTTTCATGCAGATTCTAAGAAAATAACAGACTTTTCATACAATCATGTAGATCTTTCATTCTAAAGAATCTCCTTTGTACATATATGTAAATATGTCGTTTACCTTAAATAGTTTTATTTCTCTGATTATTGTCATAATTATTCCTGTTTTCCAGAATATTTATGCTACCTGAACATTTTCAGCGTGACACAAAACATAAAAGACAGAATTAATCACAACTGGGAAGCAGAGAAATGAACAAATCAGCTGTTTTTGCTGCTTGAAACCAACTCACGGTTCACTAAGAGGTTATTTGGAATTACAGCTGAACACACATTCATATTTAATATTTATCTAACGAAGCCAGTGTAATAAAAAACTGTTTAATCGCTTTTACATGTGAAATGTTTAAAGACAAGCACAAAGTGTCCAACTTTGTTGTAGAACCCCTGTTGTGTTCTGATGATCTGTGGTAAAGAGCCGTCTGCTCACGGCTTCAGTTCAAACGGCTTGGAGGAGAAATCTTTGCTCAGTGTACGTTTCTGCAGAACGTAGCACGTTCGCTCACAGTAAACAAAGCAGGAACATCTGTTTTTAGATGGAAATGACTTATTTCCAATGAAGAAAATGGAATCAGAACTTTGTTTTTTATCCGTTCAGATGATGAGGTAAAGCATAGATTTTACCATCAATATAATTACTTGTAGGACGTGACGCGTGTCTCTCTCTGGAGCAGGAGTGTCAAACTCCAGTCCTCAAGGGCTCGTTTCCTGCAGGTTTTTGTGTTTTTCCTGCACCTGATTCAAATCAAATGGATCCAACAGCTTCTTGTCAACCAAATCATTCATGTCCGTCAGCTGTGTTGGAGCAGGGAGACAACAAAAACCTGCAGGATGCCCTCGAGGACTGGAGTTTGAAACCTGTGCTTTCGAGCCAGCAGCGACATATGGACAGTGTGGATTTAAGGTGTGTAAACAGTTGCTTGAAATAGAATTAAACCAAAAATTGTTTTTTTAATGAATCAGAAAACTGGGATGTTTTCAAAATGCAAACAGCCCTGAAATCTATGATTGTTTCAGTTAAAACTTTTAACATACATGAGTACAAAAGCTAACTCTACTGTGTTTAGAACATAAAAACAATTCTTAAACTTTATGCAACAACACAATGAAACAAGTCGAGTTATTTGAACTTTTCCTGTAAAGTTTTGCAATCAAAAAATGTAGATTTGGGAATCTGTGATTCATTATTCCTGAATACACAGTTGTAGCTGCTCAACAGTTTGTTGCTGTTGTCCGAATCTTCAATCAATACCTCCGTACATTTTCAGTGGGAGACAGATGTGGATGATCAAGTACACACTCTGTGTGTGTGTGTGTGTGTGTGTGTGAGGCCAGACTGCTGGAAGCTGCGCAGAATGACGCGTCGTCCAGCTGAAATAAACACAAACATGCCAGGAAATATCATCACCATGATGGTTGTTTATCTTGCATCTGCACCAACATAAGGAGAACCTTCATAGATAATGTCTTCCATGCCAAGGACACCGATGCTCCCACAGACCGCCACAGATGCCGACTCTTTCAGTTCTCTCTGCTGCACCATGTTTATTTAGTTATTTTCTTAAATAAGTTGAAACTAAGACAGATGTCCGCTACCTCTCTGTCTGTCTGAGATGAGTTCATATCCAGAGGAGTGTTTTCCACATATGCGTTGAACTGATGCTCTTTTTTATACTCAATCCTGGCACCCTTACGTCTCACTTATCAAGTCGTTTGCAATCTTGCGATCACAGTTGCTCCTCCTTCATCACCAGCTCCTCAGTATGTCATCTGTGTGGTGTCCTTTGACAGTTTACCAACGTTTTGTTGTTTGTTAATGTAGAATTTAGCTTCTGGTTTTCTTTTACACACCTGCTGCCCCCCAGGGAACAGTCCCGAAGGAGTCACCCCCCAATTATTATGCAAATCCTGAAATGAGTTTGTTAGAGTAAAACTGCCTCAGAAATGAATAGCCTCTTGCCTGAACTGACTTTGACCGTAGCCTGTTATTGGCACCACACTGACAGGAAACACTGGCTGTATATCAAACGCTATGAGCACATCCTCTTTCACCTTTTGTCCTGGGTTAGATTGGACATTTAGTGGTTGAGTCTTTACCGGAGCCAAACAAGAGCAAGCTGTGGTAGCTGCCACTGGTGGCAAGGGGCAGCTCTGTAAAAGTACACCATCATTAGCACATTTATTAGTGTTTCTAAATGTCACACAGCCACAAAGGGGACAATGAACTATTAGGAAGCAGCTTTCATGTCTGAGCCAAACTCTTGTGTCGTGTCAGAGTCCACTGTGACCTCTCAGAAAGTCACACCGGAGATCATTATTAATCTTCTGCAGAAGGTGGCAGGCTCCGAGGTGTGCACTTTTTGCAACCGTGTGTGTGTGCTCATATTTCTATTTTCCTGTCACTTATGTGTATGCATGTAGAGACAGGAAAAGCATGATGGGGGAACACCAAGAGAGAGAGAGAGAGGAGAAGAAATAGAGAAATAGTGTTCTAGTAAATCAAGTCAAGGTCCAGCCAGTTGCTGGTGCCACTGTATGATTTTTTTTTTTTCACTTCCATGTTTCTCGACATTTGATGCTTCGATCTTCCTCTTTTTTAATCTCATCATCCTTAACAAGTGCAGAAGAGGCGGGGGGGGGGGGGGGGGGCAGTGGCGCTCTCCAGTTCTGTCTGCTGTGTCAGATGAGGTCTGTCGATATCTCCCATCAAACAAGGGGCTGATCAAAGGCATGCTGGAGCCATGTAGCCAAAGGGATTAAAACACATCATGCACAACCTCCATGACAAAAAAAAAAAAACCTCTCTTCATGAATAAGAGATTAAGTGAAGAGTAAAATTTAATTTTAGGCTAATTGTTAAAGTGAGGCCTCCATGTTGTGCTCTCTACCTGACAGGATCTGTGTGAATTGTTCAGTTATTGTCATTTCTTTTGACAGACTTGATGAATTCCCATGGCTTTAGTTTTCCCTAAAAGTGCCTACTTCTGATGATGTCAGCAGGGTCGCTAGTCCTACTTCTCAGGGTTTTTCACACAATGATTAGATTAGTTTGGGTCAAAATATATTTGAAAAAGATATTTATATTCTTTACAATGTAATGTAGTTTAATGTGCTGGCAACGTGCATTACCAGGGTCCACCAGTCACTTCCTGCTGTTGGTCATGGAAGGGACGGTTGCTACTGTGGTCAACTTTTGTGGTCAAGTAAAAAAAAATTGGCAACCTTTCAAGCAAAGCTTAATTTCATTTTGTGCAAGACTATCTGTCCCTCTCACTGATCCTCTTTTTCAATCACGAGAATGGAGATCTGCTATCCCTGCTTTGCAGAAGACAATATAGAAAAAGTAGATAAGGCTGCTGACTACTCAGCCATAGTTTTTTTCCAACACATGGCCGAATGAACAAGGACCTCAGAAAAGCAAGAATAATCGGATTCAGAGGGAAACACTGTCAGAAACCTGAGTTGCTATTGTGTATCTAAAAACTTAACTTTCTCCTTTAAAGAAAGTGTTTAATGACTTTAGTTTGGCCTGTAAGGGTGAACCCTGGGAGTGGATCTAGAGGACAATATTGGATTTGGTATGATACAAATTTAAATTATCCTTATATGAGAAGGAAAAAATACTTTAACGCTTTAAATACTGTCATTTAACAAGGTCAACAAAGACAACGAAAAGACAACTACTCGTAACATAGGAAATTATTCTGCAGACCCCAACTCTCTGTGGACCACTCAAACCATTATCGTTACAGGCCAATCAGCAGGTGGGATTAGTGCGGCTTTGATCTGACGTCTGTGTTTAGTTTCTTCTGATCTACTCCTCACAAAGCATTTATAGACTTTGAATTGCCAGTCATATTCCTGCATGATATCACTCTGTCACTGAACAGCCCTTTTCTAAGGAATATCCTAAACACAACATATAACCACAAAACCAGCATTAGTCTGTAGGAAACAATCAAACCTAGAGTTTTGAGTTGGACCATTTCTGTACTACCCTCTTTCGCTGATCAATGCAGAACAGAGCAGGAAGCCAATTTATTTACACGTGCAGCTTAATGATGCATTTAAATGACTTAAGTTACTTTTAAAGACATCTGATAGACTGTCAGAGTCACTCATTGGAAAATGTGGAACTTCTTTTTTCTCTGATGTGATTTAAAAGCACACAAAGCCAAAAGTATATTTAGTTTAATAGTAGTAGTTTAGTATAGTAAGTTTATTAGATTTGGAGAGTGGCTGGAGAGTTAACAGGTCAGGTAGGATGCAAGATGGATGCTGATTTAGTTAGTGGGCGCGTGATGGGGGAAACATGGCTAAAGTTCTGGTGTGTCTTTTTTTTTTTTTTTTCTTTGTTTTTTTGTGTATCACCACCTGGCTGCTTCCTTTGTATTTATTCCTGTATTTGGGCTCTGTTCCACACAAATCAAAATGTGATGGAAACTGTTTTCTAGTAGCACCTACGATTTCAAAGTTTCTGCAGGCGGTAGAGCTATCTCGTCATATGAACTGGAGAACAAACTAGGCTGAGAAAAAGATCCAAAGTATCTGGTAAAGTCTAATGGCAGGACAGTTCTGGAACAGATTAATCCCTGTTCCAATCACTGTACCGAACAAGGCTTATACGTTGTAGTTTAGCTCTCATATGTAATCTTTGTATCATGCTAACAGTCTTACTTTAGCATGCTAACATTAGCTCAGTGTCACTTCGTGGAGGTATTGCAGCTATTCAGTGAAACAGACAATTCATGGCTAAACTGAAATCAAGTTTTGATAAGTTGTCACAAGACACATTCAATTTAACACAAATTTCTGCTCTAAATGTCAAAGCAAGCTAAGCTTCAAGATTACGAGAACAAATTAGGGCTACTGAAGTCATTAGCGGCTATCAATAAAACTCCAACAGCCATAAATAAATAAATGTTGAAGCCAAGTAAATTTTGTACTTCATCCAACTACTTCTGGAGCTTCGCTCTACTAGCTCTAAAACCACTCTGTGGTTTTTCAGTATTTATATATACATTCACATTTAATATCATTTTACTGGTTGGGAAGTCATTTCAGAAACAAAATCTTGTTTTTAGTCTTTCTTTTAGTCTACATTTTGGTTACTTTAAAAAAAAAAAAATCAACGCAGACGTGGGTTTATGTCCTTTTTACCAGATATTACGAAATCTACCTTCTTAGATACTTCTAATGCTTCCAAAACTACATTGGCACTTTTGGTTTGTAACCCTTCACTGTCACACTACACAGTGCCATCTGAACAACATCGCGGTTACACATTTTGATTCGACATGATGCTGAATCTTTGATTGACAAGAAAAAGCTTTTATCCTCTGCAGTTGCTGGAAAGAAAATGCCAGAAAGTCACATTAGTTGGGATTCATCTTCTGGGCACCATGAATGCAGGATGTTGGAGCTGCTAGATTTCAGCTTCACAAAATGGATAAATAAGTGATAGATTAACCTCATTGCAGCACATAAAGAAAAGCAGGCAAATACTTTTTTTGTTTGTTGGTTTTCTTACTCTGGGGACCCTGAACATACCACTGAATTTAACTCAAGTCAGTTTTGACGTGGCTTATTCCAGGGAAGCAAATGCATTTAGGCCATAATTTATTCAACAACATAGGAATCATTTATAAGATAATATTTTGTTTGTGTAAAAAGACTTAATAATGTAAACATGTACACATTTACAGTATATGGGTCAGAAAGTCTGCACAACAGCTATTTCCTTCCTCTAGGAAAGGACATATCGATACTCCACAGTTGAAACGTTGACATCTGCCATTCAAAATATTAGATTCAAAAGTATTTTAATGGAATTACAAACCACTTACCAGATAAAAACATTTAGTTTAAATTCTGAGTTTCAGCCTATAAAACAGCATGTGAAATCCAGAAACAGTAAATTCTTTCTGTGTCACGTGATAATAGCCTATCATATCCCATCATATGACAATGCTGCTCCTGTAGATTAAGTTTATTGGTGATATTCTACTGGTATAACGGAGGTTATTGCACAGATCATAATCATCATATTACTTATATTTTTATGTTCTATTTAGCAAATGCAAATAATCTGTAGTTTATTATTTTATCATTAATTTAATTTTAATTTGGTTTAATTTAATCTTCAGTATACTCAGTAAAAAAAATTTTCATGTATTGACATGGAGTTTTATTTAGAATTCATATTAGCCTTTCAATGAAGATAATAATGCACATTGCACTATCATGATCTCCTTTAAGATAGATCAATACTGTTTCATCCACACTGGTATTAGTACTGGTATTGATATTGGTATCGATACCTATGAAAAGTGTCATTACCTACCGGTATCGTATTGACAGGAAAAATTAGGTATCATTCATTCCTACCCCTAAAACATTTATCCAAAATTGTGCTCTCATATGTTCAGATTCCTCCTCAGTGTCGTTTACATCAGCACCTTACTGTTTTTTTTTCTTTCTACTCAGATTTATCTTTTTGTTCACTCATTTCTTCTATTTTTATCTTGCCATGCAATCACAGCCCCATTAATGTTTCCATTCTCTCCCCTTGCTCCGATAAAATACCTGGGTTAGTCTCCGAATGGGAAGGACTGAAATAATCTCTGGTTGACATGCATGTAATATACCAGTCTGGAAGGATGATTCAATATTTATTCACAAAAGGTTGAAGGCAGATGACTAATAAAAACATTTTGAAAGTCTTTTGTTGCGCGGCGACCAAGGATAGCTGCACTTAAACTGCTTTAGAAGATCATATCCAACAGAAATCAGGGATGTTCAGACAGAATGCAGAGGGGTGAGATGTTTTGTCTTTGGTGCAAGTAAACATCCTTCATCCACCCCGTCATTAACTGTTAAGAGGAAAAAACATGTAAGATCTCCAGAGAAAATGCCTCGACTTTGAAGGGTCTTTGCTAGATATCGTCTGGCAGTTATTTTTCTCCCAGTATCATCACGCTTCATCTTTGTGACCCGCAAAAGCATTTTGGCATAAAGAATGTGCTCATGAATGGATGTTTACTGTAGATGACAAAACACGCTGAGGTGTTTGCACAATATTGCCGTGGAAGTGGAAACCGAGTGTTGGTGCCGTTGTGATGTGTGGGCGACAAAACCCCAGCAGGCAGTTGCCAGAGGAACTGAAGTCTGTGATGGTGATTCATCACACCAATACTACACATGGGATATAAAAAGGACTCTGCTCTTATGGCAATATATCAAACTCACACTCCCAGACACAGTTTGGGGGGGGTTTGATCTGTTCAGACCACACTTGCAGACCCGAGTTGCACATCTGTCACGTAAGATGTGATAATGTTCTTTTTATGTCAGACCAGGATGGAAATTAAAGATGAGACACCTTAAAGAATCCTAATAAATTTGACTTTTTTTTTTTTTTTTTCTTTTTACGTTGCAGGAATGTGAACTATGATCAGTCAGACCTCCCAACACACATCTGTCAGAAACCCCGATGCATTAAGACAGTAGGCGGGTTGGAATACCAATGAAGCCTGAATGAGTTCGGCGTGTTACGCCACAGGAGGAGGAAAATATCAGCCCTGGAGCAATCACATCCCAATCCACATGATCTGAGATTATTAAACTTAAAGACGACTGCAGCCTGAGACGAATAACACACAGCCTCATCCACATGCGTGCGTTGTATTCAGAGATGAATGCAAAAATTTGGGCATCCTCTCAAATGCAAATGATGCAAGAAAAACATTAATAAACAGCTGAAAAGAGATTAAAAAAAACCTGGAATGCATCGTTTTTCAGGGTTTCAAACGGATCCATCTGCAGGATGCAGACACGTCATGTGAGCTGACACTAATGAGCGGCCATTCATCACTGTAATAAAAAGCAGTGGAAAGATTATCCCTGCAAGTTGCTGCAGAGCAGCTGAAGGACCCGTCGTCTGGATGAAGTATGGATGGCTCTCAGACGGAGCCAAATATTTCAGGCACATTCATTTAATTTCCTGTTTAACATTACACTGTAAAACATATTGGTTTTAATATATTTAGCAGCTAAAACTTCATTTTAATGTCATTGTCTTTAACACTTAATAAGTCTGTTGTAGTCTAAAAGGTTGAATGAATGAACTCACTGGCAGCCGTTACTGTCGCAGAGAGCCTGGCGTTTAGCAGTTTAGCATACCCATCACAATAGCATATCTGTGCTTAATGCACACGCTTACTGTCAAATGTGGCGAAACGTGTGATAGTTTACTTAGATTAAAGTCACAGGTAATGTCTTTTTGTGGTTAAGGTTAGGGAAACAGCCTGGGTTAGGCTTACGTGGTATATTGTTTCAACAAAGAAGCTAAAGCCGATCGATAAACCTATAACTGAACTTGTGGTATGCTGTTCCGATGATTCGAGGTATGCCAAATCAACAGAACACCGACGTTTTGGTGCCTTTTGGCCCATCTTTCGGGACTGCAGATGTGAAGGGCCGATTTGGCCGGATAAGTGTCATTACTTTAGCATGCAATATGTTGTCGAGGTGCGCACTCAGAGAGCATTCGCAATGTGTTGACATACGGACCGGGCCAAATTGGCTTTCCATACACAGGCACTGCAAAAAAAGCATTTTCCTCCACACGATCGCTCCATGCAGGCTCATGTTGAGGGATTGAATTGTTGAGATTTGATGCAATCTGTTATTTTCTTTGTGAAATCAATTTCAGAGCTAAACTGTCTGATATGAACACAAATGTTTTAAATTGGACCAAAGATGGATGTGAATATGATGAGACTACTGCATCTTTTAAAGGTGTCTTGAAATGACTTGTGAATTGGTGCTGTACCAGTAAAGCTGAATTAAAACAAACTTTGAGGGTTTTTGAAGATGGAAAAGGAGTGAAAGCCAGCAGATAAACATATTGCCACGCAAAAATCTGATGAGATGAGATCTAAAGTCTTCTTTGTCTCTCAACGAATGGACGTTTATCACTCAAGTTCTTCTTTTCAGCAGCAGTATGATGCTTTTGTTTGCGGCTCAGGACTGAACAAACCGTACTCTGTTAGTTGAGGCAGCCTATTCTTTTTCTTTATATATTTCTGGTCTTTTTACTGCTTAGAACAGATAAAATGAGTAAAAGTAAATATATTAGAAAAGAAAACTCCCTTTTTCTGTCTTCTTCCCCAGCACTATGTAAACTTAGTAAAACAAACATTTATGCACAATAAACAAACAAATCAAAGAATATCCTTAAATTATCGAGGGGATCATTTAATATACAAGTCTCCTGTTGAAAAGGCAATTTTACAACCAGACCATCCTTCTGCTTGCTTTAATGCTGGACGGGACTGTTAAAACGTTCTGCTGAGTCATTCAGGTGGAACTTTTCTGAAATGAATCAATTTCATTGTCCTGAAAAATGCACATATTTCATTGTCTTCACTAGTTTCTTCTCACAAGTTTTAAAATGCCTTCCTGAAAATGCATAAAAGCATCATAAAGTAAAGCAGTGTTGTTGCAATGAAAAGGACGAAGAAGACGACAGCAGGCTATCGGCCGTAAGGTGAACCCGGAAAAGACATTCAGAAACAGATTCTCAGTCTGGGGACCAAAAAGTTTTTCCTGGAAAAAAAGCCCAGTTTGCGATTAGCTTAACTGCGACAGTTTAAAGCTCCTGCGATCACGCCACAAATCAGCACAAGCTACTTTTCAGCATCACAACATTTTACTTGGAAGGTGGAGGTATGGCCGTCACCTGATGGTGTTATTTTGGACAATGTGCTTTTCTTACAACTCACATTGATGTTTTCTTCTTCTTCTTCATTGGGGCTGCTCAGTCAATCCGAGGAGGTAGCCATCTTTCTTTTCTGTTTAAAGAAGCCGACCTCTGATTGGTGTAAAACCTTCGCGTGACAAGCTCTCTGTAATAAAGCGACACTTATTAAAGGTATGTGTGATTTTGTGATCTCACAGATGCATTTTGTGTATAATGCACCCGTAGGTGCTCCACATCTGACATGCTGGTTGGAACAAAACACGCATCTGTGATGGTTGACATAACATAGGCCTACCTTTCTCCCAATAACCACAGTCTAAGAAGAATTCATAATGTGATTTCATTTGAAAATGGTTAAAAGAAGCAACAAGGTTTGTTTTGAAAAGTAAAATAAATTTCAGTTAAGAGTTAGATATAGCTTGTTCATAAGAATTTTGTTATCTTTTTCAATATAATCCATTATGCACGGGTGAGCAGCTAAAAGGCTTAAATCCTGTTGCTCTGTGATCGATTGGTTCATCCTACCACTAGGGGGATTGCGCGCCGTTTCCTCATTGCAATAAACCCACCGCATGACGGAAGCAGTAATAATCACTTGTGTGATTCTTTCTACCTTAATTCAGGTAATGGTGAACATTGTAAATGTTTTGATGGTGTTTACAGTTTTTAAACATATTACAGCATGTTTTATGCTAGTTTGGTGAAGTCAAATTGAAGTTTTATGCTATTTTGAGATGTAAGGGTTTTACCTCAAAACGTGCCATGCTATGGGAAACTAAGCAGTTGTCTTTTGGTTGTTCATGACTTCATTTGCATTTTTTTATATAAAATATATATTTTGCATTTGCAATAAACCCACCGCATGAGGGAAGCAGTAATAATCACTCTTTCTACCCTAAGTCAGGGGTATAACACACCCAGTGGAAACCAGGAATGACATCACTGATGCAGACTGGAATTAAACATGTAACATGATGGCTATAGAACAGCACAATGAACAAAGGGAAACCAGGAGACTGATCACAAGCAGGCAGGAGGTGGGACAACTAATGAGCAGATGCAGTAAGTAAACTAAGCAGAATACATGAAAGGAAAGGGTTTATGAAATAAAAACAGAAAAAACGGAATTCCTTAATACAAGACCAGAATACCAGGCCGATGTTCCACAAAACTGGGGTAAGGGATTCAGCTAGGCTTCACCGACACGAGCGGGAAGCTAACGCTGCTAATGTTAACTTTCATTTTATATCATCTTAAATTTATAGTTCATAGAAGTTATGACAACAATACTCATTTCTGTGTTGGCCACAGAAGGTTTGACATGGTGGGAAATAAAAGAAGTTTCTTCTTTTTGCATTTTTACCTTTCTAACTATTTTTTCTAACTTTTTTTTTTCATTTAAATGTCTGAGCTCAGAAATAAAACTATATTTTGATATTGTAGCTGCTTTTTGTGATTTGAATTTAACTGATTGGATTGCTTTCGCATGCAGTATGTTGTACTGATTTCTGGCTTCTAAATCACTTTGCATCAAAATCATATTGTTTGCAGAATTTGTGATATCTGCAAGCCTTTAATTAATATATCCTGTAATGATCAAAATTAATATTTACACCCCTCCCAAAAAGTAGCATCCACAACTTCTTTATTTCTTTGGTAGCTCATCTTTATATTCATTTTTCCCATCGCCATACACAAATGTGTGCAAACTGAGACATCTTCATCAGCATTCCTGCCCATTCCTGCTTGACAAACATCATAAAATACAGAAAAACAGATGGCAGTAATTCCTGACAGAACCGCGTTTTCAAAGACAGTCTGTTCAAAAATGTGCTTCCTTACGCTCAGCTCCTGCAACCGTCTTTGTGGAAACTTTCTGTTGCTTCTGAACACTCGCGCAGAGGGGGGAAACATTTCCTCAAAGTCACTCCACCTGCCACTTCTGTGACAGAAACCCAGTGGGACGCTCTCAAAGAGCACTGGTGGCGCTATCAAGTGAAAGTTCAGGCTGCAGCCTTTCATCGGGAAAACCAGTCTTTTTGTGCTCCGTTTCTTTGTTTTTCATAAACAAAGAGGACATAAATGGAAATAGGAGTTTAAGATGAATGCTGGGAGCTTTTCACAATGCCACAGGGAGTGTTTCCAAATGGTGACCTATTGAAATAAATGCCGCTTGAACTGCCTTTTAGCGTAGACGAAATTGTTCCCCGACGAGCTCATTAAACGTTTTATTTTCATCTACAAATGGTTTGAATTCTTATTATTCCACCTGAAAGCTTATTGTCACAGTTTCTTTTGCTACTTTAAAGTGTAAAACCTGAAAAGTTTGACTTTTTATGTTTTGTTTTGTTTTTTTTTTAATAATAAATCCGGTGGAGGGAAAAAGGCTTGTTTTTATTTTATCAATCTCTGGCTGATCTTTTCGTGTCTGCGCCAGTGAATGCAATCAGAATGCAGCCGGTAAGCCTTTTGAGTCTGCCATCAAAAGTTGATGGTCTCCCACCTTGTAAGCTGCCTATCAGATAATGAGAGGGACTTGAATAGCAGCCAGCGTGCCACGATGAGGGCGGTCCTGATGTTTTTTACCTGACGTCCAACATGTCTTTGCTGGCCCTGTTTTCTCCAGGGAAATCTCGCAAGAGCAGCTGTCCTTATCAATGCGCCGGCTCCCTGCTCGCCGCCTGCCTGGGCCGCACTCTCCATGACAGCAGCACTGAGGTAGCTGTAATCTGCCAAGACTTCAACAAAATTAAACCGCCGACCAGTCCACCTGGGGAGAGGCAATGGGGGAAAGATTTCCTGCTCACAACAATATGGCAACACAGGCTGCAGACATTAATATGGTATTACATGTGAAAGAGAAAAAGCACAGCAAAGCATGCAAATCCCAAACTCTGTGTTCTTCTGTAAGTACAGCTCTTCCAAAACGTGATAAAAAAAAAAAACATGTTTCACTCTTGTTGCGCAGATTTAATCAGCAATTTTTCAGATTTCAGGAAATGCAAATGTTGATGTTGGTTTGGGTGCGGCTTCCAGATCGTGATTACTCATCATCATCATCATCATCTTTGTTATAGTCAGACTCAAGATCCATTGTCAAAACACAAAACACTACACACATTACATTATAAAAGACAGTCATACCAGTGCTTCCACAGAGCTGACTGGTAACATCCTGCGCTGACAGAGGCGCCCACCAGAGTCTGGACAAGACAGTTCATTCAGGCAATTACAAACCATGTAAAGAGTTCATGTGAACCTGACAGAAAGGCAGGCTGGCACTGCTGGAACATCATTACAGGCAACCTTAAGCTGTTGCAGTGAACCCTTCTTGTACTGACACCACAGTGAGGATGTAGACAGAGGTGTACAAAATGTCCCGAGCAGCTGTCTGACATTTCTACTCAGTTCTCGTAGAATCTCGTCAGCCGGATGAGATTTAAGGAGATTTGCAGCTGAAGGAAGGTAGCCACGCAGCGTTATTTTGGTTTTTGCTTTTATTTGCTGTGAAGAATTTGCCATCAAAGTCTTTCTTCTTCATTTCATTTTTTAATTCATTGTAAAACTCTAAAATTAGTTTTTTTGTGTGTGTGTGTGTGTGTGTGTGTTGCGCCATCTGTATGGGAAATGAACTGGTAAATGCTAAAAAAAAGTCTTTCTGTTTCACTTTTATAACATACTTCAATATCAAAGAGTCTGAAAAAGCTTTTAGTGATATGAATTTTTTTTTATTTTCTAATGTAGGTGTTTCCATCAGTGTTTTTCATTGAGATATTTAGTTTTTGCCCAGTTCCAGGTACAATAGAAACGCAGCAATTGTGTAAAAAAATTAAAAAGAAAAGTTTCTTTGAAGTTTTACACTAAAACTGTCAAACACTGAGTGTGGGGTAAAATACGAGCAGCTACACCACATGAAACCAGACAGTAGCTGCATTTTCATTACATTTTATCGTAAAATAAAAGTAATATTTGGAGTTTAAGACAAACAACACTTGTAATTTGCAAATGTTTCCACAGAACAGTGTGTAGCTCATAAGCCTCAGTTCAGCTGATGAGAACTGCAGCATATGCATCGTCACCACGTAGCATTGTTTTGGGGTTTTCTACTTGCTGCTGAGAATTTGCAACAGCTTTTTGAAGATTTTTTTGCCTCAATGTCTTTTCTAAAACCCTGAAATTTGCCGTTGTTTGTTCCACATCATGCCATCTTTACCAGAAATGAACTGGTACAACTGCCAATGAACTGGTAAAAAATTCTTTTAAACTTTTTTCCAAAAAGAAGTTGTTTCCATCAGCGTTTTATTACGATATTTAGTTTTTCCACAATTCTAGGCGAGATGGAAACGCGGCTTCTGTCTCTCCTTATCTGACCTAGTAAACAGCCAAGCTCATGGAGGGCTAAAACAGGAAAGGGATGAGAGGCATGAGGATTAGATAAAGTCTGGTACGTGCTGAGATGATAATAAGCAAAGCAGGAAAGTGAGGAGGGAAGGAGGGAACTGCAGAAAGAGGGAAAGGGCTGGGAGAGACACAAACAGAAGAAAACAGGGAGGGGGTGTGAATTATTACGGGGGCACATGATCTGAAACTCCATGAAAATAAAAGCAGGTCTGTCTGATGCTTCTGCCTCACCATCTGTTCTCTGCTGCCAGAGTTTACAGCGCCGAAACGTCTGATGCTTCCGCACTGTAAACATAAATAACTCTGATCTGTCCTTATTAAATTCCACAAAGTTTACATCTTCATGTAGACGAAGAAGAAGTCCACGCTCGCTGAGCCGCATGTGGGGGGGTTGCCCTTCGCCTTTCATGCTCCGGTCCCCTATAGGACTGCGAGCGTGTGTGTTAGTGGACCACAAACTTCTGGAGAAAGATCTGATGGTGTTCCAGAGAACCTGTGTACTCTGATCTACCACCTGCGCCACCATCGCCTTCCCTCCCCATGTCTTTTCAACATCCTCCTTCAGTCTTTGGTAATTTCCCAGATTCTCCTGTTTTTTCATCTAACCCTGTTGCCTACTTCTGTCCACCATCAAGATATCCAGCAGCTTATCAGCCTGGATCCCACAGGATCTATAAGTACTTATACACTCACCTCCCACGTTTTCAGCTCAAACTGTTCAATGGTTTGTTAACTTAATTATTTAAATTAGCCAAGGACATGGCAGCAATTCACCGCATGTAGACATGGTGAAGATGACTTGCTTAAGTTCAAGCTGAGCATCAGAAGCAGGAAGGAAAGGGATTTAAGTGACTTTGAATGCATGGTGTTTGGTTTGAGTGTTGACTGGGGTTTTCACACACAACCAGAGAGGGTCTGGTAAAGAGAAAATATCCAGCGAGCACCAGTTGTCTGGATGATATTGGTTGGAGATGATGGAAAGGCAACAGGAAGTCAAATGAACACTGGTTCCAATTAAAAGATACAGTATAGCATTTTAAAGTAGATGAGCTTCAGCAGCAGACGGCCGACTTCGTCTGGTCTGTGAGTCTTCATTTCAGCTCCACGTTCAGATGCTAGGTTCAATAGTTAGTTGAAGCAACATGAAAACATGGGTCCATCCTGCCTTGGATCAAAGAATCTGACTGCAAGTGTTTTAATGGTGCAGAAGATATTTTGTTGGCACACTTTAGGCCTTTCATTACCAACCATGGCATGATCATGTCCATCCCTCTTTGAGCACAGTGTAGCATCTTCTGATGGAAACTTCCAGCAGGATGATGCACCATGTCACAAAGCTCACATCATCTCCACCATGACGATGAGTTCACTGTCCTCCAACGGCCTCCACAGTCACTAGATCTCAACGAAATAGGAGATTCTCTTCATTGATGAGCGGAAAAATCTGTGGAATATGTCCTGGTGGTGGCCAACCAACCGGACATAGTGATCATTGGGGGCCGTGTCCCCCACACTAGAGAAGTGGCTCCAACAGGTACCTGTTGAAACATCAGACGTCTCCGTCCAGAAAAGCACAGTCCTAGGAACAGCTAAGATACTGCGTAGGACCCTCCAGCACCCAGGACTCTGGTAGAGAACCCGAGCTTGAGAGATGAACAGCCACCTGCCCTACCCCGGGGAGGGAGGGGTGGGTGAGTTTTTTTTTTGTTTATATAAACATATATGTATATATATACATATATATATATATATATATATATATATATATATATATATATATATATATATATATATTGTTATGTGTTGAATAGTGTATTGAATAACAGAGTAACTGTGTACTTTGTAAATACTCTGCTGTTATTTTTGCCCTTTGGCTGCTTCTTATGTGGAGCCAGATAGTCTGGACCCACTGACTGAGGGCCACAGTACTAATGTCTGCTTGGACACACACATGCATACATTTACACACACATATATGCACAGAGGGACATTTCTTTAGCAGAACCAGACAATATGTAAAGTGTCTTGGTTTTTGAAGAAATATAGTATAATAGGAGAAACCAAAATCATTCCACAGTATCATTAAGAAGCTATTGATTTTTATCTTTTCATAAGCGGAAGGTGCATTATGGTAAGATGATGCCTGCTCGTCTCTGTACTATGATGAATGGTTGCGGATCACTCTCAAATCATTTAAGCTTCTGCTTACTTGTAATGTGCATAGCTTCGGTAGTAATTATCAGAAGTGTTATTTAAGGCTTGTACACGAAGCATTAATAATTAACAAAGTTATTATTATCCATGACTTACTACAGTGCATTGGGTCATATTGTCCAGAAAGAGAGCAAAGATTTGTCAGCCGATAGACACATTTTATTGATATTTTCATGTTGAAGCACTTTCTTTCTCTGTTAGGATCCATTGTATTGTTTTTTATATTTACCTTTCTCAGTTTTTATGGACTTTTTGTCTTTATTATTATTGTGTTATCTTGTTAACTGATTTGAAAACTACTTGTAAGTACTTTTCATTTTTTTAATTTTATATTGTTGCAATGTGTTTCGTGTTATTTTACTTGATTTTAATGATCTGTTCCTATCGTAAGCTCTTTTTTTGTGTCTTTAGAAAGAGGCTGTGGAAATAAAGTTTTACAAAGTAAACTAAGTTTTAATATCTGGCTCATTTGCAACATGTTTGGTTTAAATGGCTTGTGGGAGCTGTCCCTGGTCCTGAAATTGGAGAGAATAAACTGAAGCTGAAAGAGCATGTTGCCGGTTTGAACCCCCTTCAATCAATATGTAGAAAAATATTGTAGGAACCAATTTTGAATTAAAAAAAAAAAAAAAACACTTATAAATGCACTATTTTGGGTTTTTGGAGCAGTATGTGTTAGAATTTCACTACTGCATCTAAAACTACAAAAAAGGAAGTGACGTAAGGTAAGGCAGACGCAGCCCCGCTGTGACTAGCACCTAGTCATAAGAAGCGCAGTAACATAATCTTGCCTGCAGATGGCGTGTCGTTATTGTTATCCTGAAATAGAATGCATACACGCCATCTACAGGTGAGATGCTGTTACTGCGCTTATTGCGATTGGGTGTTTTTTACGGCAGGAGTATTTCCTATCTTATAGTTTTAGATGCTACAGTAAAATTTTTACAGAACTACCCCAAAAAGTCTAATGATGATGTAAAAGTAGATGCTTATGTATCATACAGACCAGATATACATTCTTTTGTTCAGTCAATGATGTAAAAAACTTATTAAAGAGAATCACCATCTATTATACCTTTACCAGAGAAACAGTTGTGAACTGCCTGCTATTTAGAATCTCCAGGAGTACGAGTGGGGAGTAGGGCTTGAAGCATTTAATGGCTTTAACCCAGGTCCATAAAAATGCATTGGACACATCATCTGGAAGAGGAAAACTGGAGCACCTGCCTGTCATAAGGCCTATCGAGGAGTTCATCAGCAAGCTCTACGTGAAAAAGCAACAGGATGCCACTCCCACATAGACTCAACACGCAAAGAGAGGGAAATTAAAGCCGGGTGCTGTGTGCACTGAGTTGCAGGGGAAAGTTGTGCCAAACAACATGACTGTGTCTATGTGGAATTAATGAAAGAAGGTGCACGATGGTGTGGTGCAGGGACCAGCAACTCCAGACCCTGAGGGCTGATATTAAATGTTACACTCCTGCAACACACCTGATTCATATAAAATGGATCTCCAGAAGCTTGTTGGCAAGTTCTGCGTAAGTGTGTTCATGACACACATTGTATCAGGTGTGTTGCTGCAGGTAAACAGATTCTGTCCCTCGAGGACCAGAGTCTGTGATTCCTGTGTGGTTGGCATCGTTAACAGCAAGAAGGTTCAAAACATGGTTGAGGTGTTTGTGTGTTCTTTCCAAACATGCAAAAGTTTGATCCAGGTATTCCTCTCACATGCATGTAAAACATGCTGGTGGTTGATTCCAAATCCTCCTTAGCAGTGAGGGTGAACGTCCCATTCTGGCTGTCCTGCCTGATAGCATCTGGGATTTTCTAGCTCTGTAACCACATTGGATTAAAGAAGTATAGAAAATATTGGATGGGAAAATGATGGGTTTAAACATCCCATAAGTCTGTTAAACAAAGCAACCAATCACTCTGATCAGCACAGTTTCTGATTGGGTTCAAACAAAAGTCATGTTTATCTGAAGAATCCAGGTGAAGCCTGCTCCCAGTTAGCAAAGCGCTCCAGGTCACATGATCCCATGATAGACAGATCCACTCCTGCATGGTTACAATGTCGGACTTCTGAAATTGCCACCTGCCTTGGCGCGCCGACATGCATTAAACACTCTATACCAACCCCAGAAATCATCCATTATTACTCACATCAGGCTCATGTTTAGGTCCAATGATACACATTAACAAATTTAGGTCAAAGATAAATTATTTATTACAGGTGAAAATGGATTTTATTTTCACCATTTAATCTTTAAGACAGAGAGAATACAAATAAGCAGGAAGCAGGACACACAATTTACTAACAGTAATGTGGGCGAATCCACATTGCCTCTCGGTTTTAAATCCAAACCATATTTTAGTGAAAACATATTTCATGTTCCTAATCCTGTCCAGGACGTAGTCTCCCTCGTGCCCAATGGAAGGCAAGATGGGTTCCAAGTGGTGAAGGAATGAAATAATAATCATACAGGTTGTTTCTGGATTTAATCACAGAGAACGCGACAAACAGAACAAGCAAAATCACCACAGACACTGCAGCACCGTTTTCTCATCACTGCAGATCAGATGGGTTACACGCCATGCGCCGTCAGGACAGCAGGGGTATTTCCTTGCGTGTTTCCTCTTTAACCCAAATAAGCACAGGGATGCAGAATCAAACATGAAAGAAAATTACTTTACAGTCTTTCCAGAAATAAATCCAACACAATACTGCATCCTAAGCAGTAGCACAGGTCAACAAACTGAAAAGTATGCAAAGTCATTATCAACAGTATAATCGCACAATGGATCTTGCAGGAAAAGTCCCGAGTCAGCGGTATTAGTTTATAAGACATTGCAGAGGCGAGCATAAAAAGGGAAGGTGAATGACTGTCTCCATCATATTCCAGGGGCTATTCCAGTGCTGTTTTACCTTCATAGTCCCGCTGGATGATTACAATGACGGCACCGTGGGAGGTGAAATAAAGCCGTGCAGCGGCTCTATAGCGAGCATCAGATGACTTAATCAGGCCATAAAGAAAGCCTTACTTACAGATGCCGTGTTGCCCCCTGTGCTCTGCATTTCATCAGCCCCGGGGAAGGGTGAAATATGCTTCCTCTGAAGGTAATGTGCCCTATCTCTGTCCAAGCTGTGACAAATTTATTGTCCCCTCCACTATTTACAATCCACCCGAGTCGTGATGATCTGGCTCGTGTTATTTAAACCGCAGAGGTACGGCTGCGTTCCTGCCGTTGTGATACGCCAACAAAGAGGCAGAGCAAAAAGTAAAGAGGAAAAGTGGAAATATTAAAGGTGGGAGCATCTCCCCACAACATTATGGTGTTATAGAGATCATTTCTGCAAACGTCAGGAAGGTGAAATTGCTCTGGGAAAACAAAAAATAACAAGAAAAAGGGAGTTTATTCAAAGCTTAATACTTCAAATGCTTATGATCGATATTTCATGTGATTACCTTGGTCAAATGCAACTTTCCAGAAGGCAATTACTGTAAAACCAAAGTAGACTGGTGATATTTCTTTCAAGAGAATGGTAATTAGCCAGTCACGCTTAATGAACCTAATTAGCTGCTTTGCAAACTTCCATTCACAACACTGTTAAAATGTTGATTAACGAATACGTTTCCGACCATAATCAATAAAAACTCATTTGCACTTGCTAAATTATGAATGATTTGTGGCAGCATAAATAAATATTGAAAGGAAAACTTCTTTTTAACGGAATAAGTCATCTAAGTTTTAATCTCCTTGATTACAGACCACTTTGTTTCCACAGATATGTCAAGAAAAATCCAGCCAATGGAGAATTAACCAAACCTACAGATTATCCATTAATTTTACTCCTCCTGCTTCTAAAAAGAGGAATAAGCCAAAATAAAATTGGAATATCATTCATAACATGAAGGTATAAAGGGCAGATGCAAGAAAATTTCAGTTTGATTAGTTTAATGTTCAGTAAAGCACCAAAAAGAGACATTTGGCAACACAACTGGAATAAAAGAACTAGAAGAGATGGTTTCAGTCATTGGCATGATAGCATCCATGATGAGAATCCCCTGTTCCACCACATCCCAAAGCTGCGCTGTTGGACTGAGATTTGGTGATTGGAGGCTGTTGGAGTACAGTGAACTCATGAGCCATACTCACTATATTTTTTTAAAAAGAAAAGCAATATTTGTAAGTTATAACAAACAATTGCAATTTGTGGATGTTTTCATTGAACAGTGTTTTGCACATAAGCTTCAGTTCTCATAAACTCTTGTCAGCCGGACAAGATTTTACCTGAACTGTGGGAGAATTACGAGAACAGGTAGGGTACACCCTGGCATGCATGACGTTTCAAGTTCTCAGGCACTTCGTCTCCTCGGAAAAATTTATTTTATCTGTTCTTTCAATTTTAAAGATATACCGTGTTTACCAGTACACAGTTGAATTTAACAGAGGAAAAGGCATTCATTCATTCATTCATTTTCTGAACCGCTTATTCCAATTCAGGGTTGCGGGGAAGCTGGAGCCTATCCCAGCCGGCTTTGGGCGACAGGCAGGGTACACCCTGGACAGCTCGCCAGTCCATCGCAGGGCCACAGAGGAAAAGGATCATTTCTTTTATAATCTGCGACTTTTTGCTTTTTCAAACACCGCTGAACTGGGAAAGTTCCTGTCAACTGGTCCTTGCTATTGCTAGCTAGCTGCTAGCTGCTAACAGCTAAAATTAACCAGTTGAGATGTGACTCTAAGAACAATTCTCGATTCAATTTGATTCTAAATTTTGGGGTGACAATTTCATTCAGAATCGATTCTCGATTCAGGCAGATTTTCGATTCATAATCATCATCACACTTAAGTAACAAAAGGTGCTCATTTTTCCAAGTAACGTCATTCTTATATTAGCTAGAATTTAAATTGCAACATGTACGAAACAATTTTCTTTTGTCATTTTACTTAATTTTAATTAGGAAAAGCAACACAGTTGCCAGACCATCATTCTGCTGCTATAATGCCCAAGACAAGTAAATGACAAAAAAAATTTCTTGGATTATTTTTATTTATTTGAAAATAAAAATTTAAATTTTTTTAAACAAAATTATCGATTTTAAATTCATAAAGAAAAAAATCCCAATTTTCGATTCGATTCCCCATCTCTATTGACCAGACACCAAGATGGCTCCACTCACCTCCTTATCCTTGTCTGGCTGTTTTCACTGTGCATGTCTGGCTGACAAGTAAAAACTTTTTAGAGATATTAGAGACTTTTTTTTTAATGTAGGTGTCTCCATTAGTAGTTTTTGCACAATTGTAGGTGTAATGGAAATGCAGCTATCGTCATGGTGAAGATGATATGAGCTTTGTGACATGGTGCATCATCCTGCTGGAACTTTCCATCAGAAGATGCTACACTGTGCTCATAAAGGGATGGACGTGGTCAGCAGCACTACTCAGGTAGGCTGTGGTGTTAAAGGGTGCATTCACATTGGCACAGTATCGTCCGCTTTAAACAAACTCTGGTCTATTTCAGTGGATAGTCCAATCGGATTGGAGCAGTAATAACCCACATATGAGTTCTGTTCAGGACCAAAGAAACAAACGATGGTCCACCTGAAAACCAAGGGTCCCAGTTCTATTGTAAGTGAACTCCGCTGCAGTGACAGTGGAAAAGCAAAGGAACCATCCAGACACATGCAGCAATGTGTATCTGCTAACTGTTTGCCTCCCCTGCTGCTCATACTGGGCAGATTCTGGTGAAAACTGCTTCATGTTTTAAATCCAAAGTAAAAACAGAAACCCAAGACTGAATAAAGTTATACCTGCTACCATTTATGTATATGGTGAACGAGCCATTTTCAGCCCTGACTACTCAATAACACAGATAACCCTACCTAAACCCACCCTGAAGTAGGGTTGACCCAGGGCAGCATGGATCCAAGATTTTGTCGTTTCCAGAACATGTCTATCTGATCCTTGCTTTGACCATAGTCATCCTGACCGTGACTAAATGCGTCAAGCTGCTGCCATTTAATTCCTGTTTTTTTAATACCTCATCTTGTTTTAGACATCTTCCCTCATGCCGTCCTGTAATCAGCACCCACCCCACCCTCTAATGAGTTCCACCTGTGCCTCTTTGTCTAAGAGACTATATATACACCTTCCCTGCCAGTTCCTCTGTGTCCCAGGTGTGTCCAGTATTATCTCCCTGTTGGGTCCTGTGTTAATGACCCTTCTTGCCTGGTGCGACTTGCCTTCTGCCTCGGCCCCTTGGATACCTTCGCCTGCCTGTTTTTGAACTTCTTGGTCCCCACTTTGAATTTTTGGCCTTAATTAAAGGACATTAATTTTAAGCCTCTGGTGTGACGTGTAGATCTGTCTGTCCTTCCTGACCCAGTTCCATAACAATTTGTGTTAGCAAGCATTTAATGTGTATTTCATTCCCACTTTCTTCACCTCTCTGAGCTTCTCAAACAAGAATTTGCTGAAATATCTTCCATTATTTTGCAGTTATTTTCATTTCCGAGACATCTTTAATACAAAAATTGCAATGCAATTATTTTCTTCTTAGCTACTCGTAATGTTAATGCTCAGAGACATATTTTGAGAAATACCTTAGAATCCTGCTGATAGCCTTTCCCAGCTGTTGTTATAAATGAAGCCAAGCCTGAGAGCCACTTCAGGAAAATGCTTTAAGTTGTAATTGAGGGTTTAGATCTTTATTATGACTTCTGAGTCTCCTGCTGTGTTGAGCTCCTGCAAGTGATGAGGTCAGAGCAGATTTAAAGAGCAACTTAGCTACCCCACTCATTTACCATGCGACATGTTTAGCATTTGTATTTTAATAACATATCAAGTCTTTGTTCACATAGAATATTATGAAGATCAAAGCAGCCAACCTTGATCACATTTGTGCTCATTTACAGGAGGTTTTATTTTGTTTGTTTTTTCATTTTGCAAAGATGAAATTGAAAAAAAAAAAACAGAATTTAAGAAAAGTCAGAATTGCTAAGGAAAGTAGTGACAAATAACCATTGTCTATTTTATAATTATGTACTCTGCATGTGAATGAAGCATTTTACTTTTTTGCTAATAAAAGTAAAAAATAAAACTTTTTTTTTTTTTCCTTCCTGAACCAAAATGAAAAATCAGATTACGAATAAAAAATGGAAACGGTGGTCTTTCTGTGTGGAGATTGCATGGTCTACGTGTATGTTTGGGTTCTCTCTGGGTGCATGTTAGCGTAGTATTCTAGATTTCTTTCTGGGAGAGATTGTGACAGTGAATAAATGTCTGTGTTTTCATGTGATGGACTGGTGACCACTCCATGGTGCACCCTGCCTCTCACCTGATGACTGCTGGGATAAACTTCAGCTTCTCCGCATCCCTTGATTTGACTAAGCAGTTAACAAAATGTATTTAATTTCATCTGAGAAAAGTCAGGTGATCTGGAAGTTATCTTGATGTTACTTTCGTAACATAAAGATATGTTACCAATGTCATTAATGTCATTGGTCTGATTCTGTTGGTCAATGTCTCCAATTCTACCACACCTGGCTCTGCTGCAGATACACCCACTCCTGCCAGGTTTCTCTGCAGCTGCTGTTCCGATTACTGATAATTCACACCTGCAGGCAATCAATTCCCCGCTACTTAAACCCCTCCACTCTCACACACACCCCATCAGATCTCATACCTACCATGCTGGAACTGCCATCTCCTTCCCAGCTCTGTTTTACCTGACAGCAACCTGGACTGGCAAGAAATATCCAGCTTTGGTCTTCGTTGTGGGATTCGTTGTGCTATTTCCCCCTGTTATAAATAAAATCCTGGTAAATCTGGACATTACAGTATCATCATCAGCAGCAGCTTTTTTTTTATAAAACATCTTCACACCAGCCTCAGCCTAGCAAAGTACAGAACATCAAAGACAAGTAAAATAAAAGCATAAAAATATTAAAACCATTCAAATAAATAAAGTAGTAAAATTAAAATATCAAATCCAGACAAAACTAAATCATATAAATTAGAAACCAAAATAACAGAACAAAAAATTGATTAGCAATTTATAATTGAAAAATATATAATTTAAGTGTTAATTGAATCAATGCCATGTATAATATATTGATCGTGTGGATGAACCCTCCTGAGCAGCGTTTGCTGACTGATACCAGACTATCAGAATAGCAGAAACTAAACGCCTTCCTTCGCCAAACACTCCCAGTTTGCTTCCGTTGGTTTCATGACCTGATTTTGGTCATGGTAATGTTGCTGTGAACACCACAGAGGTCTGAAGTGTCTCATGTGTGTCTATGATTCATCTCTTTCGCTCGTCATTCACAGCTGAGTCACTGCTCGCATCAACCTGAGGGTGAAGGAAATTTTACACAACCTGAAGGATTCCTGCACCTTTTATAAAATAAAAAACATGTCATACAGCAGGAAAGGCATCACACAACATTTCACTGGCTTTGTAACATAACTTTTTGAACCCTTGCTAGACATTGGAACCAGGAATCATGTAATGCCAAGTCAGAAGCCCACCCGAACACTCTTAGCGACAGTATGTTTGCAGGTAAAACCTGGATGGAGTCAATGCAGCAGCAAACATGATTACATGGTGGTTTTATGTTTGAGACCATAAGATGAATGTCTAATGTGGCGTCACTCCCTCTGCCATAACGTCAATCTACAAAAATAAACAATCAGTGAGCCAATAGCATTGGTTCAATTTACAATTATTCATTGTTTGTAGATTCAGATATCTTTATAAAATGTGCTTAAGACATAAAATGTTGAGCTTTTCAGTTTTCTTTAATGTATCAAGTAATATGTATCATTATCTTATTTTGATATGGAAAATACCATTTGGAATTATCAAGATATATCAAGTCAATCAATGATGATTCTGTTGTTCAATATCTCCAATTCTACCACAAACCAATTTTGATTGATTCCACTCAGCAGCCAGCAAAAAGTGGGAGACTATATCAAACGCTGATTTAGCATAAATGATTCTATTCATATCAAATCACAAAAAGCCACTAAAGTATCTGAATGTCATTTATCTAATGTATTTTTTATTTTAATCAAACTTGTGATTTACTCACTAAGTCAATAGCAGCAGCATATGATACGGTACAATATGATACAATGTATGATACCATGCGATACAGTGTACGATACGATGCGATACAATGTACGATACGATGCGATACAATGTACGATACGATGCGATACAATGTACGATACGATGCGATACAATGTACGACATGATGCGACACAATGTGCGATGCGATACAATGTACGATACGATGCGATACAATGTACGATACGATGCGATACAATGTACGATACGATGCGATACAATGTACGACATGATGCGACACAATGTGCGATGCGATACAATGTACGATACGATGCGATACAATGTACGATGTGATGCAATACAATGTACGATACGATGCGACACTGCAATGCAATGCAATGTACGATGCGACACGATACAATGTATGATACAATGTATGATACAACGTGATACAATTAATGATTCGATAGAATTTAGGATAAGATGCAATACAATGTAGGGCTGCACGGTGGCGCAGTGGTTAGCACTGTGGCCTCACAGCAAGAAGGTCGCTGGTTCGATCCTTGGATAGTTTGGTCAGTGGCCTTTCTGTGTGGAGTTTGCATGTTCTCCCCGTGTATGCGTGGGTTCTCTCCGGGTACTCCGGCTTCCTCCCACCATCCAAAGACATGCATGATAGGTTAATTGGTCACTCTAAATTGCCCCTAGGAGTGAGTGTGAGCATGAGTGTGGTTGTTCGTCTATCTGTGTGTGGCCTGTGGTGGAAAATACTCTGGTCTTGAGAAGTTGTAATACATCTAAGAGTCAACTGTCTTCTTACAATGAACATTTTATTATAAACTAATACAAGCACATGCTGGAGCTTGGAGAGAGAACTCTCTCTCCAGCTGCTGAAGTAACACCCGATTATAAACCATGCTTAACTCCTCCTAGTTGCTGGGCAGACCATATGAAACAATCATTCTCTTATTTAAGACTAAACTGAACTCACTAAGCATCAATCACTCACTATATTACTTTATTACCTTTAACCTCTAACCTTTAGACAACTGGTCAACCAAGCAGTTGACAAAAACAGATGCCCTGCAGGAAACTCTTCCTGTCTCAGACTTTGTCTGCACATTCCAGACAAGGATCATATGACTTAAAGAAAGCTTTGTGCATAGACACAAAACACAGCAGGATCACAGCAAATCAATGCATATATGTCTAATACTTAATACAAACCAAACTCATAACAATTTTCCCCAACACTCTCCCTCCTCTTGGTCCTACAGCACCAACAATAAGAAGAGAAATTGTTATCAGAACGCAAAAATACATACAGAAGACAACATTCTCAAAACATCAGGAGCCTCATGCCTGTCGGGTTTTAAAAGAATCTTTCAGAAATTACAATAGTGAGGAGCCATTTGCTTCAGCTTCAAAATCTGAGTCTAACAATAAATGTAAGAAAAGTGGAAACAAATCATTCCTCTTAGGGGGTGACAGAGGTGCAGTGAAGACACTGTCGGCATTCTGGTGGGACTTGGCATGTCACAGTTGCAGTGGAGCGCTTTTTTTTCACCTCTCACTGATCTTGCTTGAGAGCGAAGGCTGGTCTTCAGGCGTGAGAGTAGACTATCTCACTTACCCACGCAACCACAGGGATTATTCTGCCCTTTGTTGGGTGGTGCGTTATTCTTCTGTAATTTCAGACTGAAGAGCTTCAGGAGGTTCAAGCAATCTGTAGTGCCAAGCAGCTCACTCTGCGACCTTTACCGCTGTCTGGGTCGTCAGGAAAATCTGTAATGGCCTAAACCATCGATGTTGGTTCCAGCACTGATGTTTAAAGCTTCTTATCAGGACAAAATCTCCCGGCTGAAGTGAATAGAGCTGCGTAGATGCTGATCCATAAAGGGCAGCTTTCACCTGTGTGCAAATGCCTGAAAAGGGTTCTTATGAGGTTAGGACAATATGTTAAAACATTACTTTCACACAGAGCTGTGTCTGAACAGGCAGTCTTGGAAGGAACCATGCCCACTTGGGTGAGGGTCCTGCAAAAAGAATCACAAAAAGGCCCATGTTTCCATGTTACGCATGTACATCAGAACCAGAAAAAGTACTTTTGGTCCAAGGAAGACCTGAAAAGAGAGCCAGAAGGAAATTTCCCCGTCTGCAACCTGTGGGAGGAAAACATTCAGGAAAATGGCATCCAGAAAGTCATTCATAAGAGAGCGCCAAAACATGGACTTGTTTTCAGCTAAAGAGTAAGCTCAAGTAACGAGAACTGAGACGGGAGAGCTGCAGCCTCCACCGTGTCACAGTCAGAGCAAACAGCATCAAAAGGAAAATCAAGTCAGGGTCAACTAGAGGTCGGTCAGGGGCCAGGCCTGGGGGGTGCAGAGGATAGTCAGTTTCAGCTAAACAGTCAAAGAGTAAAACATGAACAATACAAAGCAACAGTTAGGGCCACTCAGTTATCTGGTAGGTAATCATTCAAAGTAACCAAATTCATTTAATTAATTATTGCAAAGTTCCTATCAGGTAGTCTCATCTTAACCAACAACCAGAAAAATCCTCTAGTAATGCATAGCAGAACATGTGTCAAACTGGACTCCCAGCAGTCTGACCAACACTTATCCATGCTGGAATTTCCTTTCTGATTTACTGCTCGTGTTGTTTATGTCATGTCCGCTAAATGACAGAAGCAGAACCACACTGAAGAATCTCTGCATATATTAAATAAAGCTCATTCAGAACTGTTGATTTAATCAGTAATGTAGTCTAGTTTAGTCTCATGGTTTACTCTGATTTGTCTCTCTTAGACTCCAACAGACCCATTCAGGAGCAACACACACAAAACTGAGATCATGATAAGACTGGCTTTCTATTCCAAATATATTGTAAACATAAGCATAAGCATAAAGCAACAAGATGTAAACCCATCTTTAACAGCTGGACTTCAGGTACTGAACAGCCAGAGACCTTCAGGTCATAATAAAGCTGTTTGTTTTCTATCTACATTTGAACTAAAGCAGCATTTAGAAACAAACTTCTAATACTGATGGCAAAACTGTTTTCATCTACAACAACACGACGCACACATGTACGTGCACACACTCAGCAGCACTTCTTCCTTAATGATTTTAATGCAAAGAAAAGGCCAAGGCTAACTGTTTAGCATAGTTAGCTTAACTTTGGAAGTATCAATACTGTTACAAATAATCTGCCTCATATTCATGTTATTTTGAGGACATACAGGGCTTAAATGACTTGTTTGTTTACTTATTAAGCGTGTTAACTAAGAGACTGGTCTGTTTACTGGGAGCCATTGCAAGAGTTGGTTCTACTCTTTAAACAAAAATCATCTGATGTGTATTTTAACCACTGAGCATACCTGCTTTAATTCAAAATAATGAGTTCAGATTAGGGATAAAACACCAGCTGTCAGCAAATAAAACACGTAGATTGTTGTACCTGTGTTGCATTCACTGAAGTCGGGAAATTACAAAGCTACCTTCTTATTTAATGTCATATAGCGGCTTATTTTTTCTCTTTTGACATCTATTCTGTCTCAAACATTAAAAACTTAGTATTCATCACTTTTTTTTTTTTTTTTATAAGGCACAGCGTGCCAGAAGTTGACTAGTCTGTATGAACAGCTTCCCTGCAGCAGAGCAGAGATGTCTGTGTCATTGTTCAGTTGCAGAAGTCTGCAGGAGTGCAAAATTTTATGCATGCTCATAAATGTGGTATAAAGCTAAGCAGAAACAGTGAGTAAATGTTTGGTTGTAGGGCCTCATTCCTTGGCCTGGTCTTGTGGATAATCATTCAGCTCGTATCACTCGATCTGCTCAGGAGTCAGACGCGCCACAGCCACCATGCTCTCCTCCAATCAGCATACAATCAGAAATTCATGCCAGGAAGTGCCCAACACATGTTCATCAAAGCTTCCTGGTAGATAAATCAGGTTCATATGTGTAAATAACAAAGAGTGACATGTAAAGGATCAGAAAGTAGGCAAAAGTTCAAGGAAGGAGATCCAGGTTTTCCACAGAGAACTGAGTGAACCGAACAGTCTTTCTGACAGAATCAGGGTGCAGCTCATTCCAGAAAACATCATCTGACTCTGTAGTCGGGGTGGGACTTGTGCTGCCTGCCGGCCACATTCGTTAGTCTTTTACTTCCAGAAAATCCCACAACTGAAACACAGTCTGAGGACAAGGAGGATCCATCACCTCCAGAGGTCAAAGGTGAAAATCCAGCTCAAATGTCCACCATAGGAGCCATATCCACACTGTTCACAGTCACAACCAACAGGGCTCTGCCAGACCCTCTGGTTCTGGGATCTCCGGGCCCCATCAGCAGCGGCCGGGTCCATGCAGCCACATCTGCATATCAGGTTCTGCTCCAGGACTCAGAGCTGACACAGAAGGGAGGTGGAATGATGCTGTAGGTTGTAGGGACCGTTTCTGCTCCAGTCTCCTGACTGACCACGCGTGTGACCCAGAACTCTACGGTGACCCGGATCAAGAACTCACTCTCCCCCAGCCCCTCCTCTGAATCCCCTCAGGCAGGATAGACAATTTTAGGACCCTGTGGACCAAGCTGCATGCTGACAAGGGTTTAGAAGGGAACGCTGCAATGTGTCCAACACCATACAGCAGACGAGCTTTTGAGACTGAACCATTTGGTCATGTGGTGTATTTTCTTCTCCAGTAAGGGGAAAATAAAGATCATAGCCTCATAATTATAATAGTTTTCTTCTGAATCCTGTGGCAAACATATTATGTGGACCATGTTCTGTGCTGTGAACATCATGTAACTTGAACATTACATTGTAATTGTGTGTGTGAGACTATATTATCAGTGGATTCATAACTCAGTTCTCTCCTGGGAAAGCTGAACATGATCTTGCTAAGAAGATACACTTGTTCTGAGAACTTCTCTTCTCGCCGTTAGCTCACATTTAGCTAAAGTGAACTTATTGCAAGGGAAATTTACTCTAGCACGTTGGTTCACCATTCCTATTTTAAGGTCAAGAATTTTCTTTTTTTCCTAACATTATGCTTATTTTCAGCATCCTTCAGCTGCATTATTTATTTCCAGTTTATCTAGATTTATTTAGACATGCTAGGCATAAATTAATAATTGCAGTAGTAAAGGAATAAAAATCACCTTATGAATGTCTGAAAGGGAACAGACAGAAACCTAAGCTTATTGCCTACACAATGTACAGTAATTTAACATAGTAAGTTCCTAATACTATAAATCAAATCTCTCACATTTCAGATTTTTCATTCTTAATATGTTGTTGCTCTTTAAAATGTTCTCAGGTGATAATAAAGAATGCTTTTCCTTTAGGAAAAGGTTCCACATTCATACAGGGAGTGGCTTTTATGCTCTTATAAAAGCTTTGGGAAGAAAAGCACAAGCAGCTATTTTACACAGGATTTATATGTTTGTTTCTGCCTAACATGCTATGACATCATCTCCTTCAGTGAGCAGAAGGCCTTTAATGAACACTTTTTTCTCACTTCCCTCTCTGGACTCCTTCATGTCTGAAACTCTCTCATACATTTTTTGTTGTTTGTTTTTTTTTTTTTTTTCTTACTGCAGTAAATTAGATTTTACACAAACAATTCACTCCAACAGTTGGATGAATGCATGTGAATGGGTCGTGCCCCCACGTTTGTCTACCCCCACACAAGCTTCTAGGCTCTCCTGCGAGAGTCCGGTGTGGCTTCACAAGACGTGGTTTTAATTCTCCACACAATCAATCCAATCAAGTTTAACACAGGAAATTTTACACAACCACCCCAGTTTCCCCTCACATGAAGACAGAGATTTCAACTTCTTAATGGTGCTGTACATCAACCTCCTACTGCAAAGGAACTAGTTCTGTTTGCAGCGGATGTACACAGAGGGTCAATCCCACACCTTTGTAGAATTATCAGGCAAAATTCTCAATGTCTCCAGAAACCAGCCCACACAGTTTCTTCTCTGTTCCTCCTCACTCAAGATGGCTTTCCTCTCAATTTTCTAACTCAAGGTTGGCCTGGTCTTGCTTCTCGAGCTCACAGGACTTACTGACTAATTTACTGGTCTCGGTCTTGCTACGTCTAGCTCACAGCACTTACGACTTGGTCTTATTACTCACGATTTTTAACTTAAACTTTAACCTAAACTTAACTTAAACTCACAGGATTTTATTTATGACGTCAACCTGATCTCGTCTTAAGTTATTCTCTTATCCCTTGAGTTATTCTTTCGATGAGGAGGTGAGGAGGAGAATCCCTGTCACAATGAGAATAATGAAGACAATTGACCACAAAACAGAAAAATATTGTGATTATTAATTAAAATATTGATTATTAATTTGTGATAAATTTCTAGTAATGTTTGACTCCAGTTTGAGTCTGAAAATTAATGTAAATTTAGAATAACACTTCTCACCATTGCCTTTTCACACTGGTTCAGAAGGAGTCCTGGCGTAGTCGACCACGGGTGGGAGAAAGACGTCCTGTCCTCTGAAATTCTCTAATTGAGGTTCTTAGGATGAATCTGTGGATTCAGGTGGCCAACCCGTCTATTCCCAACCTGGGCGGACTGACGCAGGATCCCGAGACGAGCCCCCAAAAACTGTGGTGGAAAATACTCTGGTCTTGAGAAGTTGTAATACATCTAAGAGTCAACTGTCTTCTTACAATGAACATTTTATTATAAACTAATACAAGCACACGCTGGAGCTTGGAGAGAGAACTCTCTCTCCAGCTGCTGAAGTAACACCCGATTATAAACCATGCTTAACTCCTCCTAGTTGCTGGGCAGACCATATGAAACAATCATTATCTCTTATTTAAGACTAAACTGAACTCACTAAGAATCAATCACTCACTATATTACTTTATTACCTTTAACCTCTAGCCTTTAGACAACTGGTCAACCAAGCAGTTGACAAAAACAGATGCCCTGCAGGAAACTCTTCCTGTCTCAGACTTTGTCTGCACATTCCAGACAAGGATCATATGACTTAAAGAAAGCTTTGTGCATAGACACAAAACACAGCAGGATCACAGCAAATCAATGCATATATGTCTAATACTTAATACAAACCAAACTCATAACAATTTTCCCCAACAGGCCCTGCGATGGACTGGTGAGCTGTCCAGGGTGTACCCTGCCTGTCGCCCAAAGCCGGCTGGGATAGGCTCCAGCTTCCCCACAACCCTGAATTGGAATAAGCGGTTCAGAAAATGAATGAATGAATGAATGCAATACAATGTATGATACAATACAATTTGACCCGATACATCTGATATATTATGCGATTTTATTTGTGGATGCATGTGTGTTGGTGTGTGCCTGTGTGTGTTTTTAAATTGCTTTACTATCTGTGTAGCAGTAATGTGTCATGCTCATAACAGGCAAAAAGCCGACTTGTCTGATCTGTCGTGATTCAGAAGAGCCAGCTCCCAGTTTTTTTCTCCTTTGGCTACTTTGTTCACAGTGCTCGGCCCCAGCTTTACCCGAGTCAGTGCTTTGTTTTGATTGGCCAACATGGCCATGTGGCCATTCCCATGTGAAGATATGGGATTATACCATTATGTCAAAAGAAAGGGACTAGACGCTACAGTGCGTGTGAAGCAGCACACAGCCATGAGGAAGCAAGGGAAGTTTATTTGTATAGCACCTTTTATATACAAGACAGCTCAAAGTGCTTTACATGAAACATTAAAAGCTTTACAGATGGTGTAAAAACAAACAAAGCATAAAAGACAACTAAAAAGCAAAATCACAATAAAATCAAAAAGTATATAAAATAATTAAAAGCAGAATTAATTAAAAGTTACTGTGCAGATGTTATGCATAGACGCATGAGAAAGGAAATGTTTTTAACCTAAATTTAAAGGTTTCTACATCTGGTGAAAGTTTAATCTCCACTGCAGTTTGTTCCACATGTTTGCAGCATGACAGCTAAATGCTGCTTCTCCATGTATAATTATGAGGGACTAATGTTTAAAAGTGGCAGCAGTTTTTAAACTTTAATGAAGACTATAATGCTGTTTTCTTGAGACTGGCTCTTGTTCCGTTTTGTGGGATTTTTTGTTCATTTGTGCAATAAAAGACTATGGTTGAAATGTTAATATTTTTTTTTAATGCACAAAAAAAGCCTTCTCCTGAAAACACTAAACAAAAAGAAAAAAAAGGTTTTTGAAACACAAAGCATTTATTTTTGAGAAGTTAAGGTGAAACAAATCACTACAAAAGATCCTAAATAAAGGGTCATTTGGGAGTCGAAAGAGCCGACTCTTATTTTGGAACTGAAGCAAAAAAGCCGGCTCTCTGAAAAGAGCCAAACATCCCATCACTATTGAAGGCTTGATTTATTTTAATATGCATGAATTGTTTTTAGCATGTAAAAAGCTTAGCATGCTAAAAAACTTATCAATAACGTTTGATTTGATACAAAGCAGTTTCTTGTCCCCACAGGGAAATTCGTCATGGACTCAAGTTCTTTTACAGTTGCTTGCTTGACAAGATCAATATAGAATATACAACAAACTACTGGAGTAGTTTGTCACACAGAAGAAATCGTAATTATGTTGGTCTGTACCTTTTTTAGGGGTAAAATACAATAAAAAGTCAGAAATTAAAGAGAATAAACATGATGCTATTGACCAACCGCAGCAGGAACGCTGCACAACCCAAGACTTTATTCAAACAAAATGGTGACTTACTGCTTCATGTGTTTGGAGTTTTTCTTCCACTGAAAAGTAGCAACATGACAGCCAGCGTATTTCACCGTGTGCACACTTACGTGTCACACTGCCATAGAAAAAGGAAGACAGAAATGTAAAATCAATGTGTGGACTACAAAAGAATTTGCCAGTATTTTAACATCCCTCCTCGGTTTCTCAGCCTCTCGCCACACTCAGGCTCCCGACATCCCTTCTCCTCATCCTTGTGTCAATACAATTCCCTTCCACTTGTCCTGCTCGCCAACTTCTCTCCGCAGTGGCTTAGAAATTTTGATTGCTTGTTGTACTGTGACTTTCCCAGCCACTGCCTCTTACTAGCCTACACACACACACACACCTGTCTATTGTACCCTCAGGTCCCTTGCCTCCCTTGCTTTTTCTCTGACCGTATACACCCCCCACCTCCACCTGACTTCCTCTTGCTCTTCCTCTCCATCCTCTTCTCACTTCAGTGCCTTTGTGATCGGAGTGACAGGCTTTACAATATGTCGGTGCGCATCTACCTCACCTTTAATATTTCAATATAATGCCAATGCTGGGGGTTGTAGCACCAGAGGGATGGACTTGTAGAAGCCTGTTCTGTCTTTTTCTTCCACTCTGAGTCTTGTTTCTCTCTCATCTGCCCTTTTCAGCCAAGACAAAAGGCTAAACAAGCAAGAACAACCGGTAATTATCACAGAGTAAACAGAACAGAGATGGATTTGTGCTTTTTGTCACAGCTGATGACTTTATTGTCCTCAACCATCTGAGCTGTTTTCCAAAAAGCTGAAAATAACAGAAATCAGTGAAAGCAGATGTTTAACATCTCTAATGATTTATAAAAACATTTTATGAAGGTTGAGTTATTAAGAGGCAATGGATCAAATAAAAAAAAAAAAGTAGGGGATGAACTGATAAATGAATGCACGAGGATATACGCTCACAAACTGCTTTAATATGTTGGTCCAGCTTGCGAATTGCCAGGTTGGACCCCGTTTCACCTCCATAACTTCCATAACTCTTGGTGGCATAGATTCGACAGGATGTCTATTTTGACATGATGACATCACATGGTTGCGGGATCCATGATGAGGTGCTTTGATGAAATTGTTCTCAAGCTGGGGGTCGTGAGAACATTTCAAGGGGTTACCAAACAATTCTAAAACCCTTACATGCTAAACTTATTAAATAAATTAGGGATTTTTACCAGGATGGTCAAAATTAAAGCATTATTGCAGAGATAAATCTGTCAAATTATGACCTTTTTGTTTTCCTAAACACAGTAATGCATAAACAACAAAGTTAAAAACCTGAATGTGGCGTTGTCTCTGCAGGAGAAGCTGATTTTCAGCATGCAGATGCCTTATCGCCATGGTAAACTTCCAGTCCACTAGAAACCACTTTAATCTCCTTATTTATGAAGTTATGTATCCTTACATTAAACCAAATTGCTTCAAAAATATCTATTTAATATGCTAATCATGTGGTCATAGCGCTGAGGATGGGGGTTATAAACAACCAATGTTAGTGCTGTTGCTCTAAAAGTTTGACAACCACAGCTGGAATAGACTGGTGACTGTAGAAGTCCACACTAAACATAATGTTTAAACCTGTTGAACACAATCGGATGCCTGTCTTCTGCCCCTGGTGGATACAATAATAATACAATAATGCACTACAGTAATATAAAAATATGTTTGTTATTGATACATTTTTACATTATAAAAAGTCTAAAAACAAAAGAGTTCATATTTGAAAAGAAAGACATTTTTAAGCATTAGTCACAGTTACATGATTTTTTTTTTTTTTTTTGTATGTATTTAATCATCCTTTGCCTTTGATGGAATTATTAATTCCACATTGAGGTTTACAGGGAAAACGCATTCAGTCATCTGCTTGGCAAATGAGATGTATTTTCATGTATGTATTTTCATCTACTGGTAAAAAACAAGATCCAGTTCCTGCTTTTAGTCTTTACGGTAGATCACAGCTTCGATTTGGATAGATTTGAAGCAGTAACTCGACATGAGGATAGTACTTCACTTTCATCAGCTCAAGAGGAGAAAGAAGATGGAGTACAGGAAATCGACCAACATGGAATATATGCGTCATCGCGGCAGAACGAGGGAACAAACACGCACAGAATAACCAGAACTAACTGAAAGTGGAATGAACGTATACTTGATCAAGGAAATATTCAAATCAAATTAAAGATCAAAAAGTCACTAACTTCAAATTTAAGATTAATTTGAAATAGTTATTTTCATCCAGAATTAAGCGTTTACAAGGTCATTTTGAATTGTTTTAAAGAATATTTAAGTGAATGAAAAGAGAATGAAAATTCATGTAAATGTGGCCATTTATTTTCGTTTGGTCAGGCTTTTCAGGCTTTTTTCTTCCTCATTCTGATGCTCAGTCTGAACGTCAGCAAGTCGTCTTGCTAATTAAATGCATGCTACATGCTTAAATCCTCTGAGCTGCTGCCATGTGATTAGCTATCTGTGTTACCAAGCAATTGAATGGATGGACCTAATAATGTGGTCAGTGAGTGCCCTTATGTTGCCCGTAGAGAGTCTGTCCCATTTCTAAACTGTCTTTTAATGCAGCATTTACACTGAAGACATGGATTTGCCATCTTTTATCTGTATAAGTAAATCCACAGAAAACACACAGGCATCCTAGGAAGAAAAAAAATAAGATCATGTGGCAGGCAAATAAATAAAGATGTTTGCAGTAACCCAATAACGAGACATGCTGATGGAAGATAATGATGAAAAAGCAAATATGCTCTTTAGTCACGGTGCTTACTCATCTATTGTAGATATCATCTGTTATCAGGAGTTTCCTCGGGGGGATTTAACCGCATTTAGCTCAAACACGCCTCAGAGAAATCTCTGATATATTCTGATTTGCTTTGTTACTGGCTTGAACTCGGAAACCTTTCTAAAGAAGGAGCTTTGATATCATTTGTTGGCAGAAGAGAAAGTCAACCGAACATGTTATTTCCTTCATAAAAGGCAGCTTTTGCTGGTGTTTTGTAACCAATTATCACTTGGCACAGAGAAGGACCTGATCATTAACCAGGTTACACTTTGCATGCTAACATGCTCGCTGTGACCAGACTAAAACTTTATTTACCATTCTTTATTTGAGTAATTTAACATTTGGTAATTAGCACGTATAAACAAGAAGGAAAAATGCTGATTGGAATGTAATTTGATTGGGGTTTTTTGTGGGGAGGGCTGGGGGTGTTATCTTCAGGTGTCAATGTTTTGGCCTTGTAATGGTTTGAACTTAAACTCTTTCAGGAGTGTTTTTCTTTGTTTGTTTGTTTTATTTTGTTTTAATGAATTTGATGGGATTTAAATTGTTTCTAAATTGTATGTGTGTTATTCTACACCACCTTAATGTAAAAATCTACTTATGCTGACATGGGCGGGACAGTGTGGTACATCTAAAGTAACTGTGTAATACTATCATGTTAAAATCTATACCACGAAGAATTAAAGCCATTCCGAATGTGATGGCTGTGTCTACAGTCACACATGGATAATATCAAAATGCATCACACATACACGTATTTATTTTATTTGCAGACCAATATTAGTTTCATGTAGCATCACAACTATTCTGAAAAACGCACATTTTAGTTTATGTTGTGATGGTATAATTGTTTTTCATTTGTTGTTTTCCTTGAGTTTCAGTGGTTCCAGTCCCTTGGCTGTGAACCAGCAGGTGGCCACGGGGTGGAGCCAGCTAATTGGACCGAACCAGTGGCAGAAATGGGAGGGGGAATTTAGGGGTTTTCCTCTGTTCATTTAGTTAGGTTTTTGTGTGTCATCCCCTTTGTCTGGTTTTGTTTGGGCTGATCAGCCACTATTTAAGTTTACCCTTGTGTGTCATTTGTTAGGTCAGTTTGTTTAATTTTGTTTGAGTTACTTCTGTTACAAATTCTTTGATTATAGTTTTGTTAAGTTGACCTCTTTTATAGGCCTGATTTATTCATTTATGTTAACACAACTTTTTCTTTCTGGGTCAAAATAAAAACCCTATTTTTTTTTTTCACTTTAAACCTGTGCCTGACTGTGCTTCACTGCTCGGCCCATCACACCGAAGGTAAAAGAGGGTCCAACCTGTAATGGGAATTTGGGGAGAGGTGGGCTAGACCCCCCCACCCTCAAATTTAATTGACTGCTCCTGTAGGCACCTCAATCTGATTGGTATTTTGTGTAAAATGACAGTTTATTTGAATGTAAACCATGGTAAATGCCTATCTTTGTGCTTCTATTACTATCTTACACTGTAATTTATTATTTTCCATGTTTATTTTTACATCTTAAAACCAATCTTGGATATATTTGTTTATTAAAGCCAGTATACTACGTGTGGCTAACCAGTGTGTGAAATATGAGCTGACATGGGACTGGACTAGTGGGGTTTCATGCTTTGGTGGGTAGCCCTTTGCTACCCTTAAAAACAGCTTTACACTTGTTTGATCATTGGTCTTTCTGCGTGTTTACTCTGCAGTCTCACCAGTGGTTAAAGTCTTTCTTTCCTTTGGGAAATGAAGTGTTTTTTTTGTTTGTAAAGTCAGTTAGCTCTTTTTCAGAGTTTAGACCTTGTATAATCTTTAAAATCAGTTAACAGAGTTTTGCTTTTAACACTGTAGTTTAAAGCTTGTTTCTAGAAAACCTTAGAAACTATGGATTTCACACACTGATTCTGACCAAAGCTTCCAATGATCCTCCTAAAATTTGCTAGTTCTGTCTTATCATGGACTCCCCATTAAAAATTCCTTGATACACCACTGGATACTAGTAAGGTGTAGCTAAGAATAAAATAGCCAGTGAGTGTATATGGGAGTTTTAAAGGTAGAGGATGGAAAGAGGAGCAGGAAATATAAGAAAGATTCAGACTCCAATATTAGAACATAGCCTGAGGATAATGGACAGGACCTTGATGGCTGCCCTCTGAATTCTTAATCCAGAAGACAAGAGGCCTGGATTAATCACCGAGGGAAGCTGCCTCAGTAACATGATGAGCTGATTTGATTTACATTACAATAGGGAAGACTGTTGGTGTATGCAGTGACAATGCAAATAAAGCATGTTAACATGAACAAATGTCTCTAACAGGGATTCAGCTGGCTGAGGTGACTGAATAATTGAGGTTTGTTTGTTTTTTTAAATGATAACTTGTAAGTTTTATTACCAAATCATTCATTCATTTATTCATTCATTCATTCATTCCTTTTCTTAACCACTTAGTCCAGTTATGGGTCACAGGGAAGCTGGAAGCCCATCCCAGCAATCATTGGAGCAGAGGGAGGTACAACCTTGACATGCTGCCAGTCCATCAGAGGACCACAAATTGTATATTTTCATGCAAAAAAGTGAACTATGATGTGGCTTTTTAAAGGAAATTTGGGTAAATCTACCACTCTGACAGCACTGTATGACTTACAATCAATTTATTGATCTTTTGCTATTGTCAGGGAGGACATCAGTGGCCTAAAGCAGCCTTTCTCAAACCCTAGCTAGGCTACACAAGGCAGGCTAATGGCACTGAGTTAATACAACAGCCATAAATGTAATATGATCTATTAGATTTTAACTTATCTTTTTCAAATTAAAGTTTAGACCTCAGTGGTTAAAGTGTAGATTATTCTGCTGCAGGTTGGATCAGGTCCGTCCCTTCCGATTTAAGTATTTTGGAGTAAAATTTCTGTACTACCAGCCTGCCAACACTTGGTGAAGATATTGTTGCTTTAGACATGCAGCATGTCTTCTGTCTGTGCTTAACTCTACAGCAGTAAGGTGATACCTCCGTCGTCTTCCCTTCAGTTCATTCAGACCTGAGCTTGATCAATGCTTTGGCTCTGTATAGACTGGGACTGCTGTTCTTAGGCGTCACTGCACTCGTTTGTGTCGACTACCGCCCCTCCCTTCCCTCCCCCCCAGCTCTCATAACCCTCACCAGAGACTGCTAAGAGGGTTAAAAGACTCCCTGGTCCTGATAAGAACATGCAACCATTTTTTCTCCAAGTTGTTGTCTTTTATTCAGTCCCTATTCAGCCAGCTTTTTATTCCTCACCCCATCTCAGATTCATCACTACTCTCTCTCTTTCTCCACCACGTGTGACCTCTGTGACAAGATAAGCAGCCGCTAGATCACCACTCACTTTCACTCAGTTGTTAAGTGATCAAGCATTGAAATGACATCATTATGCGCTGAAATATTAGCCGATGCCGACACTATCTGCCCAGTCCCGCATTCCTGTCACTTCTCCCTGGTCCCTTTTTTGCATATTCATTTACGGTGTAATCTTCCTGACGTGTACCCGAGGGATCCAGGAGGATAACCTCAAGAGTTCATCTGTGCCTGTGTTTATCTGGGCCACTGCATGGGGGTTGGCGTTGGGGTGCAGCGTGGGCAAGCCAGGGCTCAACTGGGTGTGTGCATACATGATTTATGTAGCTTAAACACAGAAAGGGAAGATAGAGACGACCTTCCTTGGAGTCAAAGCTTTCTCAATATACAAGAAATGTCACTCTGCAAGACGTAAGATGTACTGCTTTATGCAGCCACTGTTCTTCTATGGCTGCTAAACCTGTAAGTGCTTCTACTCCAAGAAAATGTCAGCAGATATTTATATTCAGAAATGTCCATTTTGTTGTCGGTCTGCAACAAAACAAGCTCTTAAAGTTTTGTTTGGTGCTAAAGAAAAGATATTCATGTATGTGGAAGCATCAAGCATTAGTAAAGTACTGGGGTAGAAAATATCACAGAATTAAGGCTTTTTTTTTCCAGATCAAGATAAAAAAAAAAAAAGGATCCAATCAAATCCCAAGTGCTTTATTATATTTCTTCGAGGATGTCTGCAAGAGGTGAACAGTAATTATGTGCAGCAGTAGCTTACGGCACTTCCGAACCAGAGCGATTACACAAAGGCACGTAACAGCTCTGACTATACCTGCGGTGCATATGTGTGTTTTGACAAAGTGAATGTGTTTCCAGTCGCTCCCTGTACCCTTTGGTTTACTTTGACAAAAATAAAATGAATGGTGAGCTCTGTGAGCAAGTTCAACACCTAAAATCCAGTAAGGCATGCATGAAATGTTGCATTCAGGTACTGAAGTTGAGAACTTGTCCATCACATTGTACTGACTTGCATTGTCTTTTATATCTCTAGACGACTAAAAAACATGCTAAACGAGTCACCTGACAAGCTTCAGGTGGCATTTTCTGATCACAGAAACCAGCACATAAAAGTTACAGTGAGCTGTATTTATGTGAGATGGTCTAGACTCAGATCACCTGTTGGCTTTTCTTTTTAAGCCTACTCAGTCCCACAGTGATTTAACGTAATGTAGATGACAGCTTAATGCAGATGAAAGCCTGCTTATTTACTGTTGAAAAGAAATGTCTTAAAGCGGAAAGATTTTACCTTATTAAGAACAAAGGAAGTTCCAATTTTTAAAAATGACTTGTTGTGCCGTATTATATGCATTGTTTATGTAAGAGTCATATCGCAGCTGTCAAATACAGCTGTGTAAAATGTCAACAAAGTGTAAACGCAAGCAGCATGTTTCCTCAGATGATATTGCTGTGCGGAGGTGGTAGGTGACATGTTTATCCTTAATTTATGGGTAAAATGTGTGTCTGTGTGTGTTCATTTATGTGCCCTGCTGAGAAACAGCTGGTGTTGGGATCATTGCTCTGTGCATGGAGTGTGTGAGCTTAGCTTTTTTAGCTTAGCGACATTATCTCACCTTACAAATTCAACCTCAAATGCACCTCTTGTCTGAGCCAGCTTGTTGGAAAGTTGAAAATGTGAAGAACTGATGCTTTCTGCAGGAATGAAACAGCACAACTTCACTCAGGTAAATGCTCCCTTCTGTCAGAGTAAACTGCATTTGACCGAGTACTTGTCACATGATTCATTGACAAATTAAGTATGGGGCTGTGTCTGAATGTTCATGCTAGGCCCTATAGAGTGGTCACTACATTTTGTAGGAGTGTCCGAATTTCCAGAGAGAAAAAAGTAGTGCTCTCAAAATTACCCACAATGCATCTTGAAAAGCAGTGAGCATCGATGGTCACTTGACAGGTCAATATAGACCACAATGCATTGTGAGCAGGAGCTCAGTGTGGTGCAAGTAACATGAATGTTCAAGCAGGTTAAAAATAAACTTTAGATTATCTTTTATATCTTCACTTGTTGAATTAATACGCAACAAAGAAATAATAAAATACAATAAAAGTAAACAGGATATTTTTGGATTGGATTTGGAATGAGACATTGTGTTTGTCAAGTTTTCCTGGGATTTAACATAAAGTCTGCCCAAACTTGAGGGCTCAGCCAACTACAGGTCAGGCTTAATCAACTCAGACGAAAACTCTTAATTTTCTTTTCCTCCTTTTTCTTTGGCCATGTCGGCACCAGACGGACAGGTGAGTTGAACAATCAGGTTGAAAACCTTTACAACACAAGACATACAAAAGAACACAAATATAAAAGTTACTTTAAGTTAAATATATTTATAACATACATAAAATATGTTCATATAAAGTTATAAGCAACAGTATTTACAAGTCTGCATGCCTTGCCCCATGATGTTGCATCTTTAAGCTAGCACAAGAAAAAAACAATTAACTTAAAGCTTAAAGCTTTTAATCGAAGCTTAAATTTTTCTTTACATTTAGCAAAAAAAAACCTCTGAACTAATAATATTCAGACATAAAACTGTTTTCCCACCAGTAGCTTCTCTTGAGATGGCTGGTACTTTATGTTTCACATTTTTCTTCAGCAACTCGGTTTTCTCAGCATGAGCTCTCAGCTAACTCTGCGCGTGTTGCTGCTGCAGATGAGAACCTTAGAGAGTCAGCTTCCTGTTTCAAAATAAGGTTCCGTTTTCCAACTTAAAAATAAAACAAGTTGTCATGGAGAAACCAACAGCACAGTGGTTGCCTTGGTGACAGTCAGTCGAAACATGACCTGCGACAACGAGAACGTAGCCAGCTTTGTGTCCAAATTGCTAACAGAATGAGTACATGACACAGCGCAGCCCTATTTATGAATGAGGAGTTAGGCAGAGGTGGGAAACTCTGTTTCTCCAGGACCGCAGTCCTGCGAGTGTTTAGTTTCCCTGCTGCAACACACCTGATACACATCAATGTGTAATTAAGAGACTAGCATTTGATGTCAAACTCTGCAACAGTCTCCCAATTCAGTTGGATGCGAGTCAGGTGTGTTGCAGCAGGTATATAGTTTGTGTATGCTCAAACATTGGAAACATCATGCTGTGCTGTTAGCAAAATGCTAAACTAGTTGTTTTTTTTTTTAAACAACAAAAAAAAAGCTGCTCCTGCAGTGACAACAGAAAGAAACCGGGAGTTTATATAACTACACTTCAGCTTTCCAGATGTGCCAGTTCTGAAATACCACCAATATTTTGCGATATAACTGTTTGTCAACAGCAAAAGTTATTTAGCGACTTATCTAAAGATAACAGTAATGTTTGAGACTGACATTCTTATCAAAACAGCATCCAGACAAACTATAAACTGGACTAACAAACCTTCCTGATTCTGGTGATGGTGGAGACTTTTAAAACAGAAAGTCCTAAAAGAAATTTGACGATATTTGACACTATTTGTAAATGACATTTTTCTTTCATGAATGTCTGTCAGGATGTGATGTTTCGTGTTCTCTTTAGTTCCTGGATTCCTGTTTCAGTTTGTGCTTTTCTTGGTTTAGTTCCCTGATGTCTAGTTTCCTGTTTTGCTTTTCAATTCATTAACTCACCTGGACTCAGTTCAGTCATTCCACCTGTGTCTCGTTCTGTGTGTGTATATATATATGGCTTGGTTTCTGTTTTTAGTGTCTGAGGGTGTTAGACCATGTTTCCTTTGTGAGTTCTGCCTCCAGTTTATTCCATGATTAAAACCTCTAAGTTCTGCATCTCCAGCTCCCCTCTCCTGCACTTGGGTCCACACCTCCACCACCATTTATGACAATGTCAGGAGACACAATGGGGGAGTGAATACATTTTAAAGACTGATAATAGAAACACTCCAACAGGTGTCTCTTTATTCAATAACTATAAAAAAAAGACACAAGTGAAACTGAGTTATGATTAAATAAGCAAATTGCACCTGTAATACGCACAAAAAACACCATCCAAGTCAAAGTATTCCACAAAGAACACATACACTCTATGCTTATTAATAAAAGCACAAACTTTATATGCTAATTACGAATGTGTTTGCAAAGGACAGTTGCGAATCTGCTTATTTATGAGACTAATTCATTTAAAAACAGTGTGAGGAAACAAACAGTTTGGATCCCAAAAAGAGCAGCAGCCAGCAGTTTTAATTAATGATGTGACAGCAAGTACCATCCCCTGCAGAGTGTCCTTGTGTAGCATCTGCCAGCAGTTGTGTTGCAGTACAACCGCTGCACTGGATGGATTCTTTTAACAATGTAACAAACAATAGTTTGACTTTTCAAACTATTGTTTAAAATAAATGTTAAAAAAAAAAAATTGAAAAAAATGTCATGATTCCTTCAGAAAAAAAAAAGAGGACTCAAGCTGCGAACGGTCAAAAGGGAAAGGATTTATTCACAACTGACTACAGTTAGGAACTCAGAGGTAAGATCGACGATCTGGTAACTGCCAAGATGGAGTGGACTGCTTATATAATGGTGTTGATGAGGAACAGGCGTGCTTCTTATTAGGTGCAGCTGCAGGTGGAGAGGGAGGAGGAACAGAGTCACAAACAGGGAAGCTTGAGAAGCCGAAGGGAACAGTCACATGACAGGACCCCCTCCCTCAGCGGTTGCCCCCTGGCAACCCAACAGAGCGACGGCGATGAAACTCCCGAAGCATGGCAGTATCCAAGATGTAAGCACGGGGGACCCAGGAATGCTCCTCAGGGCCATAGCCCTCCCAATCCACAAGGTACTGGAGACCCCGACCTCGGCGACGGACGTCCAGGATGCGCCGAACAGTGAAGGCCGGATGGCCGTCAGTGAGCCGGGGGGGCGGCGGGGGATCGGCCGGAGGGTTCAGAGGACAAGACGACGTAGGCTTAATCTGGGAGACGTGAAAAACCGGATGGACCCTCATGGAAGAAGGAAGGGTTAGCCGGACAGCAGCAGGGCTGATGATCGTAGAGACTGGGAAAGGACCAATAAACTTGGGAGAGAGTTTCCGAGATTCTGTCTTCAAGGGAATGTGACGGGTAGACAGCCAGACCAACTGACCTGGACTGTAAGATGGGGCCGGAGTCCGACGACGGTCAGCAATGCGTCTGTTCCTATCCGAGGTTCGGAGAAGGGCCTCCCTGGTGTCATGCCAAACTTTACGACATCGCCTGATGTGCGCAGCAACAGATGGTACCGCCAGTTCTTCTTCGTCAGCCGGGAAGAGCGGGGGCTGGTATCCAAGAGACACTTCAAACGGGGTATGACCATGTGCCGTGGAGACCTGTGAGTTGTGGGCATACTCCACCCATGGAAGCTGCCGACTCCAGGAGTGCTGATTTTGGGCTGCTACACACCTTAGAGCTGATTCCAACTCCTGATTAAGCCGCTCTGTTTGGCCGTTGGTCTGAGGATGAAAACCAGATGATAAGCTGACAGATGCTCCAATAGCTTGACAGAAAGATTTCCAAACCTGGGAAATGAATTGGGGTCCACGGTCCGAAACCACATCAGTGGGTATACCATGGAGACGGAGGACATGTTGAACCAGAAGGTCTGCTGTTTCAGAAGCTGATGGGAGTTTGGACAGGGGAATGAAGTGAGCGGACTTAGAAAAACGGTCAACTATAGTGAGGATGACAGAGTTCCCATCCGAAGTAGGCAGACCAGTAATAAAGTCCAGGGCGATGTGGGATCAGGGGCGAGTTGGAACCGGAAGTGGGCGCAGGAACCCTGAAGGAGACTGAGAGACAGATTTACCTCTGGCACAGACGGAGCAGGCTGAAACAAAGTCATGTGTATCATGATCCATCTTGGGCCACCAGAAGTGACGTTTAAGAAGATGGAGAGTGCGTTTTATGCCAGGGTGGCATGCTAAACGGGATGAGTGGACCCACTGCAGAACCTGAGCATGGACCGCTGATGGCACATAGAGGCGTCTCTCGGGCCCGTGTCCTGGGTCAGGGTCAGCTCTCTGTGCTTCCCTCACCACAGATTCAATATCCCACATCACACAGGCAATCACACAGGATGGGGGCAGGATGGGTGTTGGTTCAAGAAACTCATTGTCACTGGAAAACTGTCAAGAGCATCAGGTTTGGAGTTCTTAGAGCCAGGCCTGTAGGAGACATGGAAGTTAAAGCGAGAGAAAAACAAAGACCAGCGAGCTTGACGAGAGTTCAACCTCTTTGCATCTTGTAAGTACGCTAGGTTCTTGTGATCAGTCCAGATGATGAATGGGTGAGTGGCACCCTCGAGCCAGTGCCGCCATTCCTCTAGGGCCAGCTTCATAGCCAGCAGTTCCTTGTCTCCAATACTGTAGTTCTTTTCAGAAGGACTAAGTCGACGGGAGAAAAAGGAACAGGGATACAGCTTGTGACTTCTGACACAGAACAGCCCCCACCCAGAACAGCCCCCACCCCAGAGTCGGAAGCATCCACCTCAACCACAAAAGGTTCAGCTGGATCAGGCTGGATTAGGGTGGGTGCAGATGTGAATTTGTGTTTAAGTGTATCGAAAGCCTGCTGTGCTGAATCAGACCAGGAAAATGGAACTTTAGATGAGGTAAGCCGTGTAAGCGGGAGAGCAACCTGACTGAAATTCTGAATAAATTTACGGTAAAAGTTTGCAAACCCAAGGAACCGTTGCAGTTGATGGCGAGTTGTGGGGATAGGCCAGTTAGCAATAGCTTTGATCTTGTCTGGATCCATTTGCAATCTACCTGCTCCAAGAATGGGATGGAACTGAGGTGAAACTCGCATTTCTCTGCCTTAATAACCGGTTCTGAAGGAGGCGTTGCAGAACCAGACAAACATGGTGCTTGTGTTCTGACAAAGATTTAGAAAAGATGAGGATATCGTCGAGATAAACAAAAACGGTACAAATAGTCCCTCAAAATGTCATTAATCATAGTTTGGAAAACAGCGGGGGCGTTGGTGAGACCAAAAGGCATGACCAAGTATTCAAAATGGCCAAGATGAGTGTTAAACCCGGTCTTCCACTCGTCCCCCTCTTTAATCCGTATTTGGTTGTACGCATTCCTGAGATCAAGTTTGGTGAACACGGTTGCCCCCTGTAAAGATTCAAGGGCGGAAGATATGAGTGGAAGTGGGTATTTATTGCGAATGGTGATGTTATTCAACCCTCTGTAATCGATGCATGGTCTTTGTGTGCCATCTTTTTTCTCCACGAAGAAAAACCCAGCGGCTACCGGAGAGGTAGATGGACGGATATGGCCATTGGCTTATGCCTCTTTAATGTACTGCTCCATCGCCTCCCTCTCAGGGCGTGAAAGATTGTACAACCGACTTTTGGGCAACGGAACATTAGAAAGGAGGTCAATGGAGCAGTCATAAGGACGGTGAAGAGGTAAAGTCAGAGCTGGTTGATCCCTACAGGCAAGTTCATCCTTTAAAGAGTCATTAAGGCCTTTCACAAAAACTCCCACAAGAGCAGCATCATTCCAACCTGAATCAGATGCAAGAGTACGAAATTCCACCGAATACTCTGCAGCACTCCTGCGGCCCTGAGTCAGCTCCAACAGGCGGCCAGATGCAGACCCCGCGTAGTCGGGATGGTCAAAGACTCGTCTGAAATTGGCCTCAAAAGAATCATAGGTTTGTGTCAGCAGACGATCATTTGCTCCTTCTGCATGTGCCCAGTCCAATGCTCTGCCCCGTAACAAGCCCACCGTATATATGATCTTGGACTTATCTGAATCGAAGGTGAGTGGTTTCTGGATGAAGGCATGGCGACACTGAAGGAGAAATCCACGACACTTGCAAAGCTCTCCCGTGAATGGTTCAGGATCCGGTGCATAGGAGTCCCGAAGAGGAATATCTGAAACCATGGAGGGTTGAAGCGCTGCTGCTCCAGTAGAAGGGAATGAAGTGGCACCTGCTGCTACAGAAGGGAACTGATTAAGGAGCAATGACACTTGGGAAGCCATACGTGATACCTGAGAGGTTAATTCCTCACGGGTTTGGGCAAAATCTTGCAGGATTTGTTCATGTTGTCCCAGTCGGTGTCCTTGCAGGCGAATGGCTTCTAGGATGGTGGTTGAAACATCCGGAGGTCCATGGGAAAAAATCAGCTGAGTACAATTGGTGACCAGATCGTTCTGTCATGATTCCTTCAGAAAAAAAAGAGGACTCAAGCTGCGAACGGTCAAAAGGGAAAGGATTTATTCACAACTGACTACAGTTAGGAACTCAGAGGTAAGATCGACGACGATCTGGTAACTGCCAAGATGGAGTGGACTGCTTATATAATGGTGTTGATGAGGAACAGGCGTGCTTCTTATTAGGTGCAGCTGCAGGTGGAGAGGGAGGAGGAACAGAGTCACAAACAGGGAAGCTTGAGAAGCCGAAGGGAACCGTCACATGACAAAAAATTGCAAACTTTGAATTTTAAAGTGGAACTTAACCCTTTAGGTATGAAAACAGATCGGGTGCATCTTGACCTCAAGAAACTGACTCCCAACTGTTGCTGCTACTAGCTAATGTAAGATGGAGATCCCTGACAGGAGGATTTAGTTTGATGCTATGTCATGTTCCTGAAGCCTTGTTGCTATTCCAAATGGCCTCTCATCCCTATTTATAAACTGCTGTCCTGCTGGCAGCACCTGCCCATGTCCACATACCACGTCAATTTAATAAGACACGCATAAACAGCCTGCTATTATTCATCAGCGAGAGGTTGAGCACATGTAAGAATCTGTGATTTATATTCACAGTCACAGTCTGGCCCAAAGGCTTTTTGAGAATTTTGGTCAAATGGGTGTGGGCAGTCGGACATGCTGCTGGGGAGCAAAAATCCCAAATTTTATCTTTGGCTCTTGACACCTCACAGTTTGTCACTTTGTTTGAAGCTACCAGTTTTCAGTGTCACATTGCAGACTTTAAGCGTTAGTTAGAATATCAACAGAGTTGTAATTTATATCCTTATGGCATCAAGACTGTTTGTAGGATCGCATATTAATTCACCGATCAACTCTTGTTTCCAAGGCTTGACAGATAACATGGGATCCAAACCATTGCTTTATTTCAAATGTAAAATTTGTCAGCCAAAAACCTGACAAATGCTTTTCAGGGATTCTTTCTGCATATTCTTGGCTTTATTATAAAGCCTTTGAGGCAGCAACTTGTCCACGATGTGACAGTCAGGTTTTCCACTGAAACTAATTAGCTCTCTTTTGGATCATTCTTTGATGGACAATTCGGCTCATTCTTCATGTAATGAAATCGATCTTCCTCTGCCCCTTAAAGCAGTGCTGGGATCGTAGACCAAGAGTTCAAATCAGTCCCAGAACCTGCCAACTACCTACGTTTAGCAGGATCAGGCAGGAGCGTGTCATGCTCCCCGTGGAGGAGAGAGGTGTCCAAGACTTAAAGCTATAGCATTTGTGTTTACTCTAGGTGAAGTGGTTCCTCGTCCGATTGTAGTCTGTACATTTTGTAATCATGAACGATAAGAAATAAAGTTAGACCCCTCAGTTTACTGTAAATCTGTAAAAACTCTGACTTATCCAAACATTCGGACCCAAATGAAGTTGGTAATTTCTTTCATTTCTTATATTGGCATGTTAGGATGAAAATACAAGTAGTGAAGAAGAAACTCAGAAGGCAAACATGGCAGGAAGGATTTCCCGACCCAGCTCGGTTTATTTGCCTCTTCCTGCTATACAGCTGAGAAAGAGAAAATCATTGGTGGAAAAAGCTGTGAATAAAAAAGCCTTGAATCCCGCAAGGAGCAAAACCAGAGGGGGAGGAGCCAAGACAGGGCACCACTTACACATCTTGCTAACTTCCCAACATTACCTACCCCGGCTTTAAACCTGGCAAGTTTTTAAGAGACTTTGTGTCAGAATTACTCTCATTTAATTCAAATTTGACTAAATTTGAAAAATAGGGAAAACAACCGGAAAACTGGAAAACAGAATAAACAACAATAGCAAGATGTGTAAGTGGCGCCCTGTCTTGGCTCCTCCCCCTCTGGTTTTGGTCTTTGTATGATCCAAGGCTTTTTTCTTACCTCTGCCGAGGAGGTTGTTTTTTACAAGAGTTTATCTGCTTGTGTTCAAGATAACTCAAAAGTTATGGACAGATTTTAGTTAAATTCTCAGGACTTGTTGGAAATGTGGAAAGAAGAAACAGGTTTAATTAAGGTGGTGATCCGGATCACCGCTTGGATCCAGGAATTCTTTAAAAGCTGTGGCGGAGGTTGGCGCTCTGAGTGTTTTTCTAGTTTGGAGCTTTTTCCACCAATGATTTTCTCTTTCTTGCCGGTTTAGTTGAAGGAGGCAAATGAACCGAGCCGGGTCGGGTCGGGAAATCCTTCCTGTATTTTCTCAGCCGTGAAGAGACTTACGGAATATAAGAAATGAACAACTTCAATTCAGCCCGAACATTTTGGTTGGTCAGAGTTTTTACAGATTTACAGTAAACTGAGGGGTCTAACTATATTTCTTATTGTTCATTATTACAACATGTACAGACTACTGTCAGGACGAGGAACCCAGAGTGAAAAAAAAAAAAAAAAAGTCATAGCAAGCTACCTCAGCTTTAAGCAAAACAATTACTTTTAGCTTGTTTTCTCCAGTAAAGGCAGAGACAATCAGCAACATTTCAGATGTCTGGGGCAGAGTCATTTTTTTCTTGTCTTAAGTGTTGTTCATTAAGTTCTCACATTCTGCATCTTACTATTGCTGACTCATGGTTTCATTTTTCAGTCTGTTTCACCTTCGTTAGTGATTCTTTCTTTTTCACCGTTTGTGTCCATGCAAACTTTATTAAACTTAGTTTCCGGCCCTTGCTTAACACCAGGTGTCAGTCATCTGTGGCCACATAGCCTGTGATGATCATCACTTCCCTGAACATATAGACTACATGGTTATGTCCTACCTTTCAGTCTCCACTTGCCCTCACTCAGTTTATCCTCCCTTTCCAACCACAGCTGCACCTGGTCAACCTGATGTACACACACCTGCACATCAATCATCACCATCTCCGTTAAAACCAGTTGACTCCTTCACAGCAGTCACAGGTCCATCATTGTACCCTGTTCTGAATTCCCTCCTAAATCTTTTCTTCATAAATGTTTTTTTTTTGGATCATTTTAACCTTTTCAGTGAGAGTCCTTCTTCAGAGCAATGACAGGTTGCCTTTTAATGTTTTAATAAATAAACTCTTTTTAGATGTTAAGTAAAATATTAGGACTGCTATGATCCTTCCACATAGGGAACTTTTCAGATTCCCCAGCTATCCTGCTCCAGGTTTAGTGAATGCTGCTGAGTCATTTTAACTGATCACAACAGTCAAACAAGGTTAAAGACTGTTTGCCACCCTGGAGCTATTCATTCATTTTCCTAACCACTTAATCCAACGAAGGGTTGCAGGGAAGGTGGAGCCTATCCTAGCAGTCTTTGGGCGAAAGGCAGGGTACATCCTGGACAGCTCGCCAGTCCATCGCAGGGCCACACCGAGACAAACAACCACTCACGCTCACACTCACACCTATGGGCAATTTTAGAATAGTCAGTCAACCTAACATGCATGTCTTTGGATGGTGGGAGGAAGCTGGAGTACCTGGAGAGAACCCAGGCATACATGGGGAGAACATGCAAACTCCACACAGAAAGGCCACTGTCCAAAGATCGTCCTACCCAAAGATCGAGCCAGAGACCTTCTTGCTGTGAGGCCACAGTGCTAACCACCATGCCACCATGTAGCCCGGAGCTATTCATTTAGCTGCTTTTAGTTATCCCACAAATGCATATGTAAAGGGTCACTTCTTAGAGCATTACTACATTAAATTCCTATTTTTCCTTCATTATTCCATCATTAATATGGAGGTATTCATGATAAACCCACTTTTTTTTTGTTCTTGCTGCAGCTATTTCCCTCAAACGTCCATTATTCCCCAACAGCTTTTAGAATAAAGAACAATGGCATAAAGAATACAGTGAAGACTGCTGATGTATGCGAGTGAGACAGGATTATCCATATAACCCGCTTTCTTCCAGCCATATTAAATCACCTGGCATTCTGTGGCCAGTTGTTTAAGCTCCTCACAGGGCCACAGGCAGCTCATAATGGTATGAGCTGTCTGGCTGAAACCTCCAGTCTGACAGTGCTTTAATAGTCTGCAGGTTGACACTCAGAGGAACTCAAGCTCCCACTTTGGAAAAGACACCTCGATGAGCGAGCGAGCACGCTTATGAAAAAGGCTGCAGTGACATCTGGGCGAGGGGAAATCACATCATTTTAAATGAGATGTCAAGATTCATGTCAATGACACCTAAGTTTGGAGAACCCGTGTTCTGTGGCAGAGCATGCAGGTTACAGGAGGGTAAAATCCAGAATATCAGCTGCTTTGTACTGCAAATGGGATGGCTGTGTGGTAAATCTTCAACTAGTTTCACTGAGTGGACTAGTATCTCAGCATTTTCTATCACCATTGCTCACAGTGATCATAACCTTAAGCAAAACCAATCCCACAATGATGAGAAGGTAATTCTACATTCCAGTCACTGGAAAGCATCAGAATGGCCTTTATTACTTGAGTCAGGGGGCAATAAGAAAGCAGGCAGAACTGTTGAAGCTGCTGCAACTAACATTAAGAGAAATGGAAGAAATCAAGCTGCTGCTCAGCCTAATTGCATGCACAGATAGGCCGACAGTTCAGGAGCAAGGACTGCAAATCCTGCGCGGATATTACCAGGCTGCATGCATCTCATGAGCAGTATCTATTTAATATCCTCCGGTGGAGAGAGGATTTGAAAGATGTGGGGCTCATCAACTACTTCTTTTATTCATCAGACTTCTGCAGCACATTTTCATTTTGGACTATAGAGAAAGTTATTAGCAAGGATCTTGCTAAAGGCCACCCAGACTGCTGAAGTGAACCTACTCAGCATCAGCAGCGGTTTGTCAATGCAAGCAGATGAAGTGGAGCTTATACAAAAGTTCACACAAGAAACACCAAAGTACATGGATTCAACTTTGTTATATTTGTCCACTATGCTACAAACATCAGATCTGTTTCATTTATATTCTTACATGTTTGTAAAACTCTGAGATACATTTCTTTCATTAATAAACAGAATTGTTTATGCTAGTAGTTCATGTTAATTTGGCATTTCTCGGTAGGAAAATAGTCAGAATGTAGCCAGTAAATGTTCTCTGCAGTCCCAGTCATGTAAGTTTATTAATGTTACGGGCTGGAATACTTGGTCCCATCCCAACAGCAGTTTTTGTATTTTTATATCACATTCTAAACATTTTATCAATTAGATTTTGTAGTAATTTTTTTTTTATCATTTTCTATATCTTTCTATTCCATTTCATCTTTGAATTTTATGTAATCTGAGTGGCGCTTTGATTTTAATTCTGCTGGGGGAAAAACGTGCTTAAAAATAAAGTTTGAATGATTGAAAGCGGCCGAATGAAGAGACTCCAGTGAACTACATCAGGAACAAAACTGAAGCTGCTGTGCTGCTTCGAATGCTTCAAATGTTTCATGATACACATAGCACATAATCACCCAACTAGCTAGTAAGCTGCAGACTTCCTCTCTTGCTCTGTCCCTCATCGTTGCTGGGAGAGTGTCATCCTGGGTGCTTCACAATTCATCTGATTACGATTCAGGTGATTCAATGAGATTATTAAGTCAATTATTTTCAGTGCAACTATTTTCCCCACCCAAATTTTTTCCTCTCTCTATGTGGCTTCATCACACTTCATAACCGTGTCTGTGCCCAATAATTCAAGTGAACAAGCTCATTTATCTCCACTATCCTTTATTTATGTCAAACCATAAAAAAATGCAACACATACAACATTTTTATCATATTATGTTCATATTTTTCCATGGAATTTGCAGGAAAAGCGTGTTCGCAGTAGTTAGAAGCAACGGCAGGAACACCTCTTGCCAGGACTGGAAATGTAAACTGCTGTCACATGTTTGTTGTTTTACAGTTATATTTTATTTAGGCTTAAAGACACACTTCAGAACTTTTGTCATTTTCCCGTCACACGGCCCCCATCGTGTCACCCCCACCTGTCAGCTCTCTCCACCCAGCAAAAGCTGATGTTGATGACTCCTGTTTTGTCTCTTTCTCTCTTTTAATCTTCTTGTGTTTCTTTGCTGAATCGCCAACGTTGCATGTTCAAAACAGCCAGTTCCTTATTATACCGTGAAGCGAAACGTCACGTTGTGTCCTGGATGTAAAAGTTGTGTAGTGTTGGTTTGTCAGCCTTGGAATACTACTGAGTAGCAGCGGCTGTAGAAATAAACATGATAGATGTCACTGTGTCATCAAACAAGTCCGGGACGCAGAGTTTTAAAGTCAGAAAGTTACAGAATGCATCTTGAAGCAACTTATAAATGGAGAAAGTCTTGACCAGGTCTTGTCTGTTCTCATGTCCATAAAAACCAGAATGTTTCCAAACACTTGCCTTCAAGTCTGATAAGAAAACCTCATGCTCAGTAACTGAGGCTGTCTTCTTGGTATCTCTCTTGTTTACTGACTGCCACCTGCACACTTTCAGGGGACTGACTGGTCCAATCCCCTAAAGTGTCACTTAATGGTTGCTTCTGCTGCTGTTGCCCTGAACAACCCTCTGCCACAACATCCACCTGTATGCTGCAGGTAAAAGAGACAATGTTGTCCAATATTTGCTCCAGTATTTGACTGATTTGAAAAACATGTCTGCACAAGAAGTGATATAATTTGGTCCAAGCTGCCAAACGTATAACAGTGAATTTGATTTCTGTGGCGCTTTTTAAGGCACCCAAAGCGCCTCACAGCGCATCCATTATTCATCCACTCCTATCTCTCAATCAAACTTGGTGGTGGTAAGCTACATGTGTAGCCACATCTGCCCTGAGGCAGAAAACATGGCAGTCAATCAGCACCAATCACCAAACATCCTAACACGTTCATACACCTGCGATGTTTGGAAACAAAGAGGGTGAAATGTGTTGCCCAAGGACACAGCGGCAGATGACTTGGGTGAACAATTTCCAACCTTCCACTTGATAACCTGACTGAACTGAATTTTGGCAGATTTTCACACTTCACTGCTCCCTAATGAGGGCTAATTTGGCAGCCATCTTGCATCCTGTCTCTTCTCTGAGCGCTCTCCAGCCAGTAAAAGTCAGACAAAAATTGACTTTTGTCTTAACTCCTGCTCTGTCAGTTTCTTTTGTCACTTCTCTCTTCCTCCAATAATGTCTTTTTGCAGTTCTTTCAGCTGAATCAGATGTGGTGTCTCCAAAGCACATGATGCTGAGCCTGAACATAAAGTTGTAAATTACGGTTTCTCAGCCCTGCGACGCTGCAGCCAGTGTTGGCTCGAGTAAAATACATAATGTATATCGGTGTGCCATCACAACGGGCCTGATGCACAAAGTTTTAAGGTCAGAAACTAATGTAGTCTCACTTTAAGGTTCAACATCAGTCTCATATGAATAATTTAAAATTAGCCAGAGTTTATTTTTGTGGACTCACCTGCAGTAAGAAAGTAAATCACTGATTCTGGCCCACATGGATTGTATGATTTGGGAATAGATTTTTTATTTAAATGAAATAAAAATGCTTTCATTTTCTGCTAAACCCACCTGCTGTCACTGCTGCACCACAACATAAACAGAGTTTTAACTGTTTCGTAGTCTGAGACACTTGGTTTCCAGGCAAGCAGTGTCCTGATCCTTTCTTTTCTGTCATGATCAGGTACCTAATGGTCTCCAGAACTCTTCCCAGACTGCAGCTATTGTTTCTACTTTACCTTTCCTCACCTTTTTCTCTTAAACATCGCAGCTATGCGACCCTGTAAAATTGATTCACCGCCCTTTTGCTGTCACCTTTTTATCCCCATCCAGATGAACAACAGCTGCAGCGGTGGCCGGTGGAGCTCGGAAATAAATTCCCTCCATTTAAAGATTATTGCTATCAGCTGAGCCGGCATTGACTCAGCTCCTCGCCATGTAAAAGAATGCCACTGCCTGTCTCGATTAGAGCCCTATCTCACTGAGTTTTCATTCCTGGGCAATAACATTTAATAAACCGAGCTGTCAGTCACTGGTTATATCCTGCTAAGAGAATGTGGAACTGGCAGTTTAAAGTTGGACAGATAAACAGGCTGGAATATTGCAGGTGTGGCTGATTCAGTGGCAGGTGTTGTGGCAAAGCTGTCCTGTGGAAAAGATTAATGTTTCCACTGGTGCATAAGATTTCACTGGCCTGTGCGTTAACAACCAGAGATGAAGTGAAACAAGTCATTTAATCATCTGGAATGTCTAAAGCCATGTCATATTCACATCTGTGGCTTTCTCAGATAGTCAGCTTTCTGCTCTGCTTTCACACTGATGCAGATCAAATTAAAGAACTTTTTTTGAAGACCAGCAGCATAGTTGTGAATCTTTACTGGCTTTGGTTTCTTCTTTTTTTTTTTTTATTCAGCTGTTTTAACACGTTTTTATTGATAAAGGCAAACAGAAAAGAAAAAAGGTCTGAATTTCTGTTTTATTTAGTTGTTTTGGTTTTTGAATGAAACAAGGAGCCATAACATATGAGATGAAAAGCAAAAGATTTAAAAGAAAATTTTTATATATCTCAAAACAATGATGGAGAAGGTCGCCCTGAAAACAAACGATGGGAGAAGACCACCAACCAGCCCCCAAACTGGGCTCTGGTGTCCTCCGTGATGAATCTGGTGGTTGTTTTGTGTGCTGGTCATGTTCTGGTGCTGCCATTACTGATGCGCCTAAATCCTAATCGCCATAAATCTGCCGACATGGACGGCACCGTAATTAGCTGGACTAACATCATTAGACACGGTTGTTGATAAGGACACATTTCTGGATATCTCAGTTTATTCTATTTTTCAAATTAGTCAGATATCAGTGCATCGATGTAAACTGATTCATCTGACAGAAACTGCTTTTTTAAGTTTTCAAAAGTTTGCAAAATTTGTTTATTTTCCATTTTGTCAAACATTTGGGATAGTTTTTATCTCAATGATGTCAACTTAATGAAGTAAAGCTCTACGTTCTTCACATTCACTTTTTCATTACTGTTTAAACGGCCAAGAAATGACTCCGTCTGTTCACGTTTCCTTGACATTGTTGAGAAAATAGATTCTTATGTGTTCTGCTCTGACATGCACAGAAATGCCATCTCAGCAGGGGTGGGGTGGGGGTTACTTCTGTTGTTTGGCCGGATTAGTTGAGAATTTCTACTCCGATGCACTACTGCTGGAGGACTTTTGGTTTCTTTTTCCCTCCAGTATGCTGTAACTTATGGTCAGCTGCCACTAGTTGGTGTTTGTGGTTGGAAGCCTCCTCTCGTTGCGACAGATTATTCCTTCACTTCACACTTGTGTCATTCTGAGAAGCAGGATAACTTCTCACTTCTCACACGCCTTGGATAAATATTTCCATTTTGGCCTCAGCTTGTACTGATTGTTCCTTTCCCTGCATGTCTGAAACTACAGTTACAATCACTATACAGGGAAATCAATCTTTATTGCCAATATGACCAATTACTTTTTTTTTTTTCAAATCCAACCCAGGCCACCGACATACACTTTGACATTTTATTGTAATTTGCAGTAACTTACTTGTCTGCAGTACCCTCACTGTAATTATGTTTTACTGTACAACAGCTGGACTGTAAGTGTGGTTTACAGTTAAAGACTTACTGTGAGTTACTGTGAGTATACTTGTACTACTGCAAATGCTGTTTATGGTATACTATTGTAATTGTGTTTTACAACATAACACATTGAAATAACTACAAGGTTTACCATTTTTAATATAAGGACATTTTATTAAAAAACAATATGATTTTTAAAATATTTGTCTGAGAATAGTGAATAAAACACGCATTTATTGTCTTTTTTTTTTTTTTTAACAGTTAAGTCCATCTTCAATACCATAAAAACAATGTCACACACCAAGATAAATGGAACACACCACAGGACATAACTGTTGCAGAACTGTACACATGCACCAATATCGGCGCATGACGCCACTGAAGTGCCAACAATAATGTAGCAAAAGGCTATAAAACCATATAAAAACATGGTGGGTCACCTGTTTGTCTGTCCGTCTGTTAGTTCTTTGTCTACTACTAATTATCAGGGGGTCTCCAGTAAATTTCCCCTAAAATGTCAAAGGTAAACAACACATACTATGACGGTTTCTGTCCGGGTTTCACACACTTTCAGTAATAAACACAAACACTTTGAAAGGTTAAAAGCAACTTTTCCTTTTAAAAAAAAAAAAAAAAGAAGAAAATCATTTTTACTACATTTTTACATTTACCTTTGTTTACAAAACAGAACGTACCCACCAACATGAACAACGAATGAATGAATGAAAATAATGAATGTTCTGTCAGTCTGTCAATAGAAAAAAATAATAATTATTAGTGGGTCACCAGTAAACTTTCACTTGAAGTCAGAGAATGTGACGTGGGTTTCAGGTTTCAGAATGGTCAGGTTCAACCAAGTATTATCATTGATCTTTATCGCCACCTACCAGAGACACATGATCAATATTCATGTTTCCATGGTTACCCACCTGTTTGTATTTCTGGTGTTGTAGGCATGTGTGTAAAGTCATATGTTAGCCTTCACATAGCCAAGGAATATATACTGTCTATCATCATCTTGGTGGTATTACCTAGCTGGACATCCTCCATTTAGTTCAGGGAGTCGCTGGAGTCAGGTGGTGACCCGAGACCTGATGCTCGCCACTATTCTCTTCACTGCACGCCCCGTCTTGAGGCTCGTAGTTTGGCAGGGCATTCTGTACTCACGTTCGGGTTGGTCCTCACAAAGAATCCTTTAATCTCAAAATAAAAACATACAGTACAGCAATCATCTAGATGTTTCTGCAACCACACTCAAGCATTGACACATTAGCTTTCTTTCCAAAATGGTTTATGGTGTCAAGTATTTACCTCTGTATCATCTCCGGACACTGACTTCTGATTCTTCAGGTTGAAGACATGGCGCTAAGTGAAGGAGCTGCAAAGTCAGCTGCTCAGGCTGGTGGACTACCTTGCCCTCCACACTGAACACCAAATTATTTCCTAAAGCAGACTGACGGGACAATGTGCGAACACTTATAAATAATATTTCCACATCGGTGATGGATCAGTCCACAACTATCAGGCCTCACTCTGTCCAAAAAGAGACAGTTTGTGGCTGTCTCTCTTATTTTTTAAATGATGAAAATGACGATATATTACAGGAAAAAACAGCTTAATGGTTAGCTTTTTGTGCTGAAACATTAGGCTGGTTTTTCCTGTTAGTCATCATGTATAATAAATAACAGAAACAGCAGCAAACTGTGTGTGGATCCTATTTTTATATAATTTAAATTCAACTGTTGTGGGGAAAAATATCAAATACCACAAATATTACATGGATTTCTACAAAAATATTACCATATGATAGAAAATATTTACTTACCAAGAACTGTTACCTTTGGTGTGATGGGTAAGGTTGTCTCTTTCTTAGCAGATATCCAGGTGGAAAATGCCTTTCAAACACAAAAGGAAGTGATTTGAATGTTGATACCCTAAATCATTTGAATATTTTCCTTTAAGATGTGCTTTATGTTCAGAGTCCATGTGTAAAACTGAAAAGATAATTACATCAGCCAAGATGAAGATTGAGTCCTCTTTTTCTTGGAAGTACTTGATCAGTAGAAAGACGGCTGCCATGGCGACCTGGTGGTGGTTCATTTCCACACTCACATAACAGATGTTCAGCCTCCTTGTTCCACTTGAAGCTCTGGCTTTGAACAAAATTTCAGATTCTCCTACCCTTTGTGAGAAGCGCTTCACTGAGGCGTGTCTACTTCAGTATCCGTGAGTGTGTGGAAGTGTGTGTAGGGGCCTCGGTTAGTCAACAGAAATGGTCAATGCGCTTGAATCTCACAACAAGTGGAGGCAGGTGCAGAATTAAGCATGTGCCTTTGGTAGGTACAAGCCAATGGCAAAAGTTCATTTACATACATCGTCTCAGTAGCTTGAGGACCTGCTGATCTGAAGACAGTTGACATAGTCCGTCTTTTTGTCTCCAAGGTTTCAGCCGTTCATACTTCCGGTAGAGTTGTTGGTTGCCAGTTGATGCAAGCACAACCATCAAGCCCAGAATCTCTCTTTTGATGGAAGCATTCCCACCATTGTTTTCACCTGTAGACCTTTTCCTTGGCTGTCAGATTCTGCTGCTGACATTGTCCCTGCTAACATGTTCAACTCTTGTTCTAAGCCGTTTGAAGAGGAAATAATAATCACAGCTTAACTCCTCACCTTCTGCAGTCCCATCTGCAAAGAGAACGGGGTACTTCGCGACAATAGCTCTAGCTACCTCCACATTAGCAGCTCTGTTAGGGTTGGGACGGTGTATTCACATTACTTCTCCAACAGTCCTAATCATTATTCTCCTGTCTACTGGGTGACCAGTTCCAACAGTTGCCATGGCAATAATTTTAATAAATATAATAAATATCTGGTGTTTCTGAATGATTATGTTGCATATGATCCAACTTTGTCACAATTCTGCACCTGAGGAGGCGGGACAGGATCTCTTGCTGTATCACTTCAAAATTCATACACATGCAGGTCACTTCATTGGGGTTGACTGTTCATACTGGAGTCTGATCTAATATAAACAAACATAAAAATCTATCAGCTAAAAATTTAAATCGGGCATAAACACCTGTAGGATGAAATAGCTCATGATACTTCTCAGGATGGTATAAATAATATTGACTTTCATCATTTCCATTGGATTTGACCATATTGCCAAGCCTTTATGTGGTTTGGATTGTAATGCCTTTTTACACAAATAACCAATTACCAATGACTAATCGTATAACAAACCTTAGTGTCTTGACGTGTTACTGAATCATATCGAAGTGGTTGAATTCCCATACAAACCTAACTCTTATCGACATTGAAATATCATTAAAAATACCCATATAGTCCGTCTCCGTGGTTGTCTTTTAAAGCCAAACAACAGAAAAGCAAAGGCAAATCTGTACACCAGTGAACTGACGTGTGTTGGATATTTCCATCCAAAAGCTTTACTGAAACTGGAACACAAGGTAGCATCCAGAGGTCTTAACTTGGGTTGAGCGTTTGACATTTAGTCAAAGCAAAACACTTCCTGTGGGTTCACCGGGTTACATAGTGTGTAAAAGCTTTCTCTGATTACGTGCATAATCGGTTTTCTCTGGGCTGCATGGTTCCCTGAGTGCACGTACATGACAGTAGAGTCAGGATGCTGTCACAGTCTGTACAGACTCACATGAGTAGTTGTGTTATGTGGGAGTCTTTAAGAGACCAGTTTCTCTGTGCAGTGAAAGCCTTCATGTGCAGGTGTTTTACAGGGACATTCAGGTGATTCCAGCAAGTCCTATCATAACAACTAAACTGGTGATTTGACCAGAACAATAAAATATGACCTGAAGCAGCGTCCTTTTAGGAACCATCTCTACAAGAGATGACGGTTTAAACAAAACAACAATCCACAGAAGTATTTTCTTTAACGAGGCACATACTTCTCATGCAACGCGTGTTCAAGATCAGCATATGGACACAAAATTTGCTTAGACCAGGCTTATTAGGGAACTACTGGTTAGTTATGAGGAAAAACAAAGAGGAATGAATCAGGGACTAATAGGTACTTAACCAGTATGTACTGGTGACTGCAAAGAACAGTTGTCTCAGACTCTAGAATCCAAGTCAGAAGAGTCAAACAGATGGTTGCAGTTTATTTACACCAAACAAACACAGCAATGATGCTATAAAACACAAACAATGGTAATTAATAGAGCAGAAACAATGCAGAATTTGTCTTTAAGAGTCTTAATGCTAACTGTTTTCACCCTCACACACAAAGTCAAACTTCTGAGTTTTTCCATGTTTTCTATGTGCTTGATGGTGTAGAACCCATCTGAAACACTAGATAATTTCAGAAAACCAGCAGATTTTTCTCTGATTCAAAGTTGAAATATATTTTTTAGTGTACAATAATATATGATATCTCATAGCTGTAAAATCAAACATTCTTAAGGTATCAGGTGTGTGAGATACCTTAAAAAATGTTTAGATGCGAGTTCACATCTGAGGTTTAGATTTGACCTCACATCTAAACCTTAAAATTACTTATGTCTTACCCCCTCCTTGTGACAACGTTGGCCATTTCAGTTGTCTTTTAGTGAGACTGTTTGCATTTCTAATGAAAATGGTGATTATTAAGCACTGGGCCCAATTTTTGATAGTTTGGTTAACACAAATGTTACTCCAACATTTTGTCAATTTCCACGTGGGTTTCACATCAACTGATTTGATTTAACATAAAAATCAAATACAGTGGAAAAAAAATCTATCATTCTAAGGATAGAGGCTAAAATAAGTTCTTTTCCTCCACTTTCTCCTTTTTAAGTTCCATTTTAAAACTTAACATATAATCACTCTTTCACTGACTGTATTTGAATTTGAGATCACTTCCTATTTGATGCTTCTATGAGCTAAAAAAAAAAAAAATTAATTAATTAATTAACAGAAGGACATTTTTTGGATGAAGAACGATCTCAGAGATACATTTGACAAAAAGTCACATGAACAGTCAGTTCATTATTAAAAAGAAAATAATCTCATCCAAACAAAAATCTTCTCATCATGCACACACACACACACACACACACACACACAAAGAAAAGGAAAAGATATATAAAATTGTCTGGATGGCATAGTGCAAAAAATTCTACAAGGAGACTATTCTAATATTAAATGTTCACCATTGAATCCATGAAGGGTTGCTGCACAAAGCTTCATTCTTCATAGAGAACAGCAGCTGTGGTCAGCTTGAATTCCTGTCAGCTGGACCACCATTGCCACCGCATTGGAAGCCAACGGGAGGTGAGCATTTGATGCTTTAAAAGAACTCCAGAAGCACAAAAAGCAAGATGAATAGAAAAGGTAAAAAATCCAGTATAGTGTGTTTTATAACAAAGTAGCATATAACATTAGCATCCTGTGTTCTTTTTGAGTATTAAACCTGTGAATGAAACCACTGGTTGTGGATAATGGCATTTAATAACACAAATGCATAAATCACGCAGAAATATCTTGTCCAATCAGTGATCCATTTTCCTAACAAATGATGGCATCACCTACATTTGACCTCCTGAAAATACATGACACAGGGTTAAACTTATTGGCTTACACTTTCAAAGGTGTTTCAGCATTGCCTGCAACATCATTCACTTTGAGCTTATGGCACTAATGCTGCATAAGACATTGCAAAATACAGATGTTAAATAACCCCAGTGGGTCAAAGTGTAGCAGGCTTTTGTTTTGCAACAGAAATTTAACGTTGGTGAGACAAAGAAATAATCTGTTTTGGGTTCTGTCCAGGAAAACACACCATTTATAAGACAATTTGGATGCAGTTCAGTGTTTGGAATGAAGTCTGCCAGACATAAATCTCCTAGAGCTTTTCAAATGCAAAGATGAAAACAAGCATGCTTGCCATGCAGGTCATTGTCAGAGAAGGGCCTTTTGTTAAAGGCCCTTCTCCCAGGGGTGGTGTGCTATGCATGGCTCACAGGAGTCTCACTGAATGCAAAGAGGAATAAAAAGAACTGGAAGCTGGCATTTCCTTTGTTAATAAGGCTGCGATTTGTGAAGACAGCCAACAAAAAAAAAAAGAAGGAAAATTTCCTGCTTGGGTGAATTTAACATTGCGTTTGTAACTCTGTTATCCAGCAAAAATAAAAAATGGAGGGTACCAATATTTGAATTGGAAAACTATATTTAAATAATACAATCATACTAGGAGGTAGAGAGTTAAAAGTAAAGGACTGAGGGAATGGGAAAGGAAATGAAGAGGCCCTTATTTATGGTATTTATTATACAAACAACAATAATTTCACATTTAACAAAGGATTTACAAAAATAGAGTTTGTAAGGAATTCATTTCAAATCTATTAAACTAAAGTCAGCCTGATGCTTGATTCTCTTTCCATCGTTTTCAGCATTTTCCACAGCTGGAAGTTAAATTTGATACACAGAAAATCAACTGAAATTATCAGCAGGTACAAAAGCTGAACAAAAAACAATGAATGTCTTGGTTTGCCAGATGAGTGCGTATACATGCTAATATCGTACTTTATGAGCTTTGCTTAAGCAGCAGTTAAAATTGAAGCCTTTTGCAGTTCCCTCCTTCATCCACCAGGGGCTCCAAAACAGAGCCAATCCCCATAGACTCCCATGTTAAAAATACCAACTCCTCAGCAGAAATACACATGTTTACAGCCTGGTACTAAAATCCATATTAGGTTTAATAAATTAGCTTTAACTTTATGACAACTGTGGGGGAGTTCATTTTTTTACATACAACTTCTCAACTAAGAAGTAATTTAATCTCTAAACTAATGATTAGAGATGTGTCCTTTTGATTGACAAGCCCCCATAATCCCATTACAAGACAGCAGAATTTAGAACAACTGCAGCTTTTAGCCGGGTAACAGCATGACTTAGATGAAGCCCAATGTTCCTCAATCCAGGTCCTTTAGGACTGGTGTCCTGCAGGTTTTCAAAGCATCCCTGCTGCAAGACACCTGATTCAAATCAATGTGTATTTAGAGGACTTATGCAGAGCTTGTCTGAGTCTGAGTCTGGTGTGTTCCAGCAGGGACACTAGGAAAACCTGCAGGACACTGAGCCTTGAGGACCAGCACTGAGGATCCCAGCTACCTTCCTTAGCTGGTTAGTTTCCGTTAGCTTCAGGTTAGCTCGGTTAGCTCTTAGCTACAGACAGTTTGAAGTTGGATAAATGTCAATCATTCACCCCCCATGCTCACAGACCCCCTCTCAGCTCTACCTCGTCGCACATTTTTCCATTTTCTGGGAGATCCGACATGTGTGACCCTGGCAAGATGACGACGGTAAAGCCTGTTACATACTCCACAAGAAGCGAGAACTTTTTTCTTGTTCTCGAGGCCCCGAGAAGAAAATGACGTCATTTTGTTCTCGGGGACGCGTTTGAATACAGTTCTTGACACATCGGGCTGGCAGAACTTTTTTCTTGCGGGGCTCCGAGAAGTATTGTGTGATTTGTTGGACATTTGAGGTGGGCGTGGTTAACAGGGAGAAAGCATTAAGCAGAGGTGCTGCCTCTGCGTTTTTGCTGTTGCAGATAAAACGGATTGTTTTAATAAAACAGCTGATCGAGGTGGTGAGATAGTATGAAAATTTTTACATGTGGCATTAAAACACTCTGACCCAGCCGCGTGCACGACACGCTCTGCTGCGGACGAAGTTGTTTGTTAAATATGAAACTAGAAAAGCATTCGGAGAGCTGAAACCTCCGCCAAGTACAATGTTAAAGAATCCTTTTAAAACATTCTCAGATCCAAACGGTGATCCGGATCACCACCAAAATTTAATCTTCATTTTCACATTTCCAACAACTCTTGAAATTTTTTTTAAAAATCCGTCTGTAACTTTTTGAGTTATCTTAAGCTAAAAGACGCTGGGAAAAACATAACCTCCTTGGCGGAGGTAACAACCGGGTTGCGTATAACAGTGACCCTTCCCCGCTACAGACGTGCTTCTCATGGAGTATGTATGGACCTGACAAAAAAGAAGTTTGTTCTTGTTCTTGCAGCACTGAGAGCAAGAACTCAGTTCTTGCTTCTCGTGGAGGATGGAACAAGCTTAAGAGTCGCCCAATGAGTTTCAGTTCAGCTCTTTTTGACCTGCAGATGACATCACAGAGCATCCATTTATTTATTTATTTTTTTTTTTTTTTTACAGTCCATTGTTTTGCTTCAGGTTTTTCATTGCTGCTTGTCTCTTTCTTTCATTTGTTCTTTCTGAGTCTTGTGTTTTAGTTTCCGGTCTTATTTTTTAGAGTCCACGCCAATATGCTCTGTTGTCTTTACTTCCTGTTCACTACACACCTGATCTTAATTGCTGTTTATCCCACTTGTTTGTTTGTTTAACTGACAGTGCAGATAAATAGGTACCCCTTGGTTTCTGCCTGCCCTACCTCAGTTAAATGGTAGCTCTGGCCTGATAAACATGGCAGATTCAGCAGAAACCACTGAGCTCTCACTGAAAAAATGTCTCTGTGTGTGTGTGTCTTTTCAAAGTGGGTCCATTCCTTTTCAGTCAACCGGGCGATGACCTGGGAAGCGTGATAACAAATCGAGGATGGGTGTTTGCTGGTGGAAGAAGGCCTTACAAGCACAAAGGATGCATGGATCATTCAGAAGGATATTAATAAAAATAAAATAAAGAAATTCACGTGTTGGCACACATTCTCAGGCTGCTGAAGTCAACAGTATCTGCAGAGGTTTCCTAATTAATAAGGACAAGAAGACAGGAACAGGACTGAGACGTCACTTTGCAGATTAGAGCTTCTGAACAGAATCATGAGTAAAATGTGGTTCTTAAAACCATTTCAGTTTTCCACTGAACTGAAATGAAGGCCCCACATCGTTACTGAGTTGTAATTATTTTCAAGTTCATCTGCATTTGTTTGTTCCAAACGGGACAAGCCACACCTGTGTGTAATCAACTAACTAGAGTGTGACACACACTATATAAGAAGCAGGTGCCAGTGACTGTCACTCAAATCCCTGAATTCTTCTGCACACACGCTGTGGCTTGTACCGCTTCACACCCGTGTGGTTAAAAAGGGCGCCCTCAGTGAGCAGGTCGTCTGTCTGACACCCCAACTGATCCTACGTCATAAACAGAACTTTGCTTCTCCTTAACATTGGTTTTTTTTATTTCTTTGCTCTATCGACAGAAATGTGTGTATATCACGATAAAAGAGGCACTTAAAGGACTAGGATCATACAGCTATGTCTAGTAAATGGCAAATAAATGTTTGCAATATCTACCTTTTTAATATTAGGCCTAAAACCGTCCTTTTTGATAAAGCTAATAGCTGGCTAGCTTCGGCAACTCTTGACCGCTAAAGGCTAAAATTTCTGGATGCCATCCCATGATGAACTGTGCACCTCCCAACCCTTTTCCCTCTTAATCTTTATTCAGCATGTGAACATATGGCATTATTATTTATTTGTGCTCCTTGTTTATTTCTTAGTAACCAGTATCCCTGGCTTAGAGTTCTGGCCCCCGTTAATCCCTATTGTCTTCTCCATCCACAGCCAGACAATGGCCACCTTTCTGGTTCTAGTTCTGGTTCTACTAGCGGTTTTCCCTCATGTTCAGATGTTTCTCCTCTATGATGTCCCTGGGTATCCTCAGGATGGGGGATTGATTTGGCTAAGCTAAACTGAACTAAATCCCACTAACCTTCAAACATGCTGTTTTGTCCATGCTTTCATCTATAGTCAGTTTGATTGTCTTAACAGGTCGGCCTAAAAGCCATTTAGACCACTATAGATGATTTAGAAAGTGGACCACATCAGTCCAGTTCTGAGGTCTTTACACTGACTGTCTGTCTGTCAGAGGACAGACTTTAAAGTTCTCTTATTGCTCTATAAAGCTCTGATTTGTTCAGAACCAAAACACATCAGTGACCTCTTGACCCAGTATGAACTTACCAGACGCCTCAACACATCTAGATCTGGTCTTTTATTAGTTTCCAGAGTCAGAACCAGACATGGAGAAGCTGCATTCAGCTTCAGTGCTCCACATTTCCGGAACAAACTCCTGGAAAGCCTCCGATCAGATGAAACATCCAGGTTAAAGACCCTCCTGAACTCAGCTGTGTCGAAAGAGCTCTTATTTAAAAGCTCAAGTCTGCATTGTTTCTGTTAAACTAATTTTTTTTTTTTGTTTTTGTTTTTTTTTATCATATTTTTAAAACAGATATTTCCTTTCTCTCATTTTTTTATTTGGAATTAGCTTTCTAATTGAATGTTTTAATGTTTCTGTATGGCACGTTGAATAACCCTGTTTTGGGATACAAATTAAATTGCTTTGCGTTTTGGTCTCTCGTTTCTGGCTTCCTGTAAGACACGATGGGGCATCATGACCAGAAATCCATTTTCTACACCACTTATTGCCATTGAGGGTCCTGGTGGAGCTGGAGGCTATCCTAGCAATTAACAAGCGAGGGCCAGCTGGGACAGGTCACCAGTGGTTCATCATGACAGAGAGGAAATAAAGGCAACCAGCAGGGAATTTAAGAAAATTTGCTATTTTAAAGTAACAGCAATATTTTTTATCATTTCAAGGAGTGGGACTTTATTGCAGTAATGATTAATTAATTACAGAAAAATGCAGAAATTTTACTAAATTATTGCATTTAATCGCAGGACATTTGTCAGTTCACAATTTGCCGATTTCACTGATGCACAAGGCAGACGATCGCTAAAAACTTAGTATGCCCCCTCTAGCAACTCCATATTTAAGAAAAAGCTACTATCAGCAAGTGTAGTGACGTCTTTGTTCGTGTTATTGAAGACATATATTGTTTACTTTTTCTCTGTTAGCAACGGCTGCTCCATAAGACCCTCCTCCATCCAAAAGAATATGCAAAAAGCTTGGTTTTCACCACTGTTGCCAACTTGGCGACTTTCTCGCTAAATCTGGTGACTTTCCAAACCCCCTTTCCAAACCCCCTTTTCTGGTGTTTTGACGACTGACTTAAATGCGCATATTGTTCTGCAGTTACTGTCATGAAAGGGCAGTGGGAGCCTCTCCCCATCCTAAAGCACTCACAGGCGGCCAGTCTCAGTCTGTTCCGGCTGCAGGTGGAGCCAGTAGAAAGGGGCAGAGAGGACCTGTACGACTACACATACACAGTCAAAAAGAATAGCGCATGTGCAAATCCGCTGCTAATCCTGCCCTGGCTTACAGAGTGGGATGTAAATTGCCAAGTTTTTTATTGTGACACTAACAAAATTAATTGCATTGACTCACCTCATCCACTGTGTGTGTGACACAAGCTAAATATTTATTACAGTCTAAACTGTATACTATGTAGTACAGAAAGGAGTGGGCATCAATTCCTGAATTAAAAGGTTGGTTGAAGCCATTTATTGGAGACGATATGAGGACATACTGCCTGTATTGCAAGGATAATTATTATGCTAAACTCCACAATAAAAAAAAAAATTAAAAAAAACACATGACAACTATCCAAAAACTGTGATGGACTGGCAAGCTGTCCAGAGTGTTCCCTGCCTTTCACCCAAAGACTGCTGGGATAGGCTCCAGCTTCCTCGAGACCCTTCACTGGACTAAGCGGTTAGGGTAATGAATGAATGAATGAATGACTGAATGAATGAATGAACTATCCAAAAAGCAAAGCCTTATAATAGTTCAACCCAAAGCAAGCTAAAGCTAAAAAAGAAAACTAAACTAAAAGTAAAAAAAACTACACAAAAAAGTGGCAGAATGTCTCTTTTTGATCACTTTGCTGGTCCCAAGCCTGGATAAAGGAGGAGGGTTGGCCATCCATCTAGCAATTCCACACAACATAACAGGCCTTTGGTTAAATGTGATATTTGATATTCTAACATTTAACAATGGAGGACAAAACTGGTTTATGCAATGTGAGTTTAAAGGTATGAAAAGGGATTTTTCAAAGTGATAGCCTATTTCAGTGTTGCAATAAATAAAAAAAATAAAAAAAATTATAGTACCAAACATATTTAGGGTGGTTTTAACACACGTTTTGTTTCTTTTATAACGTCCGTTAAAGCAAGTGGCCAATTATGCAAATCAGGCGATGACGTCATTTGGCGACTTCTAGCAACTTTTAGAAGAGCCAATAGCTACTTACTTTACTGTAGTTAGCTTCAGTGGTGCTCAAGCAGCATCCGGCTTGAAGCTGCAATCAGAGCAGCATGCGATCACCTCTGCTGCAGGACCAGACTGAGGTAACAGCACAGTCTGCTTTACTATTACATGTTAATGTATGTTCATGAAGAGTGTGGACAAAAACATTTTTTAAATATACTGTAACACGTTGTAGACTGGAGCTGTTAAATAATTAAAATGACTATTTAATTTAAGGTCTGTTCCACTTTGGCCAGGAATATTTCCTGTTTTTTTCCCCAACTGTGTTCAGTAAAAGTTACATTAATAGAGCCTCACTTAACAATATTTGACTGCGTTTATTATTTGATTTAGTCATTCACCCAAATCCTTTCAAATCTTTTTAGGCCAAATATCGTTTTGCGATTAAAATGCAATTAAACCTACAAATGTTTTTTTTTTTTTTTGCCCTGCGATGGACTGGTGAGCTGTCCAGGGTGTACCCTGCCTGTCGCCCTAAGCCAGCTGGGATAGGCTCCAGCTTCCCCGCGACCCTGAATTGGAATAAGCGGTTTAGGAAATGAATGAATGTTTTTTTTTTTTTTTTTTACTGGGGTTCCAACCTCTAGGTATTTCACTAAAAGATAGTAAGACCTCCCTTACTATCATAAATATAAAACCATAAGAAAAACAGAAGGGACCCCTTTAACTACATCTATTTCTATAAATGTACCTTTTTAAACGCGGTACATTCCTCCAACCTTTTGCACGGTCCATAAAGCACCTTATATCTACTTAAAGTTGCAAATTACTCGAAAGAAGCCATCAACACAAGCATATTAGGAGACTTCAGTATATTATCTCAGATGCTGTTTGGCTTCGACTCTTTCTGCATTGTGACCCTCAGACACTCACAAGATTCTCTTTACAGCTCACTTCACATTGCATCTGAGAGACAGGTACATAAAACAGACCGCAACATTTGCTCTGTTTGCTGCAGCAACCGAGGCATGGAGACAGGAAATCATTGCCATCAAAACGACTCTGGCAAAGGTCAGTCAAATCAGGAAAATGAAATTAGTCACCTTGAAGAAAAGCAGACTTGCATGTGGACTACAGGACAGGAGTACCACATGGTGTTTACTTGCAGATGAGGTGTGTAATCAGGCCATTCCTGTTTCTTATTTAACATGACAATTGGAAGGGATTAAAATGAATAATATACTTGATCACATGTATTTGGAGGAAGATATGACAAGAGCTAGAGTACTTGAAAGAAAAATCATTCCATTCATTCTTTGTCGCATTACGCATATCGCTGGTTAGCCCCACAAGACATTTCGTTAAACCTGCTTATTTCACATTAATACTGTGATTTCATCCTTTCCTGTGCTTGTTCCAAAGAAAAGAATTTTTAAAAAGTCTTTGGAAATCAAGACTGAATTGCTGACAAACCTTTGCAAATGCACCTTTTCCAAGAAGACCCAGCGATCAGAGGAAACCACAGCAAGGATTGGAAAGGTCACGGCTGGCAAATTTATTTCTATTGTTGGAGACACAGTGAAGCTGTTGGGTCTTTTCAGCGAAAGGATTCATTACCTGAATAATCCATTTGGCCGTTAGTGAGGTCTCATTATGTGTGGTAACAAAGGCTGCTGCCATTTTCACTGAGTTATTCAGTGTTTGCACTTGTTGCACTGCAGGAGGTATGAAATGACACAATAAAGCCAAATACTAAAGAATTGTGTTTAAAATAATACGTGTCTTTACAGTATATTGCTATTGATGTTCAGTGTTTGTCTGTGAAGCCTTTATTTTTCTTATAACGTTTATATCCGTTTTTCATGGTGCTTTGACTCTTTCACCAAGTATTTGAAAGTATATTATTTTCCCCTTTTATATCACACTTACTGTTGTGTAATACAGATCTGGAAAGCATGATTTGTTACCTCTTATAACAAGGTATAACTGGTAAGGATCATGCTACTTTGAAATGGACAACATAGCTAAATATGTGGGTAGTTTACTCCCAAAAAATACCAAAATCTCACCTGTAATATTCTTCTATTGACATTCACCCTTTTTGGGTTCTTGGATTGGATTATTAATCACTCCCAATATTAAGGAAAACTGTTCAAAAGGATTGAAGACTTTTCATTTCATTCTGTCTACAACCAAACTCTGACCGTATTCTGATAATTATCTGAGATTATTGTCCTTTTAGAGGATGGGGGCAGGGCGGTTCCCACCATTACCATCTTGCCAGTATCACAAAAATGGGTAAAGAGGTAGAATATAGAGGGGGGCTGCAGGCATGGAGATAGATGATTTACATTCAGCAAACTCAAATTTGCCTGTAGCTAAGAGCTAACCGAGCTAACAGGAGCTAACCAGCTAACAAAGGTAGGCGGGTAAAAGCTAAATCATGCTGTTATGTCACTAAAAACTGCAGTTATTCTACATTCCTCATTCTTGCAGTGGGATATCGGGTACCTGTCAATCAAAAGGACATGCCCCGTCCTCTGTCAGACATTCGACTAAAATAAAACATAATAATCCAAGCATAACAACACGGAAACAAATTTTGCCATGCGATTAATTGTCTCCGAAATTATTGCAATAGACAATAATATTGCGCTAAGCAATTATTGTTGAAATTTTGAGACCATTTTCAACTAAAATAACAATAATGACATAATAATACAAGTACACTCTTTTAAAGATCAACATACTTTAATTTTTTTTTTTTAAATTTAGCTCGATGTTCAGACTAGACTTATTCTGTCCCCAGTCTGCTAAAAGAGATCAGGATTTCTCCTGGGGTTTTGGCAAGTGGTTATCTGGAACATGTGGTCTCTGAATACTTGGAGTTCAGGGTCCAGGCAGCAGTTATACAATCTATGGTAAAGCTCATATAAAGGGACATGTTTGGACTTGACCAGAGGTGGAATGGTCAAATATAATTTTTCATGTTATTGTAAAGTTGTGAAATAGCCGTTTGAAACATGTATGTTCATCCAGACAGTTCATACTGGCTGTGAAATGTTTGCAACATTTTTCAAAATGTCGCCTTTTTAACAATATTAAAGGGCAGCATGGCTTTACCAACCACGCTGTCTGAGTGCACACCATGTTGCACTGTTCTGTTGGTATTTAATCTCTCGGTTAAACTCCCCAGTGATCGTGGACTGTTGGGAAAATGGAGACAGCCTGTTTGTTAAGGTCTTTTTTTTCCCAACTGGGAACGCTGCAGTTCATGATTGTGTTTCAAGTGAAGATGGAAACTTGTTGCATTGCTGTGTTTCGTTAATATTGTCTTAAAACAAACGTGGGACAAGCAAAGAAAGACCAATGAAATTGATTGCGTCTAGCAAACTTATTGCACACATTTTTTCTTATCGTGCAGTTATTAGACTTATTGCTTATTGCGATAGGCCTAATAACATTTTTTTTTCTCCATATGTCTTCCCTTTCTCCTAGGAAAAGCATGACAATTAATGTTCTACTTTCAACCTTTCGCCATATATCAATCTCCTTTCTGTCCATGGATTTATGCACCTGCCTGCTGTGGATTTGAAAGGGGGTTGTGTCACTCACTATGTGTGAGTTGCGGAAAAGCCATGGAGGAGGAGGAGACAGGATTTTACAAAATCATATAACACAATAATATCATTTTCGTCTCGGCTTTTTTTGTGAACTAAAATGTATATTTTAGCCCAGTCTTTCTTTATATGAACTACATTTCCGTCTCGTCTTTGTTAGTCTACAAAAATGCACACAGATTTAGTCCCAGTTATTGTTTATTAATTGAGGTTTTAGTTTCATCAAGTCTAGTTTTCATTCGGTGAAATATGTGCGTTGACAAAAATATTTTCATTTAGTTTTTGTTAACAAAATTTAACAAAACACACCAGGGTGGAGTCCAGCCAGTGCGGAACTCCACCAGTAATTCTGAGCAGGTCGATCTCCACGCCACTAATCCCGCAGACCCAGTAGGTGTAGCTCCCGATGTGGAGGACCCCCATGAGAATAACAACTAAGTTGTCCACTTTCTTGCTGCAAAAAAGCTACATCAAAACTGATGACAAAACAGAAAGAAGCGTGTTGTTGCTGAGAACTGTGTCCCTGATGTTAAAAGATATTGAGTCCAATTAAACTGTAGATGACACTCCTGAGACAGTTGTCACACAACCTCTGTCTCTGGTATGTGTGTGTGTGTGTGTGTGTGTGTGTGCGTGTGTGTGTGTGTGCGCACATGCTCCAGTCTGTTACCGTGGGAAAATCAAAACATATTAAAACTTACAGGCCTTGTCGACAGTTTCATATATAAGATTGCTGGTTTGAGACTCATCCTACGCAATGTTTTCTAAAGCCATCGTGCTTCTACTTCTCTCTATCTTGACTTATTTTTCTGCTAAACTGTCTCACATGCATGGTTAAGTACATTGTTATATTCTCAACATTTACACATACTGGCCGCTTTTTTGGCTCTGCCTTGCGAGTACCAGGTTAGGAACGCTTGTGCCTTCAGAACTACCTTAGTTATTGGTGGCATAGATTCAACAAGGTGTTGCAGATATTCCTCAGACATTTTGCTCCATGTTGACCTGATAGAATCACACATTGCAGATTTGTTGGCTGCACATCCATGATGTGAATCTCCCAGAAGGTCCTCTATTAGACTGAGTTCTGGTGACTGTGGAAACTATTGGAGCACAGTAAACACAACTTCATTCATGATCAGCAAAATAATGGCATTCCACAAGTTTGGGAATGACAAATGAAAAAGGCTCAAACCTTCTTTGTTTCAACCTGGACCTCAGGATTACAAGGTACAATGATCAGTGGATGAGAGAGATAGGACAGAGCCAACCTGTGCAAAGACTTAAAAACCAACATTACAATCTAATCAATTCTGCAATGAACACGGAGCCGGTAGAAAGAAACCAAAACATGTGTAATGTTGTGTGTTTTCTGAGTAAAAGTTAACAACTGGATAGCAGCGTTTTAAACCAACAACAGACTGGACAGAAGCAGTGGTGTAGTCCAGGGTATACGCGGGTATATGGAGTAAATCCATTTCTTTTTCTGTCAAAATTGGGTATACCCACCTCTAAAACCCCCTGTGATGCTGCTTTTACAATTACAAACATCCCTGTACACGTACCTACATCGCCCAGCAGCTCAGATAAAGTCACCAGGATGCTACACTGGTGTAGTAAGCCATCAGCTGTGTTAACTTCAACCTGAACATAGAAACAATACATATCTATAGTCAATGAGCCGGTCTCGCTCCAGTCTGTGCGCCAGAACTGGTTTAGTTATTCCATAACTCTTCCTCCCTGACACCGATGAGCAGATATACTGACGGATTAATGTAGAGTAGTCCTGGTGTTACTGTTTCTGGTCTACTTTTATTTTCTTTCTTTAAGAAAGGGCAAAAAATTTAGAGTCTACCCACTTCTTGAGGGACCACTACACCACCGGACAGAAGGGACCGACTCCAGCTTGAGGAGAGACTGTTGCAATGGATATGTTTTAGAAACATTTCGATGAAATGAAAACCTGAATGACTTTTTTTTTAATCAAGGGAGGAAAAACTAACTTGACCTTAGAGAGGAGAAAAAAACTACAGAGAAACTTTTTTTTTTTTTTTTTTAAAAACGACCCCATGGTTTTTAAAGTAGTTTTGTTAGAAGATCAGTTTTCTGGATCGCATAGAGGTCTGGAGGCCCAAACAACACAACTTTAGTTTGGTTTTTGTATAGATTTAGTGTTTTTGCCTAAAGAAACGGACAAGGTCAGCAACAATACTCAGGTAGGCTATGGTGTTTAAACAATATTATGTTGGTAGTAAGCAGCCCAAAGTGTACAAAGAAACTATCCCCCCGTTGCATTTTACCAGCAGTAGCCTGAACTGTTGATACAAGGTAGGATGGATCAAACCTTTCATGTTTTAACCAATTTGTGACCCGGCCGCCTGAATGTTGCAGAAGAAATACGAGACAGCGTTTTTTCATCTTATTTTGTCCGGTTTTGGTGAATTTGTCTGAAATCGAAACTGAATAAACGATACAAACGTATTAGTGATTTATCTAACAGCACAATTAGTTTTAGTGAGAATACATTTTCTATCTTAAGTCAAAAAGCAAGCACAAACATCTGGTTTTCTTCTGCACCACAGCCAGACCTGCAGACAAGTCAACAAAAACAGCTGACAGGCAAAGCTAATTCAATTTAGCTAAAAGAATTTTGAAGTAACACTACTGAAAGTAATAATTATTATAATTTAACAGTTCCGAGTTTACCCGAGGAGAACATGGGATTTCATTGAAGAAGAGTTTTATGTTTAGCTTGTAATAAGTGGGATATTGTAGGAAAAAACAGAAGCATTACTCATTAAAAATAATGGGGCCTGGATATAACAGGCCAAAGCCTCAACTGCTTAATCACCAGACTTTATGAAGAGAAACTTGTGAGCTGGATACGTGAACTGTTTTCATTAACGCTGGTGCTGACAGCCAGGTACGACCCAGAGAAGGAAGTAAAATTCATATAGTCGAGGTTAAGCTAGGAAAGAAAAACGCAGCATTTTGGTTTTTTGTTTGTCTTCCTTAAACTAAGCACTTCCCACTTCCCTCCACCGTTTTCTCACTGAAATCTGGACAGATCAACATCCGCTTATCAGCTACGCTAAACACCAAAATTTAGTCTGTCATGCAAACTGAACGTATCAGAAAATGAGTTTAGTTTGTGCTTTATCCCATTGCATTATCTTACAGTGTTCACCTAATTTCTCAGCTTTGTTTTTAAAACTCCAAGTAACAACATCCAAATCAAATCAGTTCAAAACTTTTTTAGGTGCATTCACATGAATAGAACGAACCAAAGTGTTGCACAGGTGAATAAATGGAACGAAGAGGAGAACTCAGACTATAATTGTTTAGTCCAGGAGCTAAAGCTTTTCCACGCCCGCTTCAGGACAAACTTTAGGATATCTGTGGGACAATATACTGATACGCTTTAGCAGCTAACTACTAGCATGAAGAAGCAAAGAAAAGTGAAACCATAAAACACTCATGATGCAAAGTTTAAATAACGTTGCAATTACAAAATGACTCTTACATAGCCCATTAACGGCTCTGGAGATCAACACACCTTTTCTGATTGGTTGGTTTTGTATTTTTCAAATGTGTTCATTTAGAAAAATCAACCTAAGATTACAAAAATAATAAACAAAAAACTGTTGAACAGATTTTTGTCACTGATGTGAACGTTCCCATTGGCTGGACACCGATGCTAATTGTTGCAGATTATTAGGACCAGATATTCAGAGTATGTGTGTAAAAGCCTTTATAATTACTGGTTTTGTGACAAATATTAGCCAGGTGTGTTGGAGCAGGGATACATTGAAAACCTTCAGGGTTGCAGATCCAGGTATAGGCAATATTTTGGAAAGTAAGCAGGGGGGAATTAATGAAGCTGCAGTGCTTTGCTCATCCTGGCAATCAACTACCAAAACATCTTTGTTTCACGCAACAAAAAAATCTCCATTTTGGGTTTGTTGGGTTTTTTTTCCAGATAGCAGAAATAACTGATCAAACTGATGGACATGGACGCAGATAACAGACCTGGAGAAAAACTCCAACATCAGCCTCTCTACACCCCTTCAGTTGGAATATTTTAAGGAGGAAAATGCCAGCATGAGTTCACATTGATTTATTGGAAAAACCAAGGTTCACTGGGAGTGTGATGAAGTCTTCACTGTAATTTACCTCCATGTTGCTCCCAAGCATTTTCTGGAAAATGAGGTGCTTGCTTGCCAGCTACATCTGACCGAATGTTTTCTTATTATGCTGCAACTACAGAAACAAAGAAGGAAGTAACGCTCAGCCCCTTATTTACAGCTTATTAGCCAGACAGAGTGGGGCATGACTTAATTCATGCTGTGTGGTCGGCCATCTTGCCTGCACCCAGGGAGCTCACTGCAGAATCCTGTCATCTTCCAACACATTGTAGGTCTTTTCACTTCTCTTCCTGGCGATGTGGCAAACTCCTTACTGGCTCCCAGGGGACAGAGAATGACCAACTTTAACTAAATATCCTGTTCAGTGGCCCAGAGTTGCCATTTAGGAATGCAGCGTAATGTCCCTTCTGGCACACACTGCCTCGCCAATTAGAGGTCAGAATGGAGGTACTTGTGTAGAGCAACACTCTAGATGGATCTTGTCATTGTTTGGGGATGCAGAGCAAAGCAAAAGAACAGGCACAGCTCACTGGAGGTGCAAGTCCAAGGCTTTTAGAATAGGTCACGTCTGGAAAGAAGCACCTAACCTACACACGCGGTTCTGTTTGACAGGAAGAGACAAGGAAAATGAATCCTGCTGGGATAACATTACTTCCTTGGGTGGAAAAAAAACTCAAACGGGCAGCTACTGTGCTGATTCTTTATATTTGAAAAAGAAAAGGTTTTAGGGTTACACATTTTGTTCTCTGTTGCCTTGAGAATTTGAGGTCTACTCCCCTCATTAAATTGCAAATCCCGTGATAGCGCTAGCCTCTGATTCAGCTGAGTTGCACTCCGTTTATTGTCATCTAGGAATACCTTTGTAGGGTTGACTTATAGTTCAGTGTTTTGCTTGGTTTGGTGCAGAATAAAGGGCCAAAATGAAGCCGACTGGGCATTAAGATGAGGCAGTAACACATGGATTTGTGCCAAATCAGAAGTCCATCTGTGATGTTAGAGAGCAGTTTAAAAGCAGCACATTAATGGTCCAGTAAAGATCTAAATGTTAATATTATCAATTTATGTTGTCTGGGTTGTTTTTATGTTTTTACACTTCATTTATTCAGTATTGAACAAAGTCTCTGTTTAATAAGCCTTGTGATAGCTAATCATGTCCACACTTATCTATCCGTTGAGACTCCAGAACTTATATCAATCATATATATGAATCATGTGGGTGAATGTGGCACAAAATCCTTTATCTGTTCACTTAAGGTCTTTAATTTCACAATTCCATTTCAACCGGGGGAGGTTGTGGACAGATCAATGATTGCAATTAGACACACCGAGCCCAGCAATTAGCAGTTGTGCTAATGTGCTGTAATGGATTTTCTGATTTGGTTGGAGGAAAGCAATACTGTACAGCTAAATCTCTCACCATCTGCCCTCAGTCAGCGTCTCTCAGGGAAGACGGGCAGGAGTAAAGCACATGGCAGTACAGCTTTGTTCCAAAATGATCATATCCGCAGAAGCAGAGCAGGATTTTATATTTAAACATCTTAAATTGCATTTTGCTGTCATAACGAAGAAGCAGTTTTGGCAGCGTACATCTGAATCCTTCAAGGAGTCAGAGCTTCAGTGCTGACCATCTGTCTGTCACAAGGCGTATATAGCTCGCCTGTGTCTACTAACCCTGCCAGTATGTGATTTCCACTGAATACAAAAGGCACAATGGGGACAAATACACTGCTGGGCTGGGAATATAGTTTAGCACATCACTCTCTGCAGGTGCAGATGTGTGGATACTAGTCAATATAATTTAATTTGAAGAAATCTGGCTGATCAGGAGGTCACCACTTCTGCATAGGGAATCCACCACATCATGGTGCATTTAATCCAAAACCTCTAAAGATTTATCTCATTTCCATTCCTACACGATAACAAATAGAAATGCAACATTCAGGTTTTATGGCTAGCTCTCAAAAATGTTCAGTGTGTCGGATTTTACCAACCAACCTTCTACTGAAATATGTAGAAATGCCAAACTGATCACCGTAGTGCACGTTTTGTTCTCCAATTCTTGCATTTACCTTGTTTGGAGTTCAGCAACAAAGTTTTCATCGTTTCTTCCTCCAGACAGAAGCTCAGCAGAAGCCATGGGTTCAGCTGGCCCACTTTGTTAAAACACTGCACTGCAGAGATAAAGAAGTGGACAGCAGTCTGGGAAATACAGCAGTTATCGCCTTTTATAGGTAAACTCTGTCATTGCTAATGAGAGTTTGCTCTGAATAGAAAAGCAAAATGCGAGAGTTTCAACCTTTCAGTTCTGACACACAACCAATGGTTTGAAGCTGAGGCAGGATGGAGACAAAGACGGGGAGACTGGATCATTCTAATTCATGAAATATAAATCCACCACAAACCTGAACTACTCACTAAATCAGATACTTGCAGTTCTAAAAGTAAAGGTGCATCCATATGTTTCTCACATATAACTACATAAAAATAAAAACAGCAGTGTATTTCACAATCTGATACAGAGTCGTCGTCTTGAGTGTTGATTGTTACAAGATTGATTTAACAAGGCAGTGTGCAGTTGAATCAAGTCAGCAAAGTCAGGAGTCACCTGTCCAAGTCAAGCTCTGAGGTTAAGACCATGTTTTTTAATTGAGCTCTAAAATTAAATGGTTGCTGAGTTCTGGGCTACCTTAAGTTCACTGGTAGCACCTTCTTGTTGGTGAATGGACCATTACAAGAGACCAAAGTATGAGTTATCATCTGCAGTTCACCTGTGTGGTACATTCCTCAAAGGAAAATAGTAGTATTGGGTACATTGGGTGTACTTACATGATATGTAAGTGTATCCAATGAATTAATAATTCTGAATTAAATAATTCAGAATTAACAATATTCTTCTACGAGTTTCCACGGAAATAAAAATTCCGAATGGAGGTTTACATGAAACACGTTCTTACTTAATTCCTCTTTAGAGCGGCGGGTTGGGAAGGGTTCTGATTGGACTGAATCGTGCATTTTACATCTTTTCCCAATGCATCAATAAAGCAAACTTTTCTTCCTGTGGGGTACTGAAAGTATCATGTGACTGGTTGGACATTTAAGGTGGGTGTGGTTAACACAGAAAACCATTAAATATAAGGTGTTTGGTGATTTTATCTGATTAGAATGCTTCTCACATTATATTCATACCTGTGTAAGTGTTAGAAGATGGATGGATAAATGGACGAGCTGCAAGTTTGCATGTTAAAACATAGAAAAAAGTATTTCTTTTTTAGATAAAGGTCTGTGTGATGACCTGAGCTCCACAATGCTTCCTTCCCTAGTTGACGAAATGCATTGCAATGGGTGAGGAGGCTTCAGTCCAGGCGCCAGCTCAGCAGGCGGGAGGGGTTTCAAGTTTAGTTAGTTCTGAGTTTTTATCTTGTTATTGTCATATAGCCTTTTTGTTTTCACCTCTCTGTGATTTGGTCTGGCCAAAGCACTTTATAAGTTACCCTTTTGTGTCTTTGTGCTAGGTCAATTCTTTAGTTGGGTGTCATCATATTAACTTGACCTATTTTAAAGTGCGACTAATTTATTCAATTCTTTGGATTTCTGTATTCATTTTGGGTCAATAAAAGTTTCTAAAAGGCCCAGTTTCTAAATTAAAATTTCTGTCCTCATGATGTTACTGCTTGGTCCCAGACAGTCTGATTTTAAATCTGACATTATTTCTTGTGTAATTGAGGAATGATATCACACTGAGCCAATTCTTGGCATTTTTACTTGAAAAAACTGTTGGATACTATCCAGCAGTTTGAAGAAAATATGGAAAAAATGTTAGAAAGTAAGAATGCTGATCACAAATAAGGTCAACAGTTTGGTGTGACCAACAATCAGATTGGCATCAAAGCCTCAAAGTAAACTCAAATCCAGATTTCCAGGAATTTAGCAGGTACGTTGTTACAAACATCTTTTAGAACAAACTGTGCATGTAGGTTGGCTCAGATCTGGCTGTCTCTTCATTTAATCCCAAACACCAAATGACGTTTAGGTCAGGGCTTTGTGCAGACTAACCATCACTTCCAGGACTTCCTGTTCCTCTTTAGTCTAAAGATAATTCTTAATGATGCTGACTGCATGTTTGGAGTTGTTCCAAACCTTCCTGATGATATTGCCTGATGGATAAGTACATGCTTATATTTTTCTCAGCACTGCAGACACCATTAATCCCACCAAATCCCCAACTCCATTTTCAGAAATGCTCCAATGCTTTCTACAGACACAATCCATGCATTTACATGGGAGTTTCAATTCCTGGTTAATTCTGAATAAAAGTTGATTCTGCTTTAAACTGATGAAAAAAAGACCATGTAAACACTTAATTCCTAATGCTAATTTCTATTCAGAATTAAACTTAATTCCAATGTAAGTGGGTGGTTTATTCGCATTTTAATTCCGATCTATTTAATTCCTCTGTCATGTAAACCTTCATTCTGCTTTAAGTTAATTCTGGTCGTTCTGAGCATGCTCGTTACCTTGTCCTGTCCGCGCGTTGTTTTGCCTCCCGTGTTCGGTGGTCTGTCTTTCTTCTCCTTATCAGTTGTTGCAAAAAGTAAAATAGTATGCTTGTGTTGAGCTGGTACTTCACATTTATAATAAAAATAGTGGCAAAACTGGTACTTATTATGTAGTTTTTACAAGTTAGGACTGAAAAGACGAGAAGCAGGGAGCTAACTTTGTTTATTTCCAGTATACGTCATATGTCACGTGCACCATCTGTCCAATCAGAACCCTTCCCAACCCACCGCTCTAAAGAGGAATTAAGTGAGGATGTGTTTTATTTAAATGTTCATGCAGAAATATTATATTTCTGTGAACTCGTAGGAGAATATGTTGATTCCGAATTATTTAATTCCGAATTATTAATTCCGAATTTAAAAACATCATATAACAGTACCCAATATTGTACTGCTCTCCAGACCTTCAGCCAACAAACTGCCCCAGTCAAATATTTCTTTTTTTTTTTTTTTTTAACCTGTCCTGTCCAGCATCTCAGCATACAGAACAGCAATCTGCGTGCCGTATTTTTGCCAGACAGGTTTGCTCTGTCAAGGGAGACATCTCATGTAAATAGCTGCCCTTGATAATCTGAATATTTTTATTATTATGATAATTATTTTATTTTATTTATTTATTTATTTTTTCCTTTTTTCATTTCGCAATCATCGTCAGTCTTGATATGGCCGAGCTGGACCTGGCAGGAAAAGAGGAAAAAAAAGAGGAAATGAAAGGAGGAAAAAGAGAGAGAGAAAAGAAAGGCGGGTCTAAGCTGCTAAAGTTACAGTATTTGCAAAACAATATAAAGTACTGAAAAAATACAACAAGACATAAGTAGGATAGTGACAATATTCAAAAACAGACAAAAAAATGAAAAACAAAAGTAAAAAAAGTAAATGAATTAATAAAATAACAATTACAATACCAACCGTTATTAAACATACCTACAGAGAGTCATCAGCAACATTTAGTAGGAAGCAGATGGGAAGATGAGCGCTTTGTGGGCGTGCACGTGTGAGTGTTCAGCCTGTGATCATGCAATCAAAGATCAGCTGAGTGCTTGTAGGGGAGCACGACCACGACCCGAGGCGTAGGGGAGGAAGCCAAGGCCCCCAGGGCCCGGCAAGCCCAATCAAATATTTCAAACCAGGTTTCGTGAGGTTTTTTTTTTTTTTTTTTTTTGACAAGGGTACAAACACCACGACTGACCAGATAACTGTTGAGGTACGTCCGATGATGAACTGTGCTCCTCCTTTTCAACTCGCCGCTTCTTATCTACCATGTAGAGACATGTGACAGTATTGTCATTATTAATCATCTTTCCTGTCCTCTCCACCCCAACTGGTTGAGGCAGATGGCTGCTGCTCCCTGAGTTCTGCTGGAGGTTTTTCCTTCCTGTTAAAATGGACTTTCTTCCTTTCCACGGTCGCTTCATGCAGCTCAGAGTGGGGAATTGGATCTAAGCTCTTAACTAGTCTATTTATTATGAATTAGCTCAAATAGATTTGTCTGTAAAGTGCCCTGAGATGACATTGTTATAAAGTGACACTATGCAAATTAAGTTGAATTAAATTGATTTTTTCCATTCAGGTTTTTGTTGGTTCTGAACCGATGGCATTACTGGACCTAAACAAGCTACAGCCATCCATGTTGGGTGTTTTTCTGCAAGAACTTCAACACTAAAATCTTTGCCTGGGAGAGACTTTGCTGATGTCATATCAGGAACATATACCTCAAGAAGGCAAATAACCACTCCCCCTGGTAGTAGATACTAACATTGACCCACCGCCTGGCAAACTCAGCCGTTCATCTAAATCACCAAGTGGGCTCCAGTAAAAACTGTTTCCTTTCCCTGAAGAGGGCAGGGAGTGGGTGTGGACCACAGACTGTATATAAAGAGATGGACGTAGCCTCACCCATAGGTTTTTGAAGAGCTGAATTGAAGCTCAGTGGGCGGTTCCTAGCATCACCATCTTGGCAGGGGCATGCGTGTCATCTCGTCCGTAATTTACAAATATGGGCAAAGAGGTGGAGCTGAGAGGGGGGCTGTGAGCGCCATGGTGGATGATTGACATTGAGCGAACGCCGAGCTTTCTGTAGCTAAGAGCTAACCAAGCTAACCTGGAGATAACAGGAGCTAAACAGCTAAAGGAGGTAAGCAGGCTAAAGCTAGGTCACGTTGTTAACCAGCTAAAAACTGCGGTGGTTCTACGTTCTTCTTACTTGAAGCATGAGGTTGGGTACCTGTCAATCAAAAGGACACGCCCCTAAATATGCCAAACTTCGAGATTAAATTACTTTTAAACGGGCGAGTTAGAAAAAAAATTCACTCCCCCCACAGTTGTTATGAAAGTAAACCTGACCTATTAACCAAAAATGGATTTTTGAACCAGGTTGTAAAAATGTTTATTTCTGCTGTGAAGTTGGTCTTTTTAACATGGGAGTCTATCGGGATTGGCTCTGTTCTGCAGCCCCTAGTGGATCAAGGGGGAACTGCAGTTTTATGCACTTCCGCATACGCTTCACTTTTACCCGCCGAAGACTCTGTCCATCTTTCATATACGGTCTATGATGTGGACAGACACCGCTGATGAATATTTAAAGGTACAGACAGACCAAAAAATTGTTCTCAGTAGAACTCACTAGTCACATTGAAATGGCTGAAATTTGGAGCCAAGGGAAAAACACTTTGAAAACAATGTTGTTGTATCTCTGACAACCACATGAAATTGTTGAAAATGTGGGATCTTTCATGCTTGTTTTACTTATGAAAATGATGATCGCTGGCTATTTTTATCAAAGGTGGTTAATCGCATACCTGTAACTGTAATGCTCCAAAATCACTGAATTTATGCTAGTTTACCAGCATTTTTATCCTTTAATGTTACATATTTGATCTAATAAAGCTTTGCATTGCTGCTATTAAAGCTTATTTATGTGTCACCCCTTTGAAGAAGATGGAGGCAGGTTTGATTTGAAACAAGTGAAGCTTGATATGCCACTATTGGCAATCTATCCCTTAATGTCCACACAATAATGTGTGTGTTTGTGTGTGCGTGTGTGATTGTGATTGTCTGTTCAGATAAACCTTCCACTGTCAGGCAGTGATTAACAGGTTTTCTCTTCCTCTGTCTTGCCTTGTGAAGAAGCAACGTACCTTAACAGAAAGTGAGCACTGCTTTCTGTCCCTCTGAAAAAGCATCGATTTTTACTTTGCAGCACCCAAGGTCAGCGCAACGAGCAAGTCGGGAGGATCTTATCACCTTAGAAGTACAGGCCTTCCTCTCAGTCTATATACTGAAAGGAAAATAAACACAAATGAAGTTGAGAACAAAGCTGTCTGACTTACAGTGACCTTAGCAAAGTAATGAATGAGTTTACATAAACGCTGCGCGCTGCTTTAAATTAAAAGAAATCTGCATGTGTTTGATATCACAGAGCTTTTAATGCAACGTTTCTGTTGAAAGTACAATGTCCCTGTGTGTATTTTTAGACTACTCTGGGCTGTGAATCTTTTTTTTTTGTTTTTGTCTCAAACTCAGACTCAGCATTGTCCCTGTCTTTGTGATAAAACAGCAACTGAGAGACTTTTTTTTTTTTTTAAAGAATTGTTTTAAAGAATTATTATTATTACTACTATTACTACTATTATTGTTATCATACATTTTACATATGTTGTTTTTTTCAGTAATATGTAAATAAGTAAATAATTTAAATGAAGATGATTTAGAAGATTTTTGTACAAAATCCACTGTGACATGGACTGCATTGCTAGTTAAGTGTTTTAATGCATTGACTATGTAAAGGATTAAGATTGAAAAACTAAATCTTCTGTTTTAGATGTAAAATTACTCAGAAGTCACACAAGTTAAAAAAAAAAAAAAGGTGTCATCTTTATCTAGGCAAGTTCCTCCGCAATGGTGGGATGGGATATCGGTTCCTTATCCATGACTGAAACAATGTCTTGGAAGGTCATGTCCAAGTCAAACTATTTCAGAACAGTCTGAATAATTCACAACTATAAGAAAATTTAAAAGCCTGAAGCCGAAATATACCTAAAAACAAAAGAAGTGATGCATTTAAGTTGAATGCATTGTGAATTATTTAAATAACCTTAAAAATAAAATAATTTTCTTGTATATAGCCAAGAAACAGTTCATTATGGCTTCTTTCTTAACTTATGGATGCAGGGAAGCCCAAGTCCAAGTCTCCGAGACCGTCCTGCAACTTTTAGATGCATCTGTTCTCCAACACAGCTAAATCAAATGTCTATTTCCAGGCTGGATAAAACCCAGATGAAGACATTTAACCATTTAATTCAGGTGTGTGGAGAAGAGGTGCATCTGAAAAGTGCAGCATAGCAGATCTGGAGGACCGGACGTGTCTTCTGTCAGACAACGGTGAAAGAGAAGATTTAGTTTCGACTGTCAACTGCAGACTTCCTCTGAAGCATCATCTGGCAGCTGTGACGTGTCATTTATCAGCTGTTATTCCTTGGCCTGGCCAACCTAACGGACTAGACAGGTCGGAAATCAGGTGTATTAAAGGGGTGCTATTATGGCATTTGGAGTTTTCTGAGCTTTCTACAGTGTTACAGTGTTGAATCCTCATCAGACATGTGAACGGCACTGTTTTTTATCACTTAAACGCATGTTTGAGTTTGAGTTCCAGCATTCTTTCCGTTCGATTTCCATGGCGACGAAAAACGCGTCGTTTTAGAGAGTTTTTTCTACTTCAAAATCCTTGTGACGTCCCGGGGGATAAGGTTCAGTGATTGGTTACCTTCTACTGGTTAACAAGGGCATGTACAAATACATCAGGCGGGTGGAAAACGTTGGATAAAGTTATTTCCAACGATGGCTGGTGAGTTTACCAAAGAGAGACATCCTGCTGCATTCGTTGCTGTGGGTTGCTGTTTTCCACTTCGTTTTCAGGGTCTGATTCAGGTTCCAACATGTAGGGCTGTATGCTATGTGTTGACATTGTATTTTGTTTGAGTTTACATTAGCCTAATCCTTCTGTTTATGAGATGTTACAATGACGGCGAAGGCAGTTGCGGTGCGCACTCCCGATGTAGCGCAGTGGTGGGAGGCGGGGGGCCTACGGAGAGGGTCGGTCTGAAGTAAATAAAGCGATTAGTGACAATAACTCGATCAATCCTAGCCCTTCTGGTCTCAGAAATAAAAATAAATGAACCTGAAATGCACATAATAGTTCCACTTTAAGAAAGATAAAGAACAAGTTATCCTCCTGCTTTGTACTTCATATTAGACAAGGTGTCCATTATCAGAAATGAATGGATGACGCAAAGTCCATTTTGGCAATTTTCGGATTTGCTTCTGTCCAACGGAGGTTGTCGCTTGATCAGTCTAAATTTGAGCGTGAGCATGAGCATGAGCATGAGCGTGAGCGTGACAGGTTGGCGGTCTCTCTGTGTTGGCCCTGAAACGGACCGCCGACCTGTCCATGGTGTAGCCTGCCTGTTGCCTGCTAATTGTTGGGATTCTCCAAGAGAATAAAAGCTGTTTTCATTTCTTATTTGCTAGATTTGGTTTCTGATAGACATTCACACAACCTGCTCCTTGTCTCCTCCATACTTCCCCCAGCGTACGCACGCCTCTTGGTTTCTGCTTTTCTTTACCAGATCCTCTCTGTTGACTCTGCCATCCTTGTGTCTCTGTTTCTCAGGTCCGTTATACATGTTGTTATCTTGTTTTTCTTCTACTGGTTAATCCTGCTCTTGTAGCATCTCCTACGTCCGCTTCCCTTCTGCCTCTTCAGCCAACATTGGGGTCATCTTTCCACCCTCCACACACCCCCACATACATCATTTTACAATATTTACCATCTTTCTTTAATTCCCAACAACCAGAAACAACTCAAACTTCCTCAGTCCTGAGTTTCACATGAACAACTGAGCAAATTAGCCAAAATGCATTTTCTTTCAGCAGGATTGATCTGGTCATGGCAAACACATGTATCTGCATATAGTTAACATATAACAGCCTTTTCCCTCTCTTCTTCTTCCCCTTTTTGCCTCCTGCACCACGCTTGCTTTGTATCATAACTGAATTATTTTCCTCTCAGAAACCAAAAAGAGGCAGAATTGAATTTTTAGTGGATTGTAAATGGTCTGAGATCAGATCCGTGATCATCCATAAAACTTGTCTTGATTTCACTGTGGAAGGAGTTAAACGTACATCAATAAAATCTGAAAACATGTTATGACATGTTTTGGAAATGCAGAAATAAATCTATGATGTAGCAGTTAGGTGACATCACTCAGAGTAGATATCTTCTGCATTTTCACATCTCAGCTCTATTGATTACAAACATCTATTGAAAACCTTTTAAATGTCACATTTACTCATCGGGGACTTGGATAGCATTTAGAAAAAATCAACCAATCAGCACCTTCGCATCACCCATATAGATTCACAATACAGTTACTTTCAACACCCATCTTGGCTGTTCTACTGGCTTCACCGTGTCGATACAATCTACTTATCCACCTCTACGCTAAATGTCAAACTATTTCTCTTAAGACAAACTGATCCATACTAGTTTCCATCTGGTTATTTCAGATCTTTTTCATTTCGTAGTTTATATTATTTCTGTTTGTTTCCAATGAGCGTGACGTCTATAAAATCCTGGGATTCACAAGGACAGATAACAGCCACTGAAAAGAAGGCAATATTATCAGTTTACAAACTTTACATGGAGTCAGCATAACTAGAACCCCCAACCACACACACACACACACACACACACACACACACACGCTACTGCTGCCATAATGGCTGTCATATACAGGTTGTACTTAGTAATTTAATCTAATTGCAGTGTAATGTAACAATGCATGAGGGAAGCAGGTCTACGGGGAGAGCAGCCTAATTAATGAGTTGATTACTGGCTATGTTGATTGACAGGTCCTAATCCTGTGAGGTGATTGGTCGGTGCTGCTGAGAGCTGGCAGGTTTGATGACATGTGGACAGTACGAACAAGATGAATGAGAACAGCTGGGATGAAAAAAAAAAAAAAAAGCGGCTTCAGCCCTGGTTGTAGCATTTCCACTGATAAGCACTGGCACACAGTGTCCATGTAAGGAGATGTCAAAGCATGAAACAAGATCACGAGCACTTGGGGGGGTGGGGTGGGGGTGGGGGCATCCAAATGGATCCATGCGTGAAACTGAATTTTGAGTGAGTTGAGTTATGTTTGCTGTAAGAAAGGAGCAAATAAGGAGTTGAATAAGAGCTTGAAAGTGTATCATGACACACCAGCGTTCGCAGACGCCGGCTCTTCCTCTAGGAGAGAGATATCACCGTATCCTGGTATTGATCCCTAGGAACGGGGATCAATATGAAGCCATTGCCCCTCGGTATTTGTTGCTCAGCAGCCTGCCTTCTTCTGAAATGGGTGATCATGACATTAAAACGGATTGCTATCTGCCTCTGCATATTCTGTCTATGTGCACCATGCAGTGTGTGCAGTTTAAGTGTTGCCTGCATGCAGTTTGTGCTTCATTCATGCTTCTATATATTTTTATATGATATATGAGTATTTGATGTGCGTCATTGTGTGTGTCTATTTGCAGCAGAAGTGGCTGACAGGTCTCATAATCGTGACAGGATGCAGGTAGCTCCCACGAGGCCGTGCATGCTGACAGCAGCTGGCCAAGAAAAAAAGAACAGCTGCCGATGGGCTTCCAGTACAAAGAACTCGCCTTTTATCTCTCTACCTCCGTTTACATGTATGTTTACTTTATTCCCTCCTTCTTTGCTTGAGGTTTATTTCAGATATTTATGACAAAGGGAGTTCTCCATTTTCACACTCAGATGATATAGAAACGTTTATTCTTATCACTGAGGAAACACAAACATATGCAAGGAGAAGATTGTTTTTGGAGTTTGATGGAAGGGAGGAGCGACTAAGAATAAAAGCGAAAAGCTTATTTTTCATTTTTCTTGTTAGTTATTGTCCAAAGTGATTCTGCTCCTGTTTGTACCGCCATGCTATTTTACTGCTTTTTACAGTTTTTCTAGCTTCATGTTAGCCCCCAGAATCCCTCTTAAATATCATGTTCTAGTCCATCTAATAACTAGAAAAGCCCCCTGAGAGTTCAGATCACCACCAAGCAGCTCATTTCCACCCATTTAGTCGTGTCAAGCCTCTTTATTACATGTTTATGTCTTCATTTGTTCTCTTGCAGTGATGGAAATTATAAACATCTTCCAGTTTTTTCCTGTTCTGGATCCTTTTTTATCCAGAACTTTGCCGGGATCCAGATCTATCTTTGATATCTTGGAAAACCTGTCAGGAACTTCTGGATTTTCTCACCATTTATTGTGGAGTTATATGCAGATATACTGAAAATGGTTTTATCTCAGTATTAAAGGATCCTTCAAATGATTCCTGGATCCAGATGGTGATCCAGGATCCCTCGAAATTTACTTTAATCTAAATTAGATCAAGACCCGTTTCCAGGAAAAAAAACCATGAAAATATGTTCAGTAATTTCTTGTGTAAAGTTGCTAACAAACAGAAAGATAAACGGTGGTTGTAACACCTCCATGGCCTCTTTGACAGAGGTCATAATGATAATGATAAAGATGTCCAGTAAAACCTTTCATGGGCATCTGTTACGACCCCAGTGGTGTCCAGGGGAAAAGGGGGTTGCAACACAAAAGAAGAGTGGCAACTAAAAGTTCCAATAAAAGGTGGGATTTTATTTACAAGGAAACTAAACGCTACAACTTATAACATCCTGTGACAGGAGCAAAATCCACTATTCAACAAAATTCCAAAAGCGAAACCAACATTTTGGAATCACAGACCAAACAAAACTCAGACAAAGACAGCAAACAACAAAAGAAAAGCCAAAAACCAATCTCAGCAAATCTGCAACTCTATGGCTGTCAACGCCAAGCCGGAGGTGGCAAACTGTGTCACCATCAGACACAGCTGCCCTGAATAACGGTGCTTGATTGTCCTTAAATAGGCAGGTGTCATCATCTGTGGCCAATGTAGAGGGAGCCTGCACCAATGTCCACCAATCCCGAGCCAAGGTGGTACAGGTGGAGCCCAGGGATGGCAGCCCATCGTCTGTGGATGCCGGAGTCTCTCCATTTTCAGGAAGCCCTGCAGACCAGCTGACTCAGGGCCATAACAGCATCAAAAGGAGCTGATTCAAAGCAGAAATCCACAGCAGATTTAGTTGACTTTACTATTTAGTTTTACTGTCATTACATTGGTTATATGACATCAGTGTCTGGGTTTTATTGATGCACCTGAGCTGGAAGTTCAGAAGGGGGGTGCGGTTCTTCCAGGAACCCCAGCACTGGTAAACACAGCCAAAACACACACTGTGGGGCCATCGGCGACTCTGGACGACGGGAAAAGTCGCTCACCGTTAGTCCTGGAAGAGAAATGTCATCGACCAGACCAGCAGGATCTGATGCAGCTCCATGTTTTGGACCCTCTAGTGGGAGTAAAACGTGTTTTTAAAAGGTCCAATTCATTTGAGAAGTGCAGCACAAACACATGAATATTCTGTAGCCCCCAACTAAACCAAGTCCCCAGTCAGATCGAGTCCCGAGTCAGATCGAGTCCCCAATCAGACCGAGTCCCCAATCAGAACGAGTTCCAAGTCAGACCGAGTCCCCAATCAGACCGAGTTCCAAGTGAGACCGAGTCCCGAGTCAGACCGAGTCCCGAGTCCGACCGATTCCCCAATCGGACCGAGTCCCCAGTCGGACCAAGTCCCTAGTCAGGCCGAGTCCCGAGTCGGATCGAGTCCCGAGTCAGACCGAGTCCCCAATCAGACCGAGTCCCCAATCAGACCGAGTCTCCAGTCAGACCAAGTCCCCAATCAGACCGAGTCTCCAGTCAGACCAAGTCCCCAATCGGACCGAGTCCCGAGTCAGACAGTCCCCAGTCAGACCGAGTCCCCAGTCAGACCAAGTCCCCAGTCAGACTAAGTCTAGCGGACTCTCCTGATGTAAAACAGTTGTGAAACCAGAACCTTTAGACTGAGTAAAGCGCTTGAGTTGATACTCCACCTTCTCCAGAAGTGTCTTTACACTTCTGAGTGATGAATGTGAAACATTTGACATCTCTGACGTTTAAAGTATAATTTGAGCATGTTGGTGCCTGCAGGTAAGCAGCAACAGATCCGTCTGGCCATGAATGCACCAGTTTCCTGGAGAAGAGAGGGAATCAGCAGCCGCCATCTCCTCGGGAGGTGCTTGTTGGCTGCATTTGGTCTTGGCTGCAACGCTTCTACCTGAAGCTTGAGGGGAGGAGCGGACAACTGGCAGCTGCTTGTCTGTCTGTTCCACCTACCGGCTACAACACCTGCAAACCCTGCAACCAAGCGTGCACAATCACAACCTGATGCTTCTGTTTAATATGCTTCCACTTTGTCCTTTAATGCAGCTTTAATATTGTGGATCTCACTGCACCGATCCAGTCTATTATGTTTAGTTTAACATTTAAAATAGGCATTCTGAAGGGAAAAGTAGCTTTGAATATAAAGCCGGTGTTTACCACAAAGACCTTGCTAATTTCTTTTCTGCTTTTGAGAAGACTGAATAATTAAATGCACATTTTTCCCACGAGCGTTAGTCCCTTAAAGGTAGCACCAGATGCAAAGAAGCATGCGGACGTGCTGCTGCGCTCAAACGATGAGTCGTTGGCTTGTTTCTTAGTTTTCAGTGGTATTTATTTCCCTTTTCTGGATCACACCAAACTGACTGGAAAACATGAAACCACCCAGCATCTTAGTTCTCCCCTCAACACCACTGCTTCCTTCTCTTGGTTTTTATCTTGTGGGAATGGAATACACTTCCCCCTCATTTGTCCAGCGTCTTTTGCCAAAGATCTCTGCAACAGAGTGGCGAGAGTCCCACGGGGGCGCGAGCGGAGCCACAAGCAGCTGTGCTCTGCCGGCTGAAACGCTGCTTAAAGCTCAGAAATGGTAATGACCACGTTATGTTTGTTGTTTTGCAGTTTTGAGATGGATACAGTACACATAAACCAGCGAGAAATGACTGTTTTAACGAGAGAAGTTGAAATGCTACAGATACTTGACCACTTTTTTTTTCCATTGTTTTATTCCAACATGTTAGACTCTGGAAAAGGAAAGTCAGAAAATATACCATGATGGATTGTTTGAATTGTCTCTGTAAACTTTTCCTGTTTAATTGTTTAAAAGAAAATACTTTTTCGTATGACTGTTTGCATGTACAGTTAAATATGACTCATGTAAGTGTTCCTGAAACAATACTGACGTTGGGCTGAAAGGATCCCTAAAAAAAATCCTAAAAATGGTCAACGTGGACGTCTTTCATGCATCGACTAAACCTTTCAGCCCTAGTCGGCCTTTTATGGAACTGACATTGTCACCTTCTACTAAAAACCAATAAAACAGGACAGTTGTGTTTAATTTCAACTGCTGCTCAGAATTTAGATGCTTTTGTTCACAGAATAAGCCAAACGTATATTTAGTTCAAACATTGTTAGATTATTTTGGTGCTGAGTTTGATCTGTGTGCATTCAATCACAAGCTGCATTTCTATTACCCCTATTTGCACAGAAACAAAATATTGCAATAAAAAAAAAACTGGTAATGGAAATGCCAGCATTTAAAAAGTCTCTCAGATATCACCAAAACAGTTTTATGCTGTTATGAGGTGGTTTTTTATCTGTAAAAAATATATTACAAAAGTGTCAAAAGTGCAAACTTTTATTCTTTACCAGACATGATGGAGGGGTCGCATGGCAAGTTAATTTCAAATTAAGATGGCTTCTGCATGACTTCTCTGCAAAAAGAAGTAAGCAACAGTCTTAAATCAATACTTTCATATCTGCCAGATAAAATATCAGATTCAATATTTTTTTGAGTAATTTAAAAATCTAAAGGGGCAAAATTTGGTATCAAATTTAATTAATTTAGTTTTAGCACCAATTCACAGCAGAATCAACTCATGTCGGTTTCCAGACCTAATCAATTGCAGAGCAATTTTTGTAAGAATTGTTGACTTGACAAAGGTACAACTCAACATATATCATAACATATTGTTGCCCAAAATATTGGAAATCTACTGTTATGAGTATTTTGTCAGCGCATTTATGTTCAATATTGGATAAATTATATGTACATTAGCAAAACAAATAGTATGTATGAATATTTACCCAAAAAAAAGTGGAGAACAGCTTCATTTCTGTGTTTATTCAATTAATTTTAATGTGGAAATTCGTATGTACCACTTTTTGTTTGACCGTGAACGCACTCCCTCGTTTCCGCTCGTCTCGCATTGGATTGTGGGAGTTGTAGTTCAATTCGACTTACATCGCTGCCGATTTGGATGAAAGAAAACTACAAATCCCAGATATGACGACGCGGAAATAAAGCATCAAAACACTACCAGGTTACAACGAGCCGCTGTGTGTGGGGGGGGTTAAAGATGTCTCATGCTGGGAAAAAGAGAAAATTGGATAAAAGTCGACAAGATAGCCTCTACTTTGACAGTTATTCCGACGTGACTATCCACGAGGAGATGATAGCAGACCACGTCCGCACCAACACCTACCGGATGGCAATTTTTAAAAACAGCGAATCGATCCGTGGGAAAGTGGTGCTGGACGTGGGGGCCGGCACCGGCGTGTTGAGCATCTTTTGCGCCCAAGCTGGTGCAAAGAAAGTGTACGCCGTGGAGGCGTGCTCCATAGCCGAGCAGGCTGCAAAAATAGTGAAACACAACAACATGGAGGACCGGATTGAGGTCATCCGAGGGACGATGGAGACCGTGGAGCTCCCGGAGAAGGTGGAGGTGATAGTCAGCGAGTGGATGGGTTACGCGCTTCTGCATGAATCCATGCTGAACTCCGTGCTGCACGCGCGCGACAAGTGGTTGAAGCCCGGCGGAGTGATTCTGCCGAGCAAAGCCGAGCTCTACATCGCGCCGATCTGCGACCCGGTGGCGGAGGACCGCCTGCATTTCTGGTACACCGTGAAGGACCAGTACGGCGTGGACATGTCGTGCATGTGTGACTTTGCCCGGAAGTGCATCCTGAACTCTGACATCACGGTGAACACGGTGACCGTGGAGGACGTGCTCGCCCACCCGGCTCGCTTCGCGGAGCTAGACCTGTACTCTGTGACCGCGGAGGAGCTGCGGGCGGTGAAGGGTCACTTCAGCTGCGAGTCGTTTGGCTCTGCGGCCGTGAACGCCTTCTGTGTTTACTTCACGGTCACTTTCCCCTGCCCGGACAAACCGCACGCCCTCGTGCTGTCCACGTCCCCGTTCAAAGCAGAGACCCACTGGAAGCAGGCGGTGCTGTACCTGGACTCTCCCGTGGAAGTGGTGCAGGACACCCCGGTGACCGGGGAGGTCAGCATGTACCCCTCAGAGGAAAGTGCCAGACATGTTTGCATCCATGTTGACTTCACTGTCGGGGAGCAGAAAAGGCAATCCAAGACTTTTTCCATCCCTGACTGGAGCTCAGGACAAACTTAATGTCAGCTCAACTTCCATTTACCATCACATTAAACCAGTCTGGACTGGTGTGTGTGTGGTCCATCACAGTAAAACCAGTCTGGACTGGTGTGTGTAGTCCATCACAGCAAAACCAGTCTGGACTGATGTGTGTAGTCCATCACAGCAAAACCAGTCTGGACTGGTGTGTGTGGTCCATCACATTAAACCAGTCTGGACTGGTGTGTGTAGTACTTGTACACATTAAGCCTCACCTGCAAATTTACCTGAGCTGCGACAGATATATGCAATGACTTTATAGTCTCAACTCATGTTATATTTTAAACAAAAAGGTCTGAGTTGCTCCTGTTTAATGTCAAAAAGTGTGTTTTGTTGTTTTTATGCTTTTTATTGTGCATAATAAACAGTTACATGGAAGGTGCATTTTTTTTTATTACAGTATATTTTGGTACTAAATCTTGCAGTGCTTTTGGTCAGAGTGCTTTATCGTGGACAATAACAAAGATTTTCCTATGGTACCATTAGTTTATGGTACTTTTTAAATTATACCACTACAGATATCGATATATATCTTCCCCCTTTAAGGTCTTATATCTTTACTACAAGGACAATATGGAGTGTATATAAAACTTAAGACCAAAAGTATATTGAAACATTATGCTCAATAACCTGCATTAAACTGTAAAATATCAAACCAAAAGCTTGGCATCATCCCGACACCTGATAAGATGCCATGTGACTCTGGAGGAACTTAACTATCAGAAATGAAAACAAATGTGTTTTGTATCAGCAGAGTAGTATCTCAATACTCAAAAAGTATCAAATCTGATACTTCAACAGGCCGATATTGAAGTATAAACTCCAGAGTATTGATACATCCATTCCCAGTCAAATCTGATCTTGGAGATTTGATGGTTTTACTCGTATCTGCGTCATCGAAGATTCAGTCATGACCGATTCATCTCTTTATCTGACTTGCAGCTTTTATATAAAACCTCTGTTGCCATCAGGAAGACCACCTCCTCCTTACTGGGGAAATAAGAATTAGATAAGTGTAAAAAAAAAAAACATGTCAACTAAGCAGTAAACTAAGCTGTTCTGCCAAACTTTTAAGTTTATTGCTTTCAAGTTAATTTTCTCTCCTGGAGCAATTACATATCCTGCATTAAATTAGTTTATTGCAAATTAATCAAAATTATTTTCTTACTTGTTTATTATATTTATTTATAGTATAATTTCTTTTTCATATAAACTAAAAAATTTTATACTCAATGTTAAAGAATATGTAAAAATGACATTTTTTTTTTATCACAACCCATCTCTGAAGCTGTTTAATATTTAATGTAAAAATGTTTGAACTGCAGTCTGGGATCATAATTTGATGTAAGGTAGAAAAAACTGGTGTTCATCTATTTCTGTAGGTGTATTTTTTCTTATGGAATATTGTGTTACCCGCAGGTCACACCAAGGACAACATGTTGATTAAACCTTTATGTAACAGAAGGAGATGCTGTGCACGACGCTGGTTGCTGCGCTGAAATAAAGCCATAACCTCTTTTAAAAAAAATTTTTAACAATTTTTCCTTCAGTATAGTATGTTTTAAAGAAAGAAAGAAGTAAAAGCAATGCCTCGGCTTATAAGAGTAGATAAATTGTATTTTTTTTAAAATGTTTTAAATGTGTCCCTTTAAAAATGACAGTAAAAGACAAAGAAATAAAACAGAGGCTTGATTTAGCTCATTAGAAAACTCAAAAAATGATTGTACTCTTTTTTTTTTTTTTTAAATGGTCATGTTTTTTATTTTATTCATGTCTTCAGAAAAAAAAAAGCCAGTAAAGAAAAAACTCAAAAAAGAGGACAGATTGTCTTTTTCCATGTTTGATAAATGTCTTTCAAAAAATAATAATTTGACTCCTAAAATGTCCAATTTTTCGCATTATAATAAGATATATATTGATTTAAAAATTATTTAAATTATGATTTTATTATTTACATCTTACTGTAAGAATAGAAAAACTACAAAAACAAAAAATCTTTGGTTTCTAAAAAGTTGATTGATTTTTCGAGCCTGTTTACGCAACGTTTCCACGCACAACACGGAAATGTTTCCTTTGCAGATTTCAGAAGAACAAAACACAAAGCAGTAAATTGACAACTATGTTGAGGAAACGCAAACAGGACCAGAAACGATGCAGTACCCATGCCCGGCCTCTAGTGGGCAGTAAAACTTTGAATTAAAGGGTTAATTATTTATAAGTAAATAAAAGCAAATCCACCGCCTGGTTCAGTTCTCAGAAAGCCAGGGATAATTTCATGTGGTCAGTCATCTCTGACTGGATTTTTACTTTTTGGGGACATGTCAAAAATGTCGGAACAATCCTGATGAATAAGTTATAAACAACGTAATAAGCTGCAGTTCCAAACTACAAGTCCACATGTGGAGGACAACGTCTGCTGGTTTGGGAAAAAGACTTCAGTCCATCAGGAAACTGCATGTTTTCTCCTCTGAATGCATAAAGAGGGTTAAATTCTTCATTTTCCTCCTCATTAATCACCTGCTGTCAGCTCAGCATCACAGGCTTCTCTTTCATTTAATCTGTAGGCGTGATTTAAGATGTTCTAATAACCTAATTCTCATCATGACTACAGGGATGGATGAAGACGCAGCTTATTGAACGCTGAGTGAAGCAGCATCAGGTGTTGTATCAGCTCCTGGATCTCCATGTTTCAGCTTCTTCTGCATTGTCATATTATATTGCAGTGTTGGATCAGGAAAGCTGAACAGTAGCTGCTATATGGTCTCTTGCCATCCTGGTGGAGGGTGTAGAACCTGCAGCGGGACATATCGGCTTGTGGTGTCAGATGTTATCTCCAGTGACATGTATACTGGGCGTCATGGTGTCAGGAGTTCACGGTTGGCTGGTTAGAAGCTGAGCTCGCTGTTCACGGCAGGCTGCAGAGAAAAGGTGGAGATTGTATCTTTGATAGAGAGCCACAAAGATGATACTCTTCCTGTTCTGTATCCGGAGTATCGGCTAGTGGGCCTTCAGGGTCCGGGTTTGGAAAAGCCACTTGTCATTTCAGGAGATTTAAAAAGTAGTTTACCTCTCAATGAAATGGGGGAAGCATTCGATACAAACCTGCTGGTACGTTGGCCCTCAGGTGAGGAGCGCGACAAGAAAAGAGAAAGAACTGAAGCAGCTGAAGACACAAAAGACGGCATTTCATTGTTGGTGCAAACCATAGCCTCTGCGGACGAACCATCACACGTAGGTTTCTGAAGAGCTGAATTGAAGCTCGGTTCCTACCGTCGCCATCTAAGCAGCATCATATGCGTCGTCTCGCCTGGAAAATACAAATATAGGTGGAGCTGAGAGGGGCGCTGTGAGCGTCATGGTGGATGATTGACATTGAGCGAACTCCGAGCTTTCTGTAGCTGAAAGCTAACCGAGCTAACTCGGAGCTAACAGGAACTAACCAGCTAACGGAAGTAAGCAGGCTAAAGCTAAGTCACGTTGTTAACCGGCTAAAAACCGCGGTTGTTCTACGTTCTTCTTACTTGTTCTGCAGCCCCTAGTGGATGAAGGGGGACCTGCAGTTTTATGCACTTCCGCATATGCTTCGCTTTTGACCGCCGGAGGCTGCCGCTTGGTGCAAACCGACACTTCCTGCTTTTGATTGGACAGAAAGTCAGCTGCTGCTTCTCAGTAAGCAGCTTCCCTTTAGCTGATTTCATCAAACAACACATCAGTTCTGAGCAAACGGCTTGTCTGATGACGTTAGATGGCGAATTCTGTCGTTCACTCATCCTGCATGTTTAGGTTCCGGTGTGGAAGCGTTGGGCGATACGTACAGGAGAATTATTAAGTCTTTGTTTATTGTTAATTGTTCAAAATTATCGACAAAACTTCTTATTACTTCAAGACTTATGAAACTGAAAGATTTAGCTGAGTTACGTTATTATTAACGTACAAAGCAAAAAGTAAAGTATGACTACAAAGTTTGGACAAGGTTTGTGTTTTTAGGAGGAAATTTCCCTTTAAAAGCCCGTTTGCAGGAACTGCTTTCACACAGATGTGTGTTTTAATGTGTCAAATTACAGAAAGAGCTGAAGATGTTTGCAGTTATTTTTTAGTTTAACTAAATGCACCTAAATGGTACATTTATGGTGTATAAACCTGATGAATGATGGATATTATGCGAGTTGTAAATGAGTGAAAGATGATTCATTATCACGCATTGATTGTCAGCTGACCGATCAGTTTTTTTGTTTATTAAATTTGGCAGGAATCATACGTTATTTCTGCTACTTTTCTACCATTATGGTGCAGATCATGGTGAAAAATATATATACGGCATATTTTAAATGAATTTAGGATTTTTACCACTGCTGTGCAAATAAAAGCTTTAATTTAGAGATAAATAAGTGAAACTAACATCTTATTTTTTTACATATTAACACAAAACCAAATGAATTATTTCACGTTGAAATAAAAATCTGAATGTGGTGTTATCTCTGCAGGAGAAGCGGGATGTGGGCGCGTAGATCCATGGCACAGCGGTGCACCGAATCCACAAAAAACCACTTTATACTGCTTGTTTATGAAGATTCTGACTGGTTTCCAGTCTTACATTTACAGCAAGGCTGCAGGATGTTAACACACAGTTAATCACTCAGTCATGGCGTGGGGTTGGGGGGGGGGGGGGGTGTCACATATTACGTTATCTCAGCATGTCATGGCTTAAAAGGTTTGAGAACCGTTGCACCATCACACAACACCAAAGTTGGTTTCTGACTCCCAGCTTGTGTTTCCACAGGAAATGATCTTTTTCTTGCCATATCTGGATCAATACCTCACACCAGGTTCCAGCAAAGTTCCTGTCAAACAGGATCCTTCCTGACTGGGAGGAATGGCTGCAAATAAGCAGCAAGTCAAATTCTCTAAAGTACTGAGGAAAAATTATTTAATCCTTCAGCAGGAGATGATTCATCCAACTCTTCCTTTCAGATTCACCTTCCTGGTAAATTCTGCTCCGATATGTTTGTCCAGCTGCACAAACTGACTGGTGGGACTTAATGGACATGTTTTACCTGTTGTCTTTCTGTCCTCTTCAACCAGTCTGTCCATTCTCCTCTCACATCCGCTAGATCATTTGTTCCAGACAACTTGATATATTTTATTTTTTGGACCAGGGGACCATGCGATCGAACCCTTTAATCACTTAAATCCGGACTTCATTACCTCATAGACAAAACCAAGCGACAACCTCCGGCTGTTAAAAATGAAGCCTATGGAGAAGTGCATAAAACTGCAGTTCCCCCTTCATCCACTAGGGGCTGCAAAACAGAGCAAATCCCCATAGACTCCCATGTTAAAAAGACCAACTTCATGGCAGAAATAAACATGTTTACAGCCTGGTTCAAAAATCCATTTTAGGTTTATAGGTCAGGTTTACCTTCATGACAACTGTGGGGGGAGTGCATTTTTTTCTAACTCGTAATTTAATCTCAAAGTTCGGCATATTTAGGGGCGTGTTCCTTTTGATTGACAGGTACCAATCTCCGGCTTCAAGTCAGAAGAACATAGAACAACGGCGGTTTTTAGCCGGTTAACAACGTGACTTAGCTTTAGCCTGCTTACCTCCATTAGCTGGTTAGCTCCGGGTTAGCTCGGTTAGCTCTTAGCGACAGGTAGCTCGGAGTTCGCTCGATGTCAATCATCCATCATGACGCTCACAGCTGCTATCTCAGCTCCACCTCTTTGCTCATATATGTATTTTCCGGGCGAGACGATGCGCATGACGCTGCCAATATGGTGATGGTAGGAACCGCCCACCGAGCTTCAATTCAGCTCTTCAGAAACCTAAGGGTGACGTCACGGAGGCTCCGTCCATCTTTTTATAGACAGTCTATGGACAAAACCTACACTGACTTATTTAACTGTGAGATCATAAAGGGAAGTTTTTCCTTATAGCAGCTCCAATTATTTTCTTTTTATTAAAGGTAAATGAACTGTACTTTTACTGCACTTTTCTAGTTATAAAGACCACTCAAAGCGCTTTAACCCTACATGTCATAGTCACTCATTCACACACACACACACACACACACACGGAGCATTTCTACATTTTATATACTAAAGGCAAATTCACTTTTTGATCCGAATCCGAGTCCGTTTGCTCAGAAAGTTGCTTCCTTTGGGGAAATATGAACGCACCAAACGAATTCTGATGCGGACCAAAGAAGTGGACTCGGTCCGCCTACAGATGCAGGTCTCGGTCCATTTCAAGAGGACCAAATACAGGAATCAGACTACAAAAAAAAGTCACTTCCTGCATTTGGCGTAGCATTGCATTGTGGGTAAATACACAGCGATGATGTTAAGGGTCCTCTGCCCCGTCTGTTGTTCACACTCCGTCCATTGTTGCAGAGTATTTCTGCATTAGATAAAATAAAAACCCAAAACAGCCATAGTTTCATCTCCATGTTTAACTCATAGGTGGAGGAAACAGTTTTCTTCTTCACCCTAGCCTTGTCTTCTTTTGCTAAATACTAGTACAGCGCCACCTTTGGTGGGAACGGGGATATATTATTCTAATGGTTTGGCTGGTTTGACCAAAGTGCAGCATGAACACGATTTTGGTCCACATGGACACGGCCCCCTACAACTGAGCCGAGTCCCCAATCAGACTGAGTCTAGCGGACCATCCCGATGTGATTACACCCAAAGTGCTTTTTGCTGTATCACACACATTCATTACGAAACAGACATACAATTAGAGATGTCTTGCCAAAGGACACTTCGGAAGCCTGGAACTGAACCACTGGCTTTCCGGTTGGCAGACGGCTGCTCTTCATCCTGAGCGACAGCCGCCTCCTGTGATCTTTGTTCTGATTGTTTTCCAGCTGAAACGTTCCTGTAAAATTGGTGAACTTGTAAAATGTTGTAAATGTTTCTCTCTGTTCTGATGTAGTTTCCTGTCAGATACATTCTACGTCCCCCGTAGCCGTTTTACTTCAGCTGCAGCATGAATAGAAATATTAGAGCGAGACAATAAAGTCAAGTTTAAAACATCTGACTGTTAACGTTGCTTTCATCTGATCTGATCCGGGCTGTCTGAGGCTGAACGAAGCTGCTTCCTGTTGGAATAAAGAATATATGGCGAGTTTTCTGCCATCTTTTTCTTGTGTAAGACACTTTTTTTTATTATTTCTTAGGGAAAAGCAAATCCATATTCTACCCCTTCAAATGAAATTCTTCTTTTGCACCTGCATCAGCTCAATATCGCCTCAGTGTCCACAGGTGCCTGAGGGGGGCGGGGGGGGGGACCCTGCAGGCAGAACAAAGGAAGGTGTCCAGAGAATGAAAATGTCAAACGCAGCCCAGGCAGCCGCTGTTAAGCCAGAATCACACTCTCGCATGCGTGGCCACTCCCGGCTGCTAGATTCTAAACTAATTGTGATTCGTTCCTGCCTGAAATGATTCGGAGACCATTAGAAACAAGTGTTGAGACTTGAAATGAGATTATTTGTGTTGTATTGCAAAGCAATTTAGGAGCCAATCAATAGAGTATGTGCTTAATCTAACTGGTTTCAAGAGCTGTTGACTGGCGAACGAGACTGGAGACAGCAGAGCGCAGAAGTCACTGATCAGAGATCAGAACAGCTGCAGCTACCTGGAGATTCCTCCTTTAAGCTCTCCAAATAAAGCGATGGTTTCACACCTCGGCTGCATCCGTCCAGCTTTTCTTCACTCTTTTCTCTCCATGCATATATTTGACATGACCAGGTGTGTTTTCCCCTGCGATGGACCGGCAACATGCATGTAGCATGTATGACTCCAGCTTCCCTGCAGCCCGTAGTGAAGAAAATGGATTAATGAAGGTGTATTTTCATTCGTTTTTAGTCCTCTGAATATGGACCCCGTTTAGTTACGCAATTGTCAATACATTAAATGAGTTGATGTCTGGAATATGTTTTAGTTTTCTTCAAACCTCTGTCTCTGAGGTGGTCTTGGAGATGCGGTTTTATCATGAAGGCCTGCTGTGCTTCTAAGAAAAAAGGTCGTTTGGGAACAGGCTTCAACTTGCATCAAAATCTCGTCCACTGGACAAGATTTTAAGACAATTGCAGCTTCTACCAGGTAGCGCTGTTTCAGGGTTTTCCGCTTGCTACGAGGGATTTGCCAGGGCTTTCGAAGTCCATCTCCTGCATTTCCCTTCTTTGTTTAACTCCTTGTAAAACTCTGCATTTCACTGGTTAGCTACAAAGAACAGTGGTTGCATTTGTAAAATGACTTTATTACACCCTTCATCCATCAATACTGCTTCATTCTAATTAAATGAAATAAAATTCATTTCAGTTCAGTTTAAACAACTCTATCTCTGAAGGATAATTCATCTGCAATCTACCAGACGGTAACATAAAAACATCAGAAGCAAACAAACATTCAGGCACTGTGTCATCAGAAAACATGTCAGGATAGAAGCAGCGAACGCAGGTTCCCATGGAGACTAAACATCAAAACAATCAGAAATAAATAAAACAACTGGACATGTCTACTTGCTGCCATCTAAGGTGTTGAGATGCGTGAAGGCAGAAGATATAAAAGACTTTTTATATCATTTTGTTTTCATAGAGGGGGACGTTGTCAGAACGTTTCATAATCTGTGTGGCTTTCTGAACAATTCCTATATATATATGTATATACACATATATACATATATATTTACACTGCTCAAAAAAATAAAGGAAACACTTAAACAACACAATGTAACTCCAAGTCAACCACACTTCTGTGAAATGGAACTGTCCACTTAGGAAGCAACACTGATTGACAGCCAATTCCACATGCTGTTGTGCAAATGGAATAGACAACAGGTGGAAATTATAGGCAACCGGCAAGACACACCCACACCCAGTCAGTTCCGATGCTTTCTGGCTGATGTTTTGGTCACTTCTGAATGCTGGCGGTGCTTTCACTCTAGTGTTAGCATGAGACGGAGTCTACAACCCACACAAGTGGCTCAGGTAGTGCAGCTCATCCAGGATGAAACATCAATGCCAGCTGTGGCAAGAAGGTTTGCTGTGTCTGTCAGCGTAGTGTCCAGAGCATGGAGGCGCTACCAAGAGCCAGGCCAGCACATCAGGAGACGTGGAGGAGGCCGTGGGAGGGCAACAACCCAGTAGCAGGACTACTACCTCCTTCTTTGTGCAAGGAGGAACAGGGGGAGCACTGCCAGAGCCCTGCAGAATGAGCTCCAGCAGGCCACAAATGTGCATGTGTCTGCTCAGTCAGAAACAGACTCCATGAGGGTGGTAGGAGGGCCCGACGTCACAGGTGGGGGTTGTGCCTACAGCCCAACACCGTGCAGGACGTTCGGCATTTGCCAGATAACATCAAGAATAACAAATTCTCCACTGGCGCCCTGTGCTTCTCACAGATGAAAGCAGGTTCACACTGAGCACATGTGACAGACGTGACAGAGTCTGGAGACGCCGTGGAGAACGTTCTGCTGCCTGCAACATCCTCCAGTATGACCAGTTTGGCAGTGGGTCAGTAATGGTGTGGGATGGCATTTCTTTGGAGGGTCACACAGCCCTCCATGTGCTCGCCAGAGGTAGCCTGACTGCCATTAGGTACCGAGATGAGATCCTCAGACCCCTTGTGGGACCATATGCTGGTGCGGTTGGCTCTGGGTTCCTCCTAATGCAAGACAATGCTAGACCTCATGTGGCTGGAGTGTGTCAGCAGTTCCTGCAACACAGAGTCACCCCTCCAAAATAAAAGTTTGCATTTCTCTGTGAAGTAAGATCACTATCCTATTTCTTCGTGTAGCTGCACCTCATAGATATCAGCACAGCTGGATAGCAGATAACTGGATTGGATTTTATCTTTAAACATGTTTTTAGATGATGCTACAAAAATGATCCATTTTAATTCAACTCAGCTTTATTTGTACGGCACCGATTCGCAATCACAACAAAATAATATCAAAACTTTTAAAGACCAATTCATTTTGATCCAATCAAAACAAATCCAAATCATTTCCAATAACTGTGCTCATAAAAGCTAATTCATGAAAAATAATTGCCCAGTGAAGAGAAATAAACTTAAACTGAATGATGGATTCAGGAGTTACCATCTCCAGCGAGGTGTGTTTTAGATCATTTCATCACAAAGGGTTCACATTCATGAAAATGTTTCTGGTAAAAGGAAAAAACAATCATTACTGGATGAATTAAAAGTAGAAATTTGCTCAACTTTGTTTGATGGTTTCAGGATTATCTTGTAAATTCAGACGAGTGGATGGGAAACGTGTGATCTGCTGGTTATTCACCACGAATCTTCCTTTGAGATTCAACACAGTCTCCCAGTTTGCAGCCTTTCCCGTGTGAATCAGCCCAGCGACCGTGTCAGAGGTCATGTTTGTGGTTTTTGGCATTCTTCAGCAAGAATTCAGCCTCTTGTTTCAGAAAAGCTGCCCTCCATCATGCCGTGTTACCGCCGTGAAACTGGAGGACTCAACAGCATGTTTTTCTGGATGTTCCTTTGAACAGACTCTCATTCTTGTCTTTCTCAAAACTTATTGATTTCCAAGCATCACGGAGTTCTGACAGGATAATCAATGACGATTTTCTGCATTTCTTCTTCTACCTTACTCACTTTGGAGAGACATCCAGTAATATGATGTAGATGCAGCAGTAATGTCCCCAGTATTTGGCTCAGTTTGAAGCCTTTTGGCGTGAAAATAAATAATAACCTCAAATTACAAATCAATGGAAAGCACAACTGCAGGAATGAGCTTTTTCCGTGCATGTCCGTGAGCTGTCGGCGTTGGCGAGGACGGGAACGCGGCGTACAGTCTCTCACATCAGGGTTGACCACAGGCTCTTTGGCTTGTTTTACAAGATTCCTCTTTGTTCAAGGAGTTTTAGGACAATATTTACTTTGACACGTGTCTCAGCAGCACTTTGTTCAATAAACAGCAGTTCAACTGGATTTAATCAAATATAATGTTTTCTGTGATTAGTTAACTAAAAGAGTAAATTTGAACAGTTTGTTCAGTTGTTTTTTAAGAAGTGAGAAATGTATTAATCATTTTAAAACCAGATGATGAACATGCAGTGCCAAATGGTGCCACTGCTTGGAGACACCACTGGAACTAAAACCTCATTTTTACATATTGTTCTGTGTTTTAACATAATTTAATCATTCTGAAAGGGATTTTCACTCTGAAAGTATTTCACTTTATAAAAAATATTTAGGCAAAGCAAAATATTTTTTTATTTTTGCATTGTACCATTTTAATTTATTCTTTAACACATATACTTCTATATACACATCTTATAGTCTCACCGGTATTCATTGGGACACCACATGTATTCAGACACATTTATTAGTTGCATACATCTTGTGAAATGAGTATATTTCTTAAATTTTCATTTCTGGGACATTTTGCATGATTTTATGGTAAAAACTTTGCTCTAAGTCCTGTTGAATACCATCTGATTCTTGTCTTCTGCCCTCTAATGATACCAAGAAGCAGAACATTAGACTACAATTCTTTTGACATATTGCATGGTAATAAGTAGTTTTTTGTTAAATGTTGTAAAAAGGACAAATAAAGATCTTGTAAAAAAAAAAAAAAAAAAAATGGACCAAATTTTAATGGGTTGGTCCTTAAAGCGTTAAAACGTTAAAGTGTTTCCACTGAGTTTTTCACTTAGCTGCTAAATCTGATTGGACTCTGGTTGCAGGCGGTATCTCACTGTAGACTTTCACTCATCCTTTCATGGAAATCACACCACAAATACTCCTGGAGGATTCAGTTCCCACAATAGGTTACAGTGACCAATATTTCTGTCAGCATATCCTGAAGCAGGGCCGCCTTTACCTGCTGTCGGGCCCCTGGGCTGACAAGTTCTGTTGGTCCGGTCCCGTCCTCCAAATATACCAAGTCTCATTCCAGAAAATAATATCCAGGTTTTCACTGAGGTTTTCTTTATTTAGTTTTATTGACATATTAATAAAATGACCATAATGAACAATATTGAATACAATGAGTGAATAAATAAGATCAAACAATGCATGAAGTCATGCTTCCTGAACCGAAACAGCTTCTCAACATGACTTTTCAGACACTGCAGCCACAACATGTGAAAACCTGCAGATGCTTTCACCAAACATGTTCTGTCCTTTTATGAAGCGCATTCTTCCTCATTATGTCCTTAAAATCCTATTTATAAAGAATGTCAGGGATCATAAATGAAAGGACAAAGTTACCCTGGCTGAAATATGATTTAGGACAGTTTCTGCTGTGTATGTGCTCCGATGCAGAAATATCATTTTATTTTTGACAAGCCATCAGTCCCATTTCTGACCAGTAAGCCCGTACTGGACCAGTTTGAGTCATCCCCCAGAGGCCTGTTCTAATGAAAATGAACATATGATTGTAAAGTATCATAAACTGCATGTTTTAGGTGTCAACATGGCAGATAGAGCTGACTTGATGTAACAACATGCAGAGATGCAAAGTTTGCACACACAGCAATAAAAATATAACCTGATTTATTTACAGCGCGCATTGAGGGGTGTGTCTTAGTTGGTGCGCAAAAACAGCGCCACTGTACATCCAACATGTTTCATATGCGGCATTCACGGCCTGTTATGTGTGATGGGAGGAGAAAATGTAAATATATTCATTTAACACCCGCAATGTGATTTCTTAAACCTGAAAGCAGCGTTTCTGATAGAAACCGTGTCTATATGCAATACGTCTCAAAAGGACGTGCAGTCTGTGTGCGTTATTGCACACATGGCTGCAGTTATTGTCACAAGGAGACATGGAAACAAAGCAAAGAGACGCAGGAAGCACGTTCTTCATCCTTGTGTGGAGATTTGTGGGATAAATGAGGACACACTCATCAGAACGTGGCTCATCCAACATGTTGGAGCGTTTGGGGAACTCGGGATGGATGTGGAGAGGAATCACGCACACCTGCAGATGACAGATATTGCGTGTCGCAACTTGGATCCCCGGATGTGCTGTCCAAGTCCTAAATGTCGTGTCACCGGATGGTTACTGTTATTAGGTTTCCACGCACGCGGCAGTCACTCACTGAAACCAAAAAGGTTTTTTTTTTTTTTTTTCCCAGTTAATGGATTTTTAGGCTATTTTCCTTTTATTCACCTTCTAATGTCTTTATTCCTTCTTTTCACTTCCTCCCCTGTTTGCATTGAACTAACAGCATAAACTTTTTCATAAATTTGCTCCCATACAGCCTTTTTTTTTTGTCAGATTTCTTAGATCATGTTTCATCTCCAAACTCACCATGCTGCAAACCACGTCACGCGCAAACCCTTTTTTAAACAGTCTGCAACACGTTTGCACCTTTTAAACCCCAAATCACCTGCAAACTGTGGTTCAGACCAAAGAAAAATTCATGGTTGCACAGGCAAACTGGGAACATAACAGATCCGGCTTCAGCTGTGCCTGTGGGACCACATGCACCATTGCGCGTCCATGTCAGAGAGCTGGGCTTCACATTCTGAGTTTTAGCACAGGGGCGGGATTTGTCATGGTGGCAGCGGCTTCATCAGGACCAATCAGATGTGCATAAGATGCTGATTGACAGCAGAACTTACTGGTTACATAACAATTAGACTTTTTAGGTAAATTCGTCCCCAGAATGATAGGCCCCTAAACTCCGTGGGCCCCTGGGCTTCAGCCCTGGTAAGCCCGTGCACTGAGGCGGCCTTGTCTGTGAGGACAAACTGGGAACATGTTATCGACAGAAGCCCAGACTGTTTGTCATCATTATCATTAGTGGTGGGAACTGACCCATGTCCTGCCTGCTGGAGCCCAAAATAACTCCTCCCCAGTACGCTGTTCGCCCTCATGCATTTGTTCCTGGACAGTCAGAAAAGCGAACACTTATTTAAATGAGAAACAGTATTTATTCTGCCTCTGAGCTGAGAAGCTCAGCAGAGAAAGCCACCGCCTATCAGAAAGGCATCCAGTTGAAAGCACTGAGGCGTGACTCCACGGACACACACACACACACACACACACACACTGCACAACAAGGACAGATCTGGACGCCGAAAGTAAATCCCAAATCACTCGCAGGAGCACGTAAATCTGAACGGGATGGCCTCGATTCCCAATCAGCCAGAGGCAGACAACTCTCAGCCTGCAAGCAAAGTACAAATCCACCAAACTGCAGCCGCGTCCTCCTCCTCCTCATCCTCCTCCCCTGCCCACTAATCCATTTTCAATCATGCACTTTTTGGATTATACCGCTATGTAATTCTTCTCAGGTATTGTTTTATAACTTAATATTATATTTCAATTTAGGCGAGCGGGGTTATGGGTTTAGGACACGGTGCAGGATTGGATAAGCGGCAGAGGTCTGCGAGCAGCAGATTGGCGCTGAGTATTCGTGGCAGGCTGAAAGAAGCGTGATAAACCTTTGACTCAAAGTGTAAATAGAGCAGGTGCGTAAGGGGGGGTTCTGACCTGATTCAGTCTTTCTGAGGCTTCTCCCACTCTGAAATATCAACCCGGTGTTTGTCCTAACTCACCTCCTCAGAGAAGTTGGAATGCTTTGCATTGTTGGACCCTGAAATGAGTTGATTAGCCTTTTCCAGAACTTCTCCAGTCAATTTCTTCTTTCCCCTTTTTGAAAACTTCACCCAACACTGTGAACTGAAGATTTTATCATAAATGTTTATTGTATTTAATAAACACAGCTGTCCGTCAGGAACATTAGAAAGTAGCTGTTTTTATCCATCCATCCATTTCCTACCGCGTTCCCAGGTTGGTTGGCAAGTGCAGCAGCTTAAGCTCCCTGACTTCCCTTTTCCCAGCAAGCAGCGCTTTACCAGGCCAGCTGAGAGACATGGTCCGTCTGGTGTGTCCTGGGTCCTCCTGGTATATTCCTCCCAGCTGGACCTGCTACATCTCACCATGGAAACCATCTAGGGATCCCTTACACAGCATTTCCATTAGATTGTCACAATATAAAAACAATATTTCTAAGATTTTGACAAAGAATAGTTGTGATTTGCAGAAGTTTCCATTGAATGATGGTTAGTACATAATTCTCATACAATCTTGTACTGCGATACTTCACATTGAAGAGGGTGGAGATACAATCCATTTTACTTTTTAGAGCATGTATTTTGGTTGCCACTGCTGCTGTGACAACTGTCCTCATCAGAAAATGAAAACAGCTGTTGATAGTTCAGAGGAAAAGTTTGTATGTGTGGGAATAACGGGAATGCATTTGCCATGGCATGCGTTGCTTATCGAAGCTCTTCTTCTTCATTTCTATTTCTCATTCCTCGTAAAACTCCACATTTTGGCGTTAGCTATTAGGATTTCCATCTCCACTTGGTCCATCCATACCAGGTCATCTTTACTGGAATCAAACTGGTCACACAACCGCATATGTCACGTCCAGTGACTTGTAAATGCAAAAAAGCGTTTCTATTGGACTTTTGAGATGTTTTCTATACATATGAAAAACCACCTTTGAGACTGAAAAGCTTTTTAGCAATATTTGAGAGGTTTTCTTAAATTTAATTCAGGTGTTTTACCAGCTCATTTAAAGATTTTTGCACAAATCTACAGATACTGCTAAATGTAGCTACAGCCTCTGGGTCTTTTTTTGTATTATTTTGCAGGATTTCTTTTGTGTATTCTGTTTTGCTTTCTGCTTCCTTCATTAGCTCACCTGGTTAAATTTTAGCTAACTTACCTCACCTGTTACATTGTTGTTACATTTTCCTGTGCTGTCCTTGGGGCAGGTTCATGTGTTTAAGTTTTTCAAGTCCTGCTTTTTCATTTATTTTGATTAAACCTTGGATTCCTGCCTCATCAGCCTACATTTGGGTCCACATTCCACAGATTCCACAACAATCGTGACAATCCTGTGAATTGTGTAAAGTTTTCATAGAATATCACCTAATACCCACATTTTTCTCAAACCTGATTGATCCCAAAATATTGTCAAATATTTAATTCAACTTCATTTGGAAGAAAAAAATACTGCTTATATCCACTTTCAGAAATGGTTTAGTTGGGTCTTAACATTTACAAGTCTGTGGTTAAGTTAAGAGTTTGTTTTTTTTTAAAATTTGGTTAACCTTAGATATTTAAAACTATTTAATTAGGTTCATGCATTCACACTACATGGTCAGATTTAGGCATTTAAAAACTTTCTGGTTATGTTTAGGCATTTAGAACTATGCTTTTAGGTTTAGGCATTTAGAGTCACATGGTTAACTTAAGGTATTTACAATCTCTCATTAGGTTTATGCATTTAGAACTATGTGGTTGGATTTAGGCATTTCAAACTTTCTGGCTATATCTAGACATTTAGAACAAAGTTTTATGGTTCAGGCATTTAGAGTCACATGGTTAACTTAAGGTATTTACAATTTCTCGTTAGGTTTATGCATTCAGAACTATGTGGTTGGATATAGGAATTGCAAACTTTATGGCTATGTTTAGGCATTTAGAACAATGTTTTTAGGTATAAGCATTCAAAGTGGCTAACCTGTGTTTAATAAAACAAAACTTTTGCTCCAGTGAATGTATTCAATTCAATTGAATTCAACTTTATTTATATAGTGTCAATCACGGCAATGCCAACTCAAGACGGTTTACAGACAGAGAAAAAAAGCATAATGAAAGCCAATTCATGTACAATTCATGTACAAAATTTAACGCCAGCCAATCTTCTTATAATATCGTTTTCTTGAAGTTACCATTGCTCGATCTGGTCAGACGTATTACCCAACCAATACATGCTGAGCCCATTGATTCATAGCTGCATTCTCAAAGACTCTGGGCATTATTTAGCTTGACACTTCATTAATTCAACATTTGCTTGGTTTTCTTATAGAAATGGTACAACAACAGCCTGCAAATAGACAGTGTATAGGAGGTATTTGCATTGAGTACACCTACAGAATAGTATGACAACAGCAAGCTCAGCTGGTGCAGCTTAATTCTTCCTTTTAAACTGTCTTTTTAGGGGATGATTCTCCCACCTTCTGCAAAAACAGAACTTGCCTCAGACAAGAGAGAGACCTATCATTAAAATACATGAATTCAAAAGTCATGCTGGATGTCACAAGAATGAAAAAAAAATATTTTTTTTTACTGTTTCATGAATATTGCAATTGTTATCATAACAACTAGCTTTATAGTCAACATATTGTCCCATCTTGTGCCTCAGAAATAATACTCTGTAATGAATAAAGTATTATTTCATATTGATATATTTCATTACTTTGTATGTTGATTTTTACCAACCCGATTTTAAAATAGAATGTGTAATATCAATATTAGTCTAGACTTCTAAATGTCAACAATTTCAAGGTGAACAGAGAAAAATGTTCAAGAATGAGTTTTACTGGACAATTTATTAGGTATACTTGTTTGACTGCTTCTTTACACAAATAGTTAATCAGCCAATCACACAGCACCAACTCAAAGCTTTCAGTCATGTAGACATGATCAGGATGACTTCTTGAAGTCAGAATGAATAAGAAAGAGAAGTTGACCTTGAATATGGTATGATTGTACAAGATCTGTTGGGATTTTCATCCACAACCATCAGAAAACGGTACATAAAAAGTGAAGGTATTCAGTGAGCAGCAGTTGTCTGAACCAAAATGGGCCTTGTTGGTGTCAGTGGAGAATGGATAGACTGATTGGAGATGATAGAAAATCATTATGAAGTCAAATAACCACTGGTTCCAATCAAGGTATAATAGGTGGGATAGCATCTGTGCACACAACACGTCCAGTCGTGAAGCAGATGGGCAGAAGAATACCGCACTGGGTCACACAGATTCACAGACACTGGACAAATAGAAGACGGAAAAGCATCGCCTGGTCTGATGCGTCTCCATTTCAGCTTCACATTGTCACTGCAAGAAGTTTCCGGGGACAACATCCAGATGATAGGGTCTGAAGTGGATGGAAACGTCATGACAACATGGATCCATCCTGACTTGTATCAACAGTTCAGGCTGCTGGTGATGGTGTAATGATGTGGGGGTATTTCCTTCCATTTTGGGCCCATTCGTACCAACATGACATGGCTCAGCCACCACAGAAATACCTGAGCATTGCTGCTGACCATGTCCATCCCTTTCTGAGCACAGTGTAGCATCTTCTGATGGAAACTTCCAGCAGGATGATGCACCATGTCACAAAGCTCACATCTCCACCATTACGATGAGTTCACTGTCCTCAAACGGCCTCCAGTCACCAGATCTACATCCAGCAGAGCAGCTTTGGGATGTGGTTGAACTGGAGAATCTCATCATAATGTGCACCAACTGTGTGATGCTTCACGTCAATAAAAAGTCACATTTCTGAGGAATGTTTCCAAAACGGCCCCGCGATGGACTGGCGAGCTGTCCAGGGTGTACCCCGCCTTTCACCCAAAACACTGCTGGGATAGGCTCCAGCTCCCCCGTGACCCTTCATTGGACTAAGCGCTTAGGATAGTGAATGAATGAATGAATGTTTCCAAAACCTTGTTGTAACATCAAAGAATGAAGACAATTCTGAAGGTAAAAGGGGTCTAGCCATGTGGTTATATGGGTTATGCTGCCTACTCATTTCCCTTAACTCACCATTTATGTCTCATTATGTGATTATGGAAGATCCATGTATATCAGCTTGTGTTTTGGCCACAAATGCTTTTGAGGGAAGACGGAGGAATGTTCAGAGTAATTAGTCCACGACTTATCCTTAGAGCTGTGTTCAAGTTCAGCATTTCACAAACACATGTTCTGGTTAGAATGAGCACACAGGGTGGGTTAGGGGTTATGGATTGTGGTGAAGGTTAGGTGTTGGGTTTCCCATCATGCTCTGTGAATGCTGCCATATGCAAAATAACAGGCTGCGGGTTGACTGCTGTCATTTCTCGCTGAACTGTTTGCCTGGATTTCCTGCAAGACTCTCCATGATACAGTTGCATCTGACCACATAAAACCTAGTCAGCTGATGCTTCTCCTCGGTTTGTCAATCACCCTGTCCTCTCACCAGCACTTCCGGCAACATACCCTCCACTGAACAAGCGCATAAAATTCAATACCTCTGCACCAGCCAGACAGAGATGTGCAAAAGCAGCTTTATCCATCAATTTTCTAATAACATCCCATATGAAAGGACGGGAAAAAAGCTAACACACATCAGATATTGGAAGACGTGATCATGGGTTCCTCTTGCAAAGAGCCATCGACTGAGTCTGGACACTGGCTGGGCTACATGTGGAGCGTCTGAATCGAAATCCTCCACACATTCAGACGTCCTTTCATTCTTATCACTGATCTCTATACATCTAAAATGACACAATCTGTCATTTGCATGTTCATATACACAAGTTTTCTATTACTGGCTGAATACTTTTCATTGGTTCCTGGCTTCATTTCTCTGAGCACATGCAGACTGCTGAGTGGTTTTGAAGGAAGGAAAAAAAGCTCAGCAGTCTGAGGATGAACTTCAGAAATGTATTGTGAGTGAACATTTTATGCTCCGTCTTTGTGTCTGGTCAATAAAAGAGAATTAAATGTGCTCTCCTCTTTCTTGTCGCTGAGTGAATTAGATGAAGAAGCTCACACTAGTTGCCCTTGGGCTCAGAGAGACGGGGTGGGGACAAGGAGGTGTCTCCACAGCACCACTCAGCTCTATCACACAGGTGAAGCTAAAGATGAGGGAAGTGAGATATGAACTCTGCCTGAAGCGATTACACTTTGTTGGGACCAATCAGGTTTATTGACCGGTGCATGACTCAACTCGGACTGGGCTCTGTTTCTGACTCACTCGATGCATTCAAAGTCCATTTATTTGTCTGTAAATCCTGAACAACTGAGAGGATACTGAGGGTTTAATAAGTTCTACAACAGGAATCTCAGACACAAGTCATCGAGGACCACTGTCCTGCAGGTTGTAAATGTTTCTCTGCTCCAACACACCTGATTCAGATGAAATGCATCCAACCGCTTGCTGTGAAGCTTCGCACACAGACCGTTTCACTTGAATCAGGTGTGTTGAAGCAGGGAAACACCTTGGCAGGACAATGACCATGGAAGACCAGAGCCTGAGATCCCTGCAACACAATAATTAGCTTACTAAACCCTGCAACTGCTGCCTTTTGATAAGAGTAAGATTCAGTGGCAAGAATGGGTTTTATTCACAAACTGAGAGAATAAACCTGCCCGAGCCGTCTTGATTTTATTATATAATGCCAGAATGAAGTGCTTATCTCATCACTTTTTCAGTTTTGACCATTTGTAACTATATTAATAACTGTAACAACCATTTATCTTTTAAAAAATCATTAGTGTTCAGAGAAAAAGAAAAAAAAATCAAACATGAGAAAAGAAAAAAAATGTTCTTCCTGCTTTTTTTGCTCGTGGGAACTTTAAAGGACTAAAGCTGGTTCAGGGATGAACCTGTCTTGTCCCACAATTTATTTTACATGATTAGGAAGGAAACTGGGAATAACAACCAGCTTCACAATCACCTCTGCTGAGGCGCAGCAGCTGTTTTCACTTTGATTTTAATCTAATTGCGTTTCTGTTTGAAAGGAAAATGTGTCCATCTGCTGTAAAAAAAAGATCCTCAAAGTCCCTTTAAAAATGTTTTGAATCTTGCTTTTCTTCCCAGTCAGACTGTGCTGCTGGGCTCCAGCAAAACAATGAAAGTTCAGGTGAAAGTCGGTTGACAAAGACTCGCCTCCTCATTGTGTCTGAGAGCAGCGAGTCTGGTCACTGCTGAGTCTCAGCAGCTCCTCGGACACTTCCCCCCCAAACAACCCAACGTTCAGACCTGCAGCAGGATTTGTGTCAGTCTCCCCTGCACCCTCCACCTGCGCGGTGCGTTTAGGTGACGCTGGCACCGGGAGCTCTACTCCATTCCCCGGGAGCGACGTCGACGAGCCGGTTGATTGCACGCCGAGTCTCCCGCGCCAGCGCCGCGCTAAGATGTCCCGTTTTAAAGCGGATTTGTTCATCTGCAACAGGCTGCACGACTGGCTGCTTTTCGAGGGGACGAAGCACTGAAAAAACCAAGGTGAGGAGTCCCGGTTTTTTTTTGCATTTAATTCGTTTCCAAGTGGATGATGGCGCGCGCAAACTTTTCGCGCTTCCTGCGACGCACGCCGGCGGTGTGGCCAAATTCTGCAAGAAAAAGAAACACATTTTCTTTTAAGTTTTCTCAGTGTGAGCCATTATCCTGCACGGCAATGTCTGCCTTTCCTGCGCACCTTTCAGGTAGCCACTGATAAAGCTGTTGGTGCGCGAGCGCGGAGGAAATGGGCTGCAGGCTGGACGCTCTCGTGCAGCTTGCAGAGGAAAGATATTTTCTGGTTCCTCCTGCAAATGCGTGCATAATTCACCTGAGCACCGTGAGAAGGACACGTGAACGCGTTGTGGGGCGCGCAGGCTTCATTCCCATCTGGAAGTGGAAATGAGTTTGTCACGCGCTGTGACGGTTATCAGAATATCTGACGCGTAATTTCTATGAAAACTGCCTTCATTTGCCTTTTCAGATTATTTAAGTGAATAAAATAATCCGTGTGGAGGGTGTTTCTGGGGAACTGGAGAGGTTCGGGAGTGTGGATGGGGTGTGAAAGCTGCGCGCCAGGTGTCATGACCCACCACTCTTTTGCAGCACTTTTCCTCTCACTCCTTGATGCGTGGTTTGGGCGCGCGCGTGGAAGGTCGTTTAAATGGATGGAGAGAATAAAACACTGTCAGGAAGAAGAAGAAGAAATGAAGACATTTGTCCAGTTTAACTGGAGGGGATAGAAAGGAGATTTATTTTCATGACTCTTTCCTTTTATCGCTCAGTTTGGCGCTTCTGATTCTTCCGTCCATTAACTGATTCTGTAGTTTCAGCACATCTGGCTCCACATCAGGGGTCATAAAACAAACATTTTCTAACACCTGGACTCCACTTATTATTTCCCTTTAATATTTATCATATTTAGTGGTTATTTTTGTCTTTAACCCGCGCATGTGTTTGGATGCCAACTCCTCCCTTCAGAGTTTGTCCCGAAAGAGGATGGCGCGTGTCTGCAGTGGGTGGGTTGCAGGCGAAGCTGGAACTAAGCTGAAGGGGTGGAGTGGAAGGAGACCATAGGTGTGCATGCGTGTGTGTGTGTGTGTGAGAGAGTTTGGGTGTGAGAGGTGGGGGAGGAACGAGCTGAGTGTGAGTCTCGGAGCGCATCATCTTCCCCGCCATCTCCGTCTGGGCGGTTGGTGCTGCGCCGTGAGAGGAGATGCGTTGATGCCAGTGGATTTCCTCAGCAGCCCAGACTAATTGGCGTGATTCATGTGCACGTTGAGTGGCTGAGACCTCCTCACAGCCGCGGAGAAGGAGAGGAACAAGGGAGTAAGGGGGAGAGATCCGCACGCAGGAGTCTGTTGGAAATGAAGGACTTCTAAACAGGAGGGGGAAACAGAGGATTTCACAGCAGCAGCTCAAAGTTTCTTTTGCTGCTCTTGGCTTTTTATCTTTTTTTTTTCTTTTTCCTATTTTGCCGTGATGGGATGGCACTCTGGGGAGAGAGGATGATGGACACTTTGGCACCGCAGCTCTTGCCCAAATGTCCCCCCGTTTGCAGCAGGCGCGGTGCTGAGCGAGCTCCTCAGGACGGTGATCAGTCATTGGTTTTGAAGAGGCAGGAAAATCCTGCTCTTTGATTGAAACGGGAGCGCAGGGGATGGTGCGCGCAGCTATTCCACAGAGACTTGCGTGCGTGCTCATCACATTCCCGACCAGGAGCGCGTCTTAAAGAGCTCCATTCCTCACTTCATTCTCATTCCTCTGCTGTGAACTTGTTGAGTGGCATTTTAAAAAGAAAAAAAAAGCTGCTGGGACAGGGGTGCAGAGAAGCCAGTCCGAGAGGGGCATCCAGGACATGTAAGTTCCCCCACTGCTGCTGAACTTTCTGCTTCATCTCCTGCTTGCAGTACAACTTTCTTGGCTTTGGGTTGACTGCAGACAAACACTGTGCTGGCTTTGTTTTTTAAAATCTACTTGTGCAGCTTTAAAATCACATATTCAGACTTATCAACATGGAAGAAACCTCGAATGCATCCAAAATACCTTCCTGAGGTCATTTTTTGTAGAGGCGCCCCCTTGTGGGAACTATTTCCACATCTCCTCCTACAATGGCCAGGATGCCTAATTACATGTGTGAGATGCATTATGATTGGCCTGCCGCTGATGCGTCATCATACAAGCAGCGGGATGCAGTCAGACGTCCTTTGCTTCAGGCTTCATGCAGCTTTCTGATCAGGAACCGGCTTGGTTTGAAGTGTAAGGAGCTTGACCTCGGGTAGTGTGTAAAATCTGCACGGTTTTACCTCGGCCTGGAGCTGAAACATACCTAACAATGCTTCTACGTGGTGTCAGAAACAGGTGTGCTCCTGAGCTCAGGGCAGGGCCGGACACTAACTGGAAGATGAAAGTGTCCAAGCGTGCAGAAAAAGCAGGTTGCAGGTGATTAAAAGGCCGACATTTAGAGTTCAGTGCATTGTGTCAGCTCCCAGTTCCAGTCACTGGAAGTTTTAGTTTGTGATTGGAGTTCAATCAGATGTAGTCTGTAAAATAACGCCATGTTTGCAGTCTTCTCACCAGTATTGTGAAATGTAGAGCTCTACCTGCACGGATCCTTTCTCTTGGGGAACAGAAGGGATGTTTTGGAGCATTCAGACATGTCACTGAAGCTGCAGAATAATGTGCCAGCAGCCTTTTAGGAAAAGTGTTTTTAATAATGCATAACGTGTTCCCGTGTTGCTTAGTGGCGAGGAGAGAGCGCCCTGTTTGCTGCTGAGGAACTGACGCCTGGGGGATGTAGAGGCAGCTGGAGGAGCGGCGGTCGAACGCTGAGACCTCCTGCAAGCACACAAAGATCTGAGCTCTAAATTCACAGTTTATCATGTCAGAAGCGGAAAACAAACAATTTCCGCCCAAAGAAATGCTTCCCCAACCTTCTGAGCAGAGCTTGAAGGAGGTCTCCTCGAATCAGCCCGCCCTTCCCGACTCGCAGCCACTTAAGCAGCTGTCAGCGCTGCACACATTCGCTACCTGTCGTCATTATTAAAAGATCACAAGCCTGCCAATTGAAGGCGGCGTCGCTTTTCCGAGGTGGTGCAGAGAGCTAAGTGACAGCTCCGACTCGGAGGCGAGCCCCATGGATGCATTATAGGCATGCCTGGAGTTACGTGGCGCCGCTGGCTGTCATGTTTGCAGGACCCCACGCTGCTCTGCGGGGGTTTATTCATGAGGACAGGAAGCAGTCCGATTGGCAGCTTGTTACCAGGAAATATTAGGGATTCTGGAAAGGCAGGCAGAGAAATCTGGAGAGTGAAGCACATAGAAAAGACAGGAGGCCTTTTTTTTTTTTTTTTGTTCCTGAAGCCCGGCCAGATTCTATCTTTATCTATCTTTCATCTGTTTCTGACTGTCTGACCTCCCGTCTTCCTCTCCTGTGAGCTGGCTTCTCTTTTACTCCGGGACTGGTTGGGAATACGAAACAGGTGGAGTCGGGAAAGATGAAAGCAGGAAGAGACAGGACGGACGCAGGTTCAGATTTTGCCCTTGAAAGTGCATAAAATGTGTGAAATTAAAAATGAAAGGAGGGAAAGTAGTCTGGATTTATAATTATTCTGCCGTGCGCCGGCCTAAATGCGTCCTTTAACTTTAAACTATGCATTTTAAATATTCCTCAGTAAAGTGACTCCCTGGAGATGGGTTGACAGAAATTAGGATGTGACATTTCAATTGAGTACGTCCAGCGTGAGGAAAAAAAAAGGTTGGTTTTTTTTCAGTTCACAGGGGTAAATATGCAGTCTGGAGTGGGTTCCAGCAGGAAAAACGCTCAAGGATGAAGGAAATTAGATGTAAATATTGGTAAAAAAAAAAAAAAACTGGAAATGAACTTTAGAAACATAGAAAAGGGAGAGCCAGAAATGAAAGAAAAAAGCCAAGGATGCATTCCCTCATTAGGTTCTTTGAAGGCATGTTTTACACTGGAGTCCCACTGGTCGCAGCGAGCGCCTCTTTTCTCCTGATTTGGATAAAACATGCAGTCACGCTCGAGTGGGCTCGGGGATGAAATGCAAGTGGACGCCAGGGGTTTCTCTAGTCTGGCTGCTGCAGTGAGCGGCGACCTCAGTGGCCCCCGACAACCCCCATCCCAGCTCCACCTGCTGTAAAAGATTCATGGGTTTAAATATAAAAACTTGCAGGTTTCAGCCGCGGCCTGCAGTCCTGGTCTGCAGTCTGTGCTTCACAAGCGGGAGAGTTTCTACGTCAGAATCCTGCAGATATGCAGCAGATTCAGTACAAATGTGTTTTAAATCGCTGCACATCGACTGTTTGGAGGTTTTAAACCCATTTTTTTCAGCATTGTGTTGCATTTACGTCTTCGTTCAGCCTTAAAGCTCTGCAGTTGTTTTGCCCCACATTCAGGATCTCGAAATGTTCTGTTTACCTCTGCAATCCTGAAACCATCGAAGTACGATTCATTTTCATGACAGAAGCCATTTCTATGTTGTTTTATCAGTCAACTCACTTCCCTTCTTCTATTGTTCTGATAAAAGGTTGTTTGTCTGATTCATGGTGTCACAGCACTTTGTTCCGCCGTCCCGCTGCTTCCTTCTCGGATCTTTACGTGCGCTGCAGGAGGCCTCTCTGTTTCGTGGCTTGCCAGGGGTTCAGACGTTGCTGAGAGTCCTCCGAGGCACTGCTCGCCATGTCTCCTCTTGTTGATCAGGAAACATACGCTGGAGAGTCTCGACTTGATGTGTGGTTAGGAAGACGTTTTTCATCTTGACGCTCGGCTCATGTGAGACTGCTGCTCTTCGCTCCACCGAGACGTTCTCAGCTGAACCGTTATAAAATGCAGCCACCTGATGACTGTCACCTGCTTTCATATGTCTGGTGGATGTTGTAGCTTCGTCATTATTCTGTGGCCTTCTCTGTAAACTGGTTATAATGGTTCGGATTGAACATTTAGCACTGGGACATTAAAGTATCTATTACTTCATCAGAAATAGACTGAAAAAGTGCAACTTCCTTTATGTGTTTTCGGATCACTTTAAATATGTTAAGAATATCTAAAATGTGTTTTACTGCCCTTCAAAATGAATCTTCTTTTATCTTCATGGTTATTTTACTTCTATCCACGGTTTTATATTGTCACTCGCGTGTAAGTCTGGAAAAGTCTAAAGATTCGGGAAAAGGAACGGTTCCATTCTGAGGAGCTTGAAAGTAAATGCTTGGTCTGAGCTGCTAGTCTTCAGGAATAGTCCTCCAGGCTTCTTGGAGGACTTTACAGAGCTCTTCTTTTGGACTTTGGCTGCTTTTTTGGGGGGTTTTCAGTGCTGAAAACACCCACACCACCTCAGTGATAAGGTGTGGGTTGTGGGGAGGATTCATCCTCCCCATCAGACCTGTTGCTACTGATTTTCAGGCTGTTCTTGTCTTGTGGCCTACATCAGCCTTTTCTTCTTCTTTCCCTTCCATTATATTTTCTTCCCTTCCTTACGGATGGCACCTTGGCAGCCACTCTTCCATAGAGACCATTTCGGAAGAAGCTTCGGCCAACTATACATGTATCCTGTCAAAATTTGAACAATTACTTGTTTAAGAATCACCTTGTTGATGCAAAACTCTTATTTTTTGTCCGTCAAACTGTTATTGTTAATGTCTTTAATAGATAGAACTGAATAAATGGGAACAAATGATGAAGCTTTTGCAGGCTGCTTGTAACGAAGGCCTTAAACATGCACTACTCACAAAAAGTCAGGGATTTTTTCCTTTTTGATGTCAAAATGTACCTAAAATGCACTATAAGCATTGCAGTTTCACTTTATTTGACTTCCACTGTTTTTTAAAAAACATGTTCAACTTTTTTAGGTTTAAGTATGAATTGTGCAAAACGTTCTCCAATGAGGTGTTTAACTGCAAAATAATCTAAAAGTTGTGTCTGAACCATGAATCAACCAAAATATTCTGGTTAAACGACAACTTTCTCATCAAATTTAGACATTATCAGACCAAAATTTCAATTTGAGTTCCTCTTCATGCCCCTTTAGACCTGGGATATACCCGCTGCTTCCAATGCGTCCACGTACATGTCATGGCATCTGTGCGTTCTTCGTGTATGTTTGGCAAGTAGGCTGCATGCGTTGACATGAGGTAACATTGGGAATAGTTTTGAATAACACCTTTTGGACCTTGTTTGCGGCTGTCAGTATTTTTATAATTGTAGCTTCCCGCAGCACAGTGACAAAAACTCGTGCCATGTTTGCAACAGATTGGTAAAGTGCTGTTTACTGAAATGCCCCGGAAATACAATGTTACCGGCAGATTGACCTTTTCCACAGGTTCAGAGTCCTTGTTACTGCCCCCTAGTGGAAACCTCCAGTATTGTCCGTTTTGGCCACGGCATGCTTGTGATGTTCGCAGCAAGTATAGCTAACCCTAACGCATGTTCCTCTTCTTCTCTTGTTTGTTCCTTTTGCCGGTTGCCTGTCAGCTCTACAACTCAACACTGCCCCCTGCTGTTTCCGGTGGTACTGCTCTGTTTTCTGTGTCAAGTTATAGAAAGCTAAGTCTCTTGGAAATATGTGTGTGAAGTACATAGGCGGCAGATAAAACAGTCAGTAGTCTGTGTTGAGCATAAATGGGCTTTAACATTGACATTTTTATGCTGTGTGCTAGCTTTTCTTTGAATAAATAGTTTACAGGTGAAGGCTTTACCTCTACACGGTACATTCATGATGTTATATGGATGTGGAATCATCTAAAAGAACGAAATATCTGTAATTTTCTGTGAGTAATGTACATGTTGACACAATTTAGGTTAATCCGTTTGCGCTTTATTGACCTCTAAAAACTTTCAGATGCAACAATAGAACGGAAAGTAATTAATGAGCAAAAAAAAGTTAAACTTTTAGACACCTCCTGGAAGGTGGAAAGCTACTGCTAAAGACAAACTCAAAAGATTGCAAAAAGGTCTGTCTCCTTGGGAGCGTAAAGAGACGAGGTGCGGCTCTCTGCGTTTGCAAAGAAACTGTGAAGAACAGCTTTAAGTGTTTTAAATCTTGATGTATTTCAAGATGTACTCATTAAAAATCTAGATGAATATGTATTAAAGGAGCCGGAGAGCTGATGTACCTGATTAGCATTTTTGTGCACAGTCATTGAAAGAATAGGGATATTTTCAAGGTTTAATTTGTGCATCTTTCTCTGAGAGTCACCTTCCTTAACCTCCAACAACCTCCCACTGTTCCTGAAAGTGTTTATCACTCTGTGCTTACTATCCAATATAAATATATTCCTGTCCGTGGAAGGATTTCAGACTTCCTGCAGCCGCGCCTCCTCTGATGTCCTCAGACCTTTATTGATGCCTTGCCCGAAAATAACCCTTTTTTTTTTTTCTTTCTTACTTAAAATGCACGTCCACACTTCATCCATCTGCTCTCCTTTTTTCTCTCCTCCACCTCGTCTCCTCGGGGGCGATGAGAGGGAAAGGCTGCTGGGTCCAGGGTGGCGGAGAAGTAACGACCCCGCTTTTTTTTCCTGATTGTATTGCTTGTTATCGAAGCGCTTGCCACTGCTTGTTGTCTCATTACCCGCGACTTTACTCACAGGCTTCGCATGGTGCGTGCACACACACACACACACACACACACACACACACACACACACACACACACACACACACACACACACACACTGAATATCACACACACACATCCCGGCCATCTCCTTCGTCTCCTTCTTAACACGGTAATATTATGTCTCTTAATGGGAACAGGGAGCTCTGTGCCAAGAGTTCCTCTGGATAATTGGCTGCTTCCTCACCTGCTGACATCTCCGCCATTGACATTCGTACATTTTACATTGAAGCCACTTCATTTCTTCTCCCCACCCTAACCTCTTCTTCCTTCCTCTGTCATACGACTTAACATTACTTGAACTTGCATTTTTCTCTTCTTTGAACAGATTTGACATCATCTTTTTCGGCTAAATTTAATCGTTCTTCGGATTATGCTCATTCGCATACATGTGACGGATTCTTTTTCATTTTTTCCTTTTGGCTGGAATAAATGCTGTGGAAGGTTTTAGATATCTCACCTTTACCTTTCTCAGCCCGCCTTCTTTTTTTTCCCATTAACATGATTAGATGTTTCTCCCTGTGGGTGTGTTGGTATGCCATCGAGGTTCTGCCTCTGACCTTTGCTGCTCCCTGAAATGATGATTTATATTCAGCCAGGATGAAATGACTGAATGCTTCAGTGTGAAACACAGAAACAGCTGATATGTACCCTACTAGTGTTTGCTAGAGAGCACCCCCATATATGTAACATGTTATATAAAGATAAATAAAGCTTACTTACACTTACACCAGCTTACTTTAGGAGTAGGTGGTTAATTTAGCCTCCATTAGGTCTCTACTACATGTGAAAGAAAACAAGAGTGTGTTGACATTTTGTATGTCTCACATCCATAAAGTCGATACATCAGCTTTGATCACTTTTGAATATGAAAAGTTGCTGATGTTGGTGCTAAAATGATCCAATCATGTGCTAATGTCAGTCTTTTTAATTATATTTCGTAGTAACCTCAGTTAAAGTGTGAACTCCTGAGTCTAAAGCAAACAGGCTGATTGAGTTGTCTGAAAAATTTCTACATGTCTGTCCATGCTGACAACAGCTCTGATTTCCCATCGTTCGCTCTCAGTCAGGCTGATGTTTGATGGCAGAAAGCTTGCCATAACTCTTCGCCTCGGCCTTGGCTACCCTGACTCGCTGCAGCTCACTGCTGAGATATCAAGGTACATGCTGGTTGCAGACAACCTCATTTAAAAGGTCAATTCTAAAACTAGATCTAAGAAGGTCAATGAGATAAGCAGCAGCAGGAAAAATAAGGGAGAAAATTAACACAGATGTGTTTGAGCTGGCATTTCAAAACCAAAATGTCTGGTTTGGGAAAAAAAAAAAAAAAGCATGACCCTCAATGGTTGGCAGTTATAAATGGAGAGTTAGTTCACACATACTGTAATAAATAAATCACTGGGTGTGATTCACTGTTGTGGCTCCAGCTGTGGGCTGATTTACTACTTAAACACTGCTTTAAACCTGAAGCGCAGTCCCAGCCTGATAATATGGGACAGTTTTAACCAAAGACAGAAAAAAACAACTTAAAAAAAAATACTTAAAAATAAATACTTCTGTATTTTCTCTCTTTCACAAAGTGTGCACATTTTGTAAAACCAAAAATATTATCAGCAAACAAGAAAATCAAATTCCAATAATTTTAGTTACTTCTGTTGAATTTATGATTTCCTTCATTTAATTTATATTATATTGATCTATCGATATATAGATGGATGGATAGAGATAGATATTGTATATATGCTTCTGAGCAGGTGGTGTCATACCAGCTTTTAGACACTATCCTGCTACACAAACATGGAGGAATTGTGATGGCTAAGCTAGCAAAGCTAAATGAGGGTTCCTGAAGATGGCATCATCTGAAACATTTCATGTTTTTTCCATCAAATCTGACATGAAGTCGTCTATAGACAATTCTTCATCAGTTTTTTATTATTGTTTGTAAATTTTCTCAGCTGAAGAGCATTTGTGTTTCAGTAGAATATGTTACACTGTCCGTGTGTGTGTGTGTTGTGGGTATTAAACTTACATGATCGAAGTTGAATTTATTTTTACATGGTTAAAACAAAAACGTGCTGTTGTTACCACCCATTAGTGGCTAATTCTTCACTGACTGCAGTAAATACAGCACATTAAATAATTTAGCTGCATGTGAAAAAAATGAAAGAAAAAAAAAAACAAACAAAGCATTTAAATGTCAAATCAAGTTTTTAAACTTATTTCAAGCTAAAATCCATGAAGGAATATATTAATAGATTAATTTAAAATTTTTAAAGATACTTTTAATGTTACTCAAAATTGTAATTTCATGTTAAAATCATTGCAAATAAAAGTTTACATCAACAACTTATAAGCTAATGCTGCTCTGATAAGCCGATAAAGACCAGGAAAGTATTATGCTTTTGCTAGCAGGGTGATATTTCAACAAAAATTAAGCAGTTTTTGTCCAACACATTAAATATGAGTTGTTTCATTCAGGGGAAAAAATCCAGAAATAAAAAAAGTTGCAATCCCAGTACTGCCCAGTCCAAGTCTGAGCTAGCATATGTTCTATGCTAGCTTATGTCCTATGCTAGCATCAATTAAAACCAACAAACCTGATGTTGGTGTTTGCTCTGTTGTGTGCACAGGATGAAGACAAAACTGGTTCTTTTTGGCTAAGCTCCAGCTGCCAGTTAGGTTTTATAATACTGTACAGTATTTCCTTTTTCTTTTCAAAATGATTCCAAACTTTAGACAGTGTTCATCTTTTTGTTTTTGCTCCTTCTTTTCTTCAAAACGTTTACAATATAACTGCATCTAAAGAAGTTTTGTTTTTGTTTCATTGTTTAAAGCTTGTACCGTGTTTAAAAATTACCAATTGCTGAACAGAAATAAAAAGTTTTTTCCAGTTAAGGAAAAGTAAATCCAGCCTAAGACTGATAGGTATGGGTTAAACATCTTACAGAAAACAACTCCGAGAACAAATGCTAAACTCTCTACAAGAGAGGGTAAATTATGGAATTGCTGCAGTCAGGACATGAAAAAACCAAAAGGTTTAAACAAATTATTTAGAAAAAGAAAGGCATGAAGCAATGAAGCTTTTTGAAAATGTATATTGTCCATTATAATTTAGATTTATGTATTAATATGATTGAGCATTATGGTTTGTACTGGCTGTAATATCCTGATGAAAGTTTTTTAATATGGAAGTTACTGTGGACAAAATGATTAAGACTAAATAAATACTTCACTTCCACATGTATACTTTTCCAACTTTGAAAGCTATTTAATGTTTTTTTATTTCTAATTTTAGTCCAACATGAAGCTAAGCTAACAGCTTGTGAGTTTGTCTGTACACTATTTTCCAACACTAAAAATAAACAATAAAAGTGATCTGAACTTGAACATAAATTAATAAAAACAATAAACCTGTAATACAGCACATGAGCAAGAGTTACATCAACAATTGTCTCCATGACATACCATGAGCGTCAAGAAAAACATTTATGTAGATTAAATAATTAATTGATGGATTTTTTTTTGTAATTGTGTTAATTGAGAAATGATTTCAGACCCAGTATAGATACACAAACTTAACCATGTTGGTTCCCAGACTTTGACGAAATTATTCATGAAGGCCCATTAACAGTGAATAATTTCTCATTTTAAATCATTTTAGCAGACTTTAGGTTAATGATCTTTTGACTACTGGAGCAAAAAATTCATGAACATCTTGCTTCTTCTCTTCTGGGCAACATTGTCTAAGTTCAGTCAAGGGGATGTTTGTGGACCATTTTCAGGCATCTGAAGCTTTGCTTGTGTTATGCTTTAAAGGTGGAGTATGTAAGATTTTCAATATTTTCTAAATAAATTAACTAATAAAATAACTACAATCATAATTAGATAGTTTTTTTGAACATGTCGGTTCCATTCATTCATTCATTTTCTGAACTGCTTATTCCAATTCAGGGTCGTGGGGAAGCTGGAGCCTATCCCAGCTGGCTTTGGGCGACAGGCAGGGTACACCCTGGACAGCTTGCCAGTCCATCGCAGGGCCACACACAGAGAGACGAACAACCACACTCACGCTCACACTCACACTCACTCCTAGGGGCAATTTAGAGTGACCAATTAACCTATCATGCATGTCTTTGGATGGTGGGAGGAAGCCGGAGTACCTGGAGAGAACCCACGCATACACAGGGAGAACATGCAAACTCCACACAGAAAGGCCACTGACCAAACCAGCCAAGGATTGAACCAGCGACCTTCTTGCTGTGAGGCCACAGTGCTAACCACTGCGCCACCGTGCAGCCCCATGTTGGTTCCAGTCTGTCCATATTTGATGTGTTATTAAATTACAAGTTTAATTAATGACAAATGACAAAAAGCACTTTTTTTTTACTGGTAGGCAAACATTTATGAAGGGTCTTTGTCATTAATTAAACTTGTAATTTAATAACACATCACATATGGACAGACTGGAACCTACATGTTTAAAAAAAAAACCAAAAAACTATCGAATGATTGTAGTTATTTTTTTAGTTAATTTTTTTTTTTTAAATATTGAATATCTTACATACTCCACCTTTAAGTCATCATCTTGGTATGAAGAAAACGTAAATCCAGTCTGAGAACCTGAAGACTGTGGGAAATGTTTTCAGTTGTGAAGAGTCTGTTCGTTCCTGAATCTACTGTTCTTTGCATCCTGACTGATCTTTCATTATCATCGAAGCCACCATCATACTTGACTGTAGGGATTATAACTTGTTTCCTCTCAAGACAATGGCAGGAAATTAGATGGTAATTTATCAGATGAAGGTTTTTACCAAGGTGCCTTTATTGTGCCATTTGCTTCTGTCCGGTTTCTCAAACACTCAGGCTGCTTCTAGCCGACGGTTGTCCTTGTGTTGAATTTTTCTGTCTCAGATCTGTGCCTCCATCCTTTTAATGCACATCTATGAACTATTTTGCAAAACGTTTTGTTTGTTATAAATATGACAAACATCATCAACTGTGAAACTTGGTAGAGAGCTAACCATCCACTGGTGATAAGGTTGCAGAAAAATCTAAAAAATGTTAAAAAATGCCAAATACATTGATTTTTATTTGAATATTTTCCTTTTAGAAAATTTAAGAAACGTTAGGTTAGTTTTGTTTGGGTTAATTGGGTTAATTTTACCTTTTTATATAGCAAGTGTTTCTCAACACTTTGAGCTTCTTCTGTATGAGATCGCACACTGATTAACTTAATTTGGTCCTGTATTTCTTCTGCATTTGTTTCAAATAAATCATGGTTATCTGCACCACTGCATAGTCATATTGGTAAGGATTTACCATGAGTAATACTGGCTGCATGAGCCTGGAACATTGTAGACTGATACTGCTGTGTGTGTTGATGGTTTTGTGTGGAAGCAGCAGGATCCAGTATACCCTGATGGCCTCGCTTACTGATTTTCTGTGCTTTGATGGACAACAAATACCAACATGGCACCTTTTTCTCGCACCCATCCTATTTTCTGTTCACACATCCACCTTTCCCCCCATGCTATGGGCCCAGCTAATGTTTTCTTAGTGTCAGGTTCTTTTCCCATATGGGAGGTTTACACCCTTCTTCTTCTTCTTCTGTTTCTCTGCAGTGCCAGATCATCGCGCAGGACGAGGACCATGATTGACAGCCAGGCGAGCTGAGAAGACCTGCCACTCATCTTCCTATCAGCGTGTCAGAGGGCTATCTCATTCTCGCCTCTCCATCTTCCTCCTCCTTCCTCCTCCCTCCCTCAGTCCTCTCCTCCTTATCTTCTCAGTGGACCGGTAACCTCGCTGTCCCTCACAGATATCTACATCTTCAGAAACTTGAAAGAAAAATAAAAAGAAATACAGGACAATACTTCTTGGCTGAACTTTACTCCACCTGAAGGGACTTTGACATGCCTCCTTACTCCATCTGAGTGAGCGGACGTAACCTGAAGAAGAGCAATCCTTTATTTGTGCACCTTCAGAAGGAGAAGCAGCTCCATTTAAAGGGGCTGAGAAAGGACCAGTCATGCGTTTCTATTTTGCGTTGACACTGCAGGCTGTTTGGACTGGTATTTGCCAGGCGGCCATGCAGCACTACCCTGCAGCTTGGGGCCACTATGATGTGTGCAAGTCCCAGCTTTACTCAGACGAGGGTTTAACCTGGGACTACATGGCCTGCCAACCAGAGGCAGCAGACATGACCCACTACCTGAAGGTTACCCTGGATCCCCCTAACATCACCTGTGGAGACCCTCCAGAGACATACTGTGCCCTGGTAAGTCCACAAAAAGAGACAGAAATAAGAAGGGAGCCTCCTTATCTGTTCCTTGGTATTGTGTATCTACTTGGCTTGTTCTGACCCCACAGCCATGACAGACACTCTCAAAGCCTGAGTGACTCAGATATGTTGTTGTGGCTGAACAGATAGAGGTTTGTGCCCATTGACGTCATGTTCTGATGTTTAGAGAGCTGTCTCTCAGCGTGCAGGGCAAACACAGTCTGATGTGCAGTTGACGCTGCAGAAAACACTGAATAACGCGACTTGGCAATGAAAAGTCATAGTATCACTTTGAACTCACCTCATGTCCTTCACATATTTATTAAACCAGTGTTTCTCCATCCTGCTCCACACATAGAGGTAGCTCTACTTTAACAGACCTGAATGAAATGAATGGGTCAAAACGGGCTTGAAAATAACTTAATGAGGAAGTTTGTGAATCTGATTCAAGTGTGTTGGAGTAGGAACACATCTAAAACATACAGGGTAGCGAGTTTGGAGGACCTGGATTGAGAAAAAGCGCATTAAACTATAGCCTCAATGGTCACTAGGATTTTTCAAAGACAAAAGACATCCCAGTGCAGCTTTTCTCTTCAGCCAGTGTTTGTCTTTTAGTGGCATTGGCTGAGCAAGTGGCCTAAAAATTTAAGCTATTTCTGACTAAAATAGTCCACATCTGGACTAAATATACTCCAACTTGTTTGAGAAGTGAAGTGGAGCATTATTTAAAGACCAAGTGCATGTGATTTTTGAGATATTTCTTATACTGATCAGCATTGCTTTGTTGATGGACCATTTTACTATCTTCATGCCTCATTGGTCCTTATGGTCATGTTGCATCATGTATACACTCAGTTAGGAATCTTAACTGGATCCAGTTGGTAAAGCTCATTTCCATTTATGTGATGTTTCATGATTATCATAAGTTTTATAATGATTTAGTGCAATACTTATGTGCCCTTAGATGTAGATGCCTCTTCTGTTTTAGTTAGCTATGTTTATCATCAGATAGATTGATGAATCCAGTTTTAAAAGCATATTATATTAAGAGGATGGTTTTTTTGGTGTTGATTTTTGGGTATTTAGGAGAAGTTTTTGCCTTTTCTTTTAAGTGGACAACAGCCTCTGACAAAACAGAAAAGAGTACTGATAGAGGGGCTAGGCCAGGGGTCACCAACTCCAGTCCTTGAGGGCTACCATCCTGCAGGTTTTAGTGTTTCCGTTGTACAACACATTTGATCCAAGTGAAAAGGTTCTCCAAGAACTTGTCATCTTCTGCACCTGCCTGTTAATGAGCCGTTGATTTGGGTCAGGTGTGTTGTGCCTGGAAAACAATAAAACCTGCAGGATGGTAGCCCTTCAGGACCGGCGTTGGTGACCCCTGGGCTAGGCTAACGGCTAAGCCGAGCTAACAGGGCCAAAAATGGAACATTGACAAGGACACTAAAACAGCTGAAACTTAAAATGTCATAACATCAAAATGGCATGCTCTTGGTGGCTGTTCAGTATATTCTAATCGGCTGTGATAAAAAAAATCTTATTGGTCCAATCTCTAGGCATTAAAGATAACAAAAAGCCTTGAAATGTATGGATAGAATATGGTACTGTGGTTTTGTCTTATATTTACACATTGTTTGGAGAGGTAAATTTCTGTAATATCACTCTATTACGAGCGTTACCATTGCAACACGTTATTCAACTGGTTCGGATCAGCTAACTTTTGACAGGTGAATGTAAAAAAAAAACAAAAAACGGTTGTTTAGAATAAAAGTACATAGAAGCCAACATAAAACAGTGCCTGTACTTCAGCATATTTAGCAAATTTTGAAAAAAAAATTGTTATAAAATAAACTGTGTGGGACCATGTTATAAGCGGCAGATCTATGCATTACAAGGTTTTCATGCACTCTGCGTCGCGCGTTAAAACTGTGTAATGTACAACTCTTCGTTGTTTAATCCTTACTTAATGCATTAATCTTGACAACGTAAATCTTTTTGACAAATATATTATGTCAGCTGACTTAGTCAAAATATTATTATAGAAACTGATGTAAATGTTTGTTTCATCTGTTCTTGTAAAACTGTAACTCAATGTTAGCAAATTCTGAGACCTGACAAACATGATTTTAAAGTTTTTTTTCTTTGATGATCACAGTTTTTGCTCAGTCAGATAACTAGCTGTAAAGTATTATGACTAAAAAGGGAATATTTTGTGTGACTATAATCTTGTATTAATTAGTCAATTTGTATAATTTTATCCAATGTTGTTTCTGCTAATTGTGTTGTAATCATGACAACAAAATACCTTGAGGGGCTGAAAACAAAATGAGCAATAGATTCTTATGAGGTCAAGTATTTAATTTGCAAACCACTGTCTTCTTTATATCGGATCTTTTTCTCCTTGAATCTCACAGCTGGTCGCCTCCGATTAATGCTAAATGATTAATCCATTTTGGGCCGCTGTGTGTTACCAAGTCATCAAAGATTCTCTCAGAACAAATGCACTCCTCACCATCTTCAAGAGCTCTTTAGATAAATAGTGAAATGTTTTAGGAAAAGTTGCAACTTCAGGAGTATAAATAGACCGCCGCCATCAGCAGAAAGTCAGCTGAGAGAAGAGATGGGGGAACAGAGAGGGATTAACAAAACACACATGACAAAAAACAGCGAGAGAATGATCAGAGAAGCGAGAAGGAGCACACATGAGGGAGACAGAGACTCAGAGGACTCAGTGCAAAGCATATGATGACTGAAGAACTAATATCTCCAGTGTAGGGAGGGATGGAGGCTCTGAAATGTGAATAATTCAACATGTTTTGTAGCTAATGTGTTTTATTCATAGGACACATTATTCAGCACAACATCTCCGAGGCACTTCTGAAATATGCTGACTCCTGTGATCTGTTGACTCCAAGGGTGGTTGAAAGGAAAGTGAGCAGTCTGGGAGGTCACTGAAGATGCAGTCACCTTCCATTTTCACTCTGTGTGCCTTAAAAAAATGCCAAATGATGGACGTTTGGATGCAGAAAGTATATTTGCCTTGTAACAGCTGTGTTGTGGACAAACTGTCTGAATCCTGAATAAGCAGCGGCCATCCGTGACTGATTCTCCAGTGGAAGAATCCTATTTTAGGAAACACAGTTGAAACTGGGGTTATAATTATTATTGTCAGCCTTTTAACAGTCTGATGATCACTTATTGAATTAGTAGGAGTTTGCACCGCGCTGCTGCCCTCACGTCTCTGGCAGTCAGTGTGATAGGAGTGCCTCAATTAAAAAGGCTGTGGTTTGCCTCCAAATAACCATTTCTTCTCTGTGTTGTGCTGTACTGATCACAAATCACACAAACATCAGGGAAACATGACCCCTGCCACTTAGCATAGAGCCCAACTCTCTGCAATTGGGTTATTTTTACCCCAGGCAGTAACATAGCTCCAAATCAACATCGAAACAATTATCATTGATATTTCAGCTACTCTGCTGCCAAAGAGCTGCTGCGGTGCCAATAGTGGTTCGTATCATGAGGCAGATCGTTGCAGATTCCGAGCAATTATCATTAGTCCGCGTTATCGGAGAAATTCATCTTTCTGCTGATTGATTGTTGTGCTCAGAGAAGCTGGTGTGTTTTAAAGCCAAGCGTCTGCTTCCTGGCGTGCCGACGGTAACAGACACCATAGAGCGGAGAGAGGCGGAGCGGGAGGCATCAGCTCGAGGGCGTAGCGTTTATATGAGCACGGCTAGCTCAGGTTGCGGCCTTCATCCCAGGGTCACACGCAAAGAAAGCCAAATCACACATGGACCACACACACACACACACACCTCTCTCCCTAGTAAAGACTTTTTATTCGCCTTCTAGCCCACTGACCTTTTCAATAGCAATAAGCTGGCATTCTCTGAACTCTGGCACATGAATCTGCCATCATATGAGATTTCACGGTGCCCTCCAGTTAGACTGGCCTTTAAAAACCTGGACAGCTCTCACAGCCACAACCAGCTGACAGCTGAGCTTGTGTGAGATGTAGGAACTGAGAATTAATGTGCCACTGCCAAAGCATCTGTTTGTTTACTGGTTTGGTGGGAACATTTGGAAATGCTGGCCCATGGACGGAGTAAAGTTACTGTCAAATAAACCATTCCGGGCAGTGCACTAGCCTGGCTTGGTAATGTAAGAAACATGATTTTTTTTTTTTTTTTTGGTTGGTTCCCAAAACTGTAGCCAGTTAAGAGTATAATTTACCTAATTTACCAGCTTTTTATATTCTTGGAGACAAAATGAACACTTTAATAACCTTGGATAAATATGCATGCACACTGTTTCCTTGCTGCAAACGTACCTGATTCATATCACGTGTCAACCCCTACAGCTTGTCAGCAAAAATGTTTTCAGGCTCTGTTAATCTGTGCAAGGTGTTTTAAAGCAGAGAAACTTGTAAAACATAGTGATTCATAAAGGCAAAGATTGAGGAATAGTGATCTAAAGTAGTGATTCTCAAACTGGGGGTTGCTGGTTTAAACAGCGGCCTTTCTGTGTGGCGTTTGCTTGTTCTGTTTGTGTGGGTTCTCCCCGGGTACTCCAACTTCTGTCTAGCTGTATAGAAAATACATAAATGCATGACTTATGTTTGTCACATTCTGTGAGAGGCAAGAGCGTTTTTTATGTTCTCGAGGCAATGAGATTGAGGACATTTTGTGTCTTGTTCTTGATGCATCAGCCAAGCAGAAGTATTGTTTGTTTAGTTGGACATTTGAGGTGGGCTTGGTCAATGTGGAAAAGCATTAAGCTGAAAGTTGTTGCTTCCACATTTAACTGATGCGAGGTTGACCGGATAGTTTTCACAAAGGTTGATGGAGGTGATTAGAAAGTACCTAAACGTATACAACACATGTCGCATTAAAAGACAGTCATTGACATGTATACCATCCCTGGTAATCCCTGCCCTATCGTGGCTAAAGCTTCTCCCAAAGTATGAGTCGATCAGACCAAAACAAAACTGTTTTTTCCTTGTTCTTGCATCCTCGAGAACAATAGCAAAGTTTTTGTTGCTGATGGAGAATGTAAAAAGCTGTAGTTGTCTCGTGGGGGTCACAAACCCCAACAAATGTTATCTTGAAAGGTTGTGTTTAAAAAAGTTTGAGAATCTCTGATGCAGAGGATGACTTGCAGGTCAGTCTGGTTCCACAAAGCTGGAGTACTTCCTACACATCTGAATGTTTACCCACTGTACTCCCAAACCAAAGTTGGAGTGGTTTTAAATGAATTACTTGACTTTTATTTAGATACATAAGCTGTTTATCTTCAGCTGATTTTGTTCCATGTCTTGGTACAGCATTGTGTTTCTCACTACTCAACTGTATCTTATTGTGTGGGCAAGAAAATTGTAAAAGGGAAGAAATGTCCATTATTCAGCAAATCTTGAAGGAAAATGATTTTCCATTATGAAATTTAAATTAAACAAAGTTTTGATACATGCAGTTTACTTCATCAGTTGCATCTGTGGCCATGTGACGTCGTTTTGATAAAGAAACTCTCAGGATGGGAGATTGAGTTGGACTCAACTCAATCTGTTGGTTTCCTTATATAGGCTATTATGAATTGGCCTTCATTATGTTTTCCCCTCTGTCTGTAAAGCGTCTTGAGATGGCATTGCCGTGATTTGACGCTATATAAATAAAGTTGAATTGAATTGAATTGAAACCATAACTATAAAATTACACATGGCACCTGTGTTTAAAATTACATACAGACCATTTTATAAATAGGCCTAATTAAGTTTAGTTTTTTAAGTCACGCACTTGTGCATGTAAAAGTCTTATTTGACATTTACCTTATCTCATACACATTTAGCAGAAGGAATTATGTTTGCAGTCCACGCTGGTGTGTGCGTTGTTATCCCATACATGACAGAGGCAGTGGGTGTGTGTGTGTGTGTGTGTGTCCGTATCTGTGCCATCAGTTTACAACCAGGAAGTGCTGATGAATGCTGAAACCTGAACCCTGGTGGGTCAGGGCATTTCATCGCCAATCAAATCTTAATGAGGAAATGAAGAGGATTGTAAAGAAGTGGTGCATGTGGTTACATGAAGTATTTTCTCATTCTTCAGATACAGTTTTTGCCATTTTGTTACAATAATAGGAATGTTTTTGGCGTAGCCTTCTTTCTCCCCAGTAGTCATGCAGAAATGTTTTATGGTATTTGATGCAGTGCATCTGTGAGCTGAATAAAATGCTTCACATAGTTCAGCCATACTGTGAAATGGCTGTTTGCTTCAGTTTTAAGTCCACATTTATTAAATGAAATTAACAATTCTTTATTTATCTCCAAGGGAAAAAGCAAAATATAACCTTTATCGCCTTTACTTCAATGTTGCATGATAAATATCAGCTATAATAGGGTAGTTTTTTTTCTTTTTGCTCTGTGGGTAGTGTAAACGCTGCTCATTAAGTATAAACTGGTGTGCATCATTAGTATCCATCAGCATGGACAGGATTTGGAAAAGTAGAAATGTTTTGCAGTGGTTCATGTTTAATTTAAGTTAGGCATTTATTGATGCATGTGTTCTGATTGTATATTTAAATTCAGATTATAACTTATTTTAACCTCTTTTTGTTTTTTTAATTGTGTACCCCTGTGGTCCCCTGAGCAGATGGTGCAGTCTAGCTGAAATCTAGCCGAGCCTCTCTCTGTACAAACACTTTTTTTTTTCTTTTTTTCCTGCTCCTTGTGTTTTGGCTCTCTACTGCGACTTCTATATGTGAGCTTTTGTTTTTTTTTCTTTTCCTTGTAGCTTCTTTTTATTGTCGATATATTTTCTCCTCTGTTCTATGAAATATAAGCCATGAAAAACCTAATGT
>NC_136618.1:10636766-10679266 GCF_933228915.1 Telmatherina bonti
TATATAAACAAACACTCAAGGGTAATAAGTTTTTCTGTCGTCATTGTTTTATCCATGTTTAATTCTCCAGCTCCATTCAGATCCATTTCATGATTTGTGTAAGCAGATTCAGTCTTGCGAATTCAGATTAAAAGCAGTGGTTTTGAATCTATTATTATTTACTTTTTGTCAACGACAGAACAGTCAAGTTGTTGGTAACTTTTACTCATCTGCATTTCAGATACCATTTTAAGTCATGACTGGTTCGGTAAGGCTTTGAAAAGGATTGTTTTCATGTTAGCTATGAGGTTCAGTGGGAGTCACAACTACATTTATGTACGGTCTTCGTGACCAACTTAAAAGCTCCACATGGATGCTGTTATAAGCATGCAAGTCAGGGTTCCTGTCACCTATTGTAGATTTACTCTGTTGTACACAAATCTGACCTTTCCCTAAAGCAGATCCTGATTAGAAGTTTCAGTCAGACAAAGCCTTTTAACTCCCTCATACCTCTCCTATTACCACCCTTACACGTTGTGCCACCTCTCAACAAGCCCCTCACTGACATTTCCTTGAGAAATGAGTGTGCTGTCAGCAGCAATATGTCTCATTTCATTCTGCAAACCTCAGCCTGTGTGAAGGCTCGAAGATGAGTGAGCCAGAAGAGAAGGGAGGGTTATTTTTGCCAGGCTACAGTTTTGTCTGACATTCTGTTTTCACGGTGTTTTACACTGGCTCTTTCAAGATATCAAAATATAAGCACAAACTTGACTGTTCTGATATGCCGTTTGGTTTGGAGGAAAGGCCACAGTCAAGGAGCATTGCAATCAAACTGCACTTGCTAACTAATCACTCTCTCAATAGAATTGTTAAACATAAGAGGATTGTGTCGGCATGATCCTTTTTCATGTGTCGTCTTTCATCTTTTCCAGACCAAACAAAATCAAAGGTTTGAGATACATGACTGAGGTAAAGGACTTGAACAAAACAAAACAATTTACAAGGAAGGAAAAATATGACCAGTTCAAAAATCTTTTTTTAATTAATTATGGCTATCTGGAGTCCGAAACAAAGGTGCAATTATTATTTCTGCATAAATCAAAGTGACGCATTTGGGACTTGGCTCTTTTTTTTTTTTCATGTTTCTAATCTTTTCTCATCGGAATTAAATCTATTTTATGTCATTTAATTAGCAACAGTGTGACATAAAAGTTGCACATATGCCACAGTGTACATTTATGATTGTAGTTCACTTGATGGATAACACGGTTTGTTTTATTGGTTAAGCACTTTTCATCTTCTAAGAGCCATAAAAGCGCCGTAGTATTTCAACAACCTCAAAGCTGTAGTCGCATTACTGACGGAACCAGTAAATATATAACATGGTGCTGTGATTTATCAAGAGGCAGAAACTTGAAATTTAAGCTCTTGGCATAACTTAATCACTCTGTCTTTTTTTTTTTTTTCTTAAGTTAAATTGAATTTGATGCATCATTATACATGACAGCAAACTGTTATTGAGTTTAATCAGATGAATAATAATAGTTAACTTGACAATAAGCTGATACATCTACATTGTGTCCCCCAATGACATTGCAATTTCCCCCCATGCTATGATTGCTGTATTTCTCTCATCTTATCTCTTGTCTTATACAGCCATCTTCTAAACTTGCTAAGCCATCCTAACTTTAGCTGTAGCAATTTTAGCACTAGACCATTGATGTTCCACAGCTAAACTATCAAAGCCAACCTTAAATCAGCTTTGTTGAGGTCATTTTAACACTAAATTCCTACTGCTAACTTGATAAGTCAGCCTTAGCTTGGTCGCTAATACTATAATTCTGAATTTCCATCTCTAAGCTAGCAAAGCCATCTTTATATTAGTTGTAGTAAATTCAGCACTACAACTTTGAAGTTCTACTATTAAACTAGCTAAACCACCTTTAGATTAGCTGTAGTGATTTCAGCACTACAACTTGAAAGGTCTACTACTAACTAGCTAAGCCAACCTTAGCTTAGCTGCAGTCATTTTGAAACTTTAAAGTTTTACAGCTAAACTAACCACTAATACTTAAGGCAACTTTAGCTTAGCTTGCTAATGTGCTGGTTTTAGAAAAAACAGTGCATTGCTACTCAGCAATTGCTTGTTTTCCTAAAAAAGAATTTATTTTTAAATTATTATTATTATTATTATTATTATTATTATTATTATTATTATTATTTATGAAACAAACTGGTTGAAAACAATATTGCAATAAATGTGTACATGTCGACGTGATGCATTCAAGATGTCAAATTCAACGCAAGTTAATACTAATATTGATTCAAATATGGCCTTATTTGCATCAAAGTAATAACAAAATAATTAACTTGCAAATCTGAGGAAAATGGAGAAACAGACATTTTACCAGCATGAAAATGGTCACTTTTAAGACGTCTCGCAGTACCTGTTATTGGCTCATTGTTTTTTTTTGTTTTTTTTTTTTGTTTAGCTGATGTCTTATTTTGAATAACATTATGCATGAAAGATGCTGTGTATAAAGAACTTCTGCACTGCTCTTTATTTTTTTTTACAAGAGATTCCACTTTTTTCAGAAGTAATTTGAGATCTGCAATGTAAATTAATTATCAGGTGTAGAGTAACAAAAGTGCTGTTTTCCTACTTGAAGAAAACACCCCCGTCTACAGTGTTGAGCTGTGGGATGGTTAGCAGAATTGAGTAATCCGCATGGTGAGGAGGCTGTTTTTTCTTTTATTCTCGGCTTGACAGATATAGAAACTGATTCGAAGTGGTGTTGGCCTGAAAACGAGCAGTTTGGAGCTGTGTATTTTAAGGTTTATTTGATCATTCCAGCATCTCCATTATCACCCCCTATCATTATTGCCAACACATTATCATGTGGTTGTGTGATTTAGGTAAGAAGAGTGCAAATTGTTTTTCTTCTTAGGTGACAACAGAAGGAACAGTTTCCTCCAAGGAGAGGGATAAAAAAAAAGTTGTTTTTTTTTTTTTTTAAGAGGAAAATCAGTGAAAAGCTGATGTGAAGACAACATCAGGGGCTTGACTTTGATGCTGTGTGTGTGTGTGTGTGATTTTCTATCTGGACTCTATCAAGGTATTTGGTGCTGGCTCATCGTTTATGCTGCCGTAACAAGGTAACAGGGGCCCCGTGATTCTCGGCTCTCTGCAGACTTTTTCTGTTGACTGTTTGTTTTTTTTGTCTTAAGTTTGGATCAAAATGGAAAAGGAAGACATGAATAATCTGAGGTGAATGCATCGGGTCAGCAGAAGAGGAGATCATCTCTCATTTTATTTCTGTTTCATTCAGTTTTGGTGTCCAGATACTGAAAAGAATTCCTAGAAAATTATTATTGAACAAAAGTCAAGGAAGGAACGATCTCTCGCAGCTCAGTTTCAGACTCGCAGCATCTCGAAGACCTTTCTTATTGACTATAAGTCACCCAGAAATATCACATTGTCTCATTGTTTAATGTGCACTGTGCTCATTGTGTCTGAGGAGTCATGCATAATACGAGCCAACCTTGTGGGTCTTTACAGTGTGACTTCTCTGACACAGTGATTTTTTTTTTTTTTTCGTTCCATCTCCCTTCTATTTCATTTGATGAAGGCTGTTTCTTTCTTTTTTTTTTTTTTTTTTTTACTCCTTTTCTCATCAGTTGCTCAGTGGGCTCTAAATCCCTCATGCAGTAATGGGAGCTTTTGTTGCATTTCACAGTTCATCACTCGTGGAAAATTATGGTCTGGGAACCCCCCACCCCCCCTCTCCATCACCCCCTCCTGCCTCTCTACTTCTGCTGAATAGATGGGGATCCCGTTGTGAGGCTACTGGAAAGAACTGGCGGACTTTTAATTGCTCTTTCAAAACCTCTGAGGTGGATTTCCCCCCTCAGAGCTCAAATGGTTGAACACTGATTATCAGAAAACTCCCTCCTTCTCCACTCATACGTCTGTGGGACACGGATAACAAATGACAACCGCTCACATGCAAGCCGACGCAGATGAGCTTACTCAGCCCAAAGCGCTGCATATGGAGTCATTCATATTTAGAGGCGCTCCTGTTTTCGTTTATTTGTGTTAGGGATGTTTAACGTTAATTGTAGTAGAGAAGCGGCATGCTCTGAATAGAGCAATCTCTGTGATCCCGTTCCTCATTTTCATCCATCGTGGGGGGTCAGAAGCTTTCTCTCTTCTACTTAGTGTTTCAAAGCAGCAGGGCCTCTCATCCCTTATCAGCGTAACAAATACTGTACCTGTTTTGGAGTGGTGTATGAGGTGTGTGTCTGCCACAACGTCTCGGGCTATTTGTGTCTGCTTGCATAGCCACCACCAAAAACCCTTTTATGAATTCTGAACTGGCGTTTCAGATCTTAGCATTTCTGATGATTTGTCATATCTATTTTAGGATCTGAGATGCTGTATAGGCTGTATTCATGTTGTGTTTAAAAAAAAAAAAAAAAAAGATGCATTGTACAGTCTGCCGCATGTCTGCAACATGTCAGGGTTGATTTTTATTTTCTCCCATTTCACGCCATTAGGTCTGTCAGCCCAGCGACAATGCAACAAATACGCCCCGATAGCTGCCTGAGATGAAGCTAATTCACTCAGTGACACCGACTCTGCTGTTTGAATATGCATCCTTGTTTATTTAAATGGCCTCTATGCAAAAATAGACCACTTTTGAAGAGAAAATCAAGTGTTAATGCAATGCAGTTGATGGGTGCAGAGGCGGGGTCTGATGAAACGTATTTGCCATATGCAAAACTCTGATGTAGCTTCTCTTCAAAATCCAAACAGTAATACTTTAAGATTTCTCCCAAATCTGGAACCGATGAACTCCAGCATGAGCTGCTTTTGGTCGCTACCATGCAATGTGAACCAGGGCTATTCCACTCTGTCTCAAGAGGGCTATAGTCCTGCAGGTTTTCAGTGTTTCCCTCCTCCAGCTTGCCTGACTCAGATTAATGAGAACTTAAAAGGTTATTTGGAGTCATTTAATTTGAGTCGCAAAGGTTCAAGCAAGAATACATTGAAGATCCGCTGGACTGTGGCCCACGTAGGACCAAGTTGAGTAGCTCTGGTGTAAATGGGTCCTCCATATAGCTAAAGAGGCGAGGGGCTACCTGCTGTAGTGCCTGTTAAATGGTTCGAGGCAGCTAGCCATCTCTGTGAACTGACAAAAGTAGTATTTAAGTATCTATACATGTGCTAATGTCTAACTCATTACTTGTTTCGCATCCATTAATATCTGACAATCCATGTTTGTTTTGTTCACAACAGTACTGCACAGTTTCTTCCTCCAGACAAAGTTTTAGGTAGTAGTTCATATAAAAATGTATCAATTTCTGTATCAGTTGCTGGTCATATATTTCCAATATCATCCATGGCTTTGCATGTATGGACAAAGACTTCTTTAATTGGATTGAATTTATCAGAGAAAATATCAGATTGGTTGTTTGTTTACATGCTGCAGAGGTCTAAATGTGTGAGAAGTGGGCTTGCTTGCTGATTTATGGAAAGGATGAAAGTTCTGTTTTTCTATCTTTATTCATAAGCCTACTTCTTCAGCTGATTCTGAACTAGTGGAGAGTCAACGTGGAGCTTTACAACTCAGCTCCCATTGGCCCATCGAAGCGCCTGTGGCTAAAATGAAGTAGCAACTTATCCTCACCAAACTCTCCCATTGGGAATGGAGCACCATCACAGAAAATTTAGTCTTTTTATTTTTTATTTATTTATTTATTTTTTTTTTACGAATTTCAGGTCTTCCAAGAGTCCTAATAAAAAATGGATCTGCCACAGACTGGATGTTTAAATACCTTTTTTTTTTTTTTTTTCGGTTTACCACCAATGGGGAAAACATGACTTCATCAGATTTAATGGTTCATACTAAAATTAAAAGTTGATTTTGTTTTAACCAGATTGTATTGCCCTGGTCTGTTCGAGGTGTTTACATGAGACATTATATTCTAATGGATCCCTAATATTAGGCCCTGTTTACACCACATTTCCATATGAAGTGCCAAAACTGTTTCCTTTTGTTTATTGAAAAGAAAAAAAGGATTTCTGCAACAGCAGAATGACAACTATCTTCTTGCAGGCGAAAATGCAATTAGGACTAGAAACAATATGCACATGCCATGCCTCTAGTGGGCAGCACAACCAGGTGTGCACCAAATTCTCATAAACACAACACAATAGAAGTGTTGCATGCTAACCGCAAGTTATCTGGCACATGTAACCTATATGTGTTCACTGACTGCATTAACGTTCTCCCAGGTTTTGCTTCAACAGACCAAATTAATTGAAAACATTTAGTTGCACAAATATGATACACAGATCAGCCATTGTTGCAGTGCTTTTTGAGGGTTAAACAGGGTCTGAACAAGATGTCACCTTCGTCCAAAGACTGATTCCAGTTTTCCAGTTTGCACAGAAAGGACTCAGATTGCACTGCAAGAAGAATTTACTGTAAAGGCTGTTTTCAAAATCTTTGTTTACATGTTTACAAAGTTTTGGTTGGATAAAACCACAAAGGACCAGAATGCAACAAAACTTTTCGGTTGTACTCAACGTAGTAGTATAAACAGGGTCCTAATCTTTCTTTGCTTTAAAGACACAAGGGTTACAGCTTCGCTTGCAGAAGTCTGTAAATGCAAGACACCAAAAATTATATTAAATCATGAAAAGTTTATCCCCACATAAACTTAATCTAATGATTATTTCCATTTTTATCGTCAACACAATGTTAGTTTTAAATATCATGGTGGATATGGTTTTAGAGGACATAAACACTTTTATCTATAGAGCAAGTCATTCATCCTCCTTGTTTGAAGGAAAACTGAGTCTGTACATGTAACCCTGACAGGCTGTTAATAATAATCCTGGATTACCCTGACTGACAGCTCCCAAAGCATAAGATCTGTTGTGTCTGGCCTAGATGGAACATAGGCCAAACTCTGAATCAATAGAATGCTTTCAGTGATGGAAACTGAATGCAAGACTATGAACTTCAGAGCGGCTTTTTTCCCCACTGCATATCAGGTAGTTTCTACTCTGGCAAATATGAAAACTACATCCAAGAGAGAAAGTCTAGTTTGTTGGGACACGCAGGTGGAAAAAGAAAAAAGCCTAAAAAACAGGCAGTGAGATGAGAGCCGGGGAGATGAGGCGCCACAGAAGGAATTGTCTTCAAAGTACGGAGTCTGCAGTCTTTTAAAATGATATTACACTCATAGAACATTTTTATCTTCCTGTGCACTCAGCTTGATCTGACACCGAGAAGTAATTTGACATTTGCTGCCATGCGTCATCTGGGATGACTGCTCATTGATGGTTGCAAACAGGCTGTATTGCTAGTTCAGAAGGAGCAGACAGCAAAACAAGCAAAATATGGTAACATTTCTGTTGTGGTCTTCTATCAAACCCATACAAGAGTATAAGTTACCCCCCAAAAATTACACATGGAAATGGCTCCCCTGTGCACTTCCTACACATGGCTGAGTTGCTTCGTAAGCTGGCATCTGCGCCGCAGGGAGAACCCGAGTGGTCAGTGTACAAGACAAAGACCTGGAGAAAGTGCTTGCTTAATTAAAGAAAGGGAATAACCAGAGCAGCCATTTACACCTAACTCTGACATAAATCTGCAGTTATCGCACTGCTGAGACTGTCTTCTCCCCAATTTAGGAGGAACCCGAGAGCTTTTCCCTAATAAGCAGTCTTTCTGATTAAGCTGAGGCAAGAGTCTCTTTCCGTAGGAGAGGGAAAAAGACATGAGAGGCTGACTTTAACTGGAGGGAAGGTAGTTAGCAAAATGCCATCATGGTTATTGAGATGGTTAGCATTTTATCATCCGGAGACGGTGCAGCAGGAACAGTGGGGAAATTGGTTGTAGGCTTGTGGTGTCTGATTGACTTTGGCCTCGGGGTGCAAGGATGCAGACTTTTGGCATTTCAACCTATCCCCTCCTAAGCCTTTCGCTCGGGCATTGCTGTCTGTCTCAGTCCACTGCTCCTCTAATTAGTAAGTTGTTTTATTTCCTGAAGCAGCTAAACTGGTTTTCACTCTTTTTATATTTGGCCTTGCTGTCTTGGTTGCATGGACCTACATTTCAAGTGTTTTCCACCAAGTGCCAGAGAAGCATGATGTGACAAGGGTGGAGTGAGTAATCTTTTCATTATGTGAGCTAAGACAGTGAGTGATTGAGAAGCTTGGCATGGAAATGCATCTGTCTGCACATCAGAGGCTCGAAATAAAATGATTTTGTTTGAGGTGCCAAGCAATGGCTGATACGTCGGGAAACACATTGCTGTCAGGTTGAGGGCTCTCCCTCTGCGACGTTCAGCATGGCGTCAGACTCTTCCTTCCTATTGTAAACATAACAGCCTTGTGCCAAATATGAAACTGCATGAGCCTACTTGTCTCCTCCTCACGGCTTTATTCTGTCTGAGTATTAGCTGGCTTAGTGTCCTATCATCACTCATACTGTTAACAAAAATATGGTAAAATACTGACAGACAGTGTTAGAGCGGTTGTAGATTAAATCAGTCTCAGATCTGAATGTAGTTGATACAGTACATTTGTTCTTTTCTCATTCAGTCTGGTACTATAAGAGTTAGGGTTGGGTGATTAATCAGATTTTAATCTCAATTACGATCTGGGTTTTCAAAGATCATAAAAATAAAAGGGTGTGATTATTTGTCTCTCTGCAGTTTCCTCTCCTGCTGTCTTCAGCTGCTAATCGAGCGTCTCTGGCGTTGCAGCGCTGTGCTGTAAACTCCTCCCACAGCCGCTTTGCTTTCATTCAGACACTGTTGCCATCTTGATGACTTTCTCGCTATATCTGGCGACTTTTTTGTTAAAAGCGACTAGCGACAAATCTAGCAACTTTTACTGGAGTTATTAGAGACTTTTCTGGTGTTGTGGCGACTGACTTGAAGGCACATATTGTTCTGCAGTTACTGTAAGGAAGGAGCAGCGGGAGCCTCTCCCGTCCTAAAGCACTCCCAGGCGGCCAGTCTCAGTCGGCTCCGGCTGCAGGTCAATGTAGAATAACTGCAGTAGGTTGTGGAAGTTCACCTAAACATAGTTTATACCATTGTCAGTGACAACTGGCTGCATTATTTTCGTATAAGCGCACACATAGTTTGGCGAGTTAATCACTCTGTTACGGGGCGTTACCATAGCAACGCGTTAATCAGCTGGTTCAGTTCAGCCGTCTTTTAACAGGTGAATGAGAGAAACGCTGCAGCCTGACAGCCGTTGTTTGGCATAAAATGTACATCGAGGCCAACGTAAAATAGTTCCTATATGAGCGGTAAAAGTGAATCAAACAACTCAGAACCGTACATTAGACGGTTATAATGCGAAACACGGAGTCTAGAACACCACGACGCGCAGCGTTGTTTAAAAATACTGGATAATTGTGTTAAATAATCAAGATCTCAATTTCAGTCAAAATAATCGTGATTCAAATTGTTGTTATAATCGAGCAGCCCTAATCAGTGTTTAATAAGAGACTCATAGCTTTCTGCACTACTGTATCACTCCCATCCACCCCTTCATTCTTAATGAGAGTGTTGTGGCTTCTCAAAGAAAACACTTAACACTTGATGTAATGAAACACTTTTATTTATTTTGCAGGATCGTAGGAAGTCGGCAAATAATGAACACACAAACTCTCTGCCCAATGATTAACTCAGCGTTTTATTAATCTTGCAGCACAAGAGTAAGCAACACATCAGTTAAGGCACTTTTCAGTTTCCAGCTCTTACCGTAACGCGGATAGGTTGGGGAGCCCACAACCCCGGTAGAGAGTGCCAAAACCAGCTGGGCGTCCTGATCAGAATAGACCCGCAGCAGACTCCACCGAAGTCTGGGGCTTCTCCACTTTATACCCTTGCACAAACAACACCGTGCGAGAGCAGGGAGAGAGGTGGCCAACCTTTCCCCACATACACACACACCATGAAACCATAACTTTTGTTGTTTCACACGCAGCAGTTTACCTTCTTAGTTACACAACATTCCACAGCGGTTAAATGCCAGTGATATAAGCAAGCAGCTCTGCAAAACAGGATTCTCTTCCCACAACACCATTGAATGAGGGCACACAACATCACAATAAAGTTTATACTTCACTTGACACTGATGTCTCCTTTTATATGGAAACGTTCACATAAATCATAATTCCTTCCAGCTTTTCTAGAGGAATGGCCTCATAGCTTGTATTGAGGGGTATGAACAAGCAACCTATGATTGTTTCCGTTAGAAGATTTGCTTAAAGATGTTGAATGTTGATGTCATGAGAGTGGTGGAGGTAAGGACCTAAATGCAGGAATCAGAGCCAGGGATGCAGAAAATCAAGAAGTTTTAATGAACTGAAATAAAGGGGAGCAAACACAGGAAGCAAACACAAACACAAGCAATGGACCAGCACCAGAAAAAGAAACCAAGGGGTTCAAATACACAGGGAAACCAAACAAGACACAGGTGTGGTGAATGAACTAAATGAGACTATGTGAATCTAATGAACAGGAAAAAAGGCTAAACAAGAAACAAAGGGAACTAAACAGGGAAGACCAGAACTAAAGATACAAAACAAGAAACCAAAACTAAAAATGCAAAACACACATCATGACAGTTGAACTGTCTTGTTGCGTTGAGTTTTACAGTTTCCATTATCATGATAAATAATTTAAGGCAATTTAAGGCATTATCAATATCAGTATCAAAAATACTTGCACTGGGTTCACTTGGTATTGGATTGATATAAAAAATTTGCAGTAAAGCTCAGCTGGACTCTGGAGATTCTTTAAGTCAGCATTGGTGCACATTTAACGCTTTAGAACACACTCAATGACATACCCTGAAATTGTCCTTCTGGTGTGAACCAAGACTTCCATTCTGTTGTTATATTAACAAAAGATAAATAAATAGTTTCATTCTGAATATGAACGAAAACAAAGTGATTAAAAATAGTCATGTGCCCCATAAAGGGTTAAAGCAACCAATGTGTTGATATCCAGTTGCTAGCACATGCAAACACAGCTGTCTAATAATGGTCCAGGAATGTGCATGATGAATATCATCGTAGCATCAAAAATGTGTTGGAAACTCAGAGTTGCTTCAAAATAATCACTGAAAGGGAAGATTGATTTCCAAAGTTTCCGGTGGATTAAATTGAGTTGATACCAAACCAAATACAAGACAAAACCTTTTAGAGAGGGAACAAATCTTCTCCAGAAACAAACAATCTTGCATATTTTCCTAAAAAAAAATATCAGTAATATCCTTAATCGTGGTTTTTTTTGTAGTTGAATGAAGTGAAGATCCGTGTCCTCATCGCTGGAGCTGCTGACTGGGCTTGCTTCCATGCATCACTGGAAACCACCATGTCAGACATTTAGCAGCACTGCTTCTCACAGCACACAGAGCAGCTTTAAAAAGTTTGAGCCCACTCAGTCTGTAATTCTGCTCTCATTTCAATTTCCATCCACAAAGACAGTTCAATTTAAGTCCCAGTTGAACCGAATACATCCTGCTAATAATCCTCATTAGCTCCTCTAAAGTTCTCCCCCTGTTCCCTGTGGTCTGCAGCTGAGGTTGGAACTACTTCCTGACTATTCCTGTCGGACTGAAGACTTTTAGCCTTGATCAAGAATGAAAGCAGAGCTGTTACTAAAAAATGGTGTAATAAACACAATATTTAATATTAAATTTTCTGGCAACCAGATGACACAGTAAGAGCTTAAATTTTGGGGCGTTGGAACTGCTACCTCTCTATAGACAAACTTTATTAGAAGTTCAGAGTAAAAGTAGCTCTGTTTCCATTACACTTTTTGTGCAAAACTAAATCCATCCATCCATTTTCTTAACCGCTTATTCCAATTCCGGGTTGCGGGGAAGCTGGAGCCTATCCCAGCTGGCTTTGGGCGACAGGCAGGGTACACCCTGGACAGCTCGCCAGTCCATCGCAGGGCCACACAGAGAGACAAACAACCACTCACGCTCACACTCATTCCTAGGGGCAATTCAGAGTGACCAATTAACCTAACATGCATGTCTTTGGATGGTGGGAGGAAGCCGGAGTACCCGGAGAGAACCCACGCATACACGGGGAGAACATGCAAACTCCACACAGAAAGGCCACTGACCAAACCAGCCAAGGATCGAACCAGTGACCTTCTTGCTGTGAGGCCACAGTGCTAACCACTGTGCCACCGTGCAGCCCGCAAAACTAAATATTACAATAAAAAAAAAAAACTAATGGAAACACCTACACTGAAACAAAAACATTTCCTTTATTTCGTTAGCATGAAGCTACGTAGTCGTGCTAATGTATTTTTTGTAATGAGGATTGACAGAGATCAGGCTGCAGATGGATATACAGAAGGATGGACACTTGCCTGTCTTGCTCGTGTAATTAGGTAAGTTCTTGGGGGATTTGTGGATCCATCGCTCAAACCAGCAGATGGAACAATACCAATGTAATCTGCGGGGTATGAACAGTGTAGCTGACATGCAAACAGTTAAAGGATCAAACCAAAGAAGAAGAGGAGGAACAGGAAGAATAAAGTAGCTGCCTTTCGATTACATCTAGAATTGCACAAAAATATTGCAATAAAAAAATGGAAACACCTAAATTTTGAGCAAAGTCTCAAATATTGATGAAAAGTTTTAACACTCAGTGTTCACTGAACAGTTATATTTCATTCTAAACAAGCTGCATAAAAATGAGTAAATATTAGACTAAATGTTTCCAATATTTGGTGAAAGATTTTTATTTTCAGCCTCTGATTCCATTAGTGTAGTGTGATCAGAGGGGACTGATAAATGCAAACTATGGGAGTTTTTGTGTTTAATTTTGATTCTGGACAGCTGTAGAGGCAAGAAATGGAAGCATTTGGTTGTGAAGTGAACAACCAAAACAGGGAAAAATGTTCATATACGCCTGATGTCAACACAGCACACTTGTGGTTCAGACTGGAGAACCTATGAGAGCTGGAACAACCTTGAACTGAAGCTTCAGTCTCCCTGCAAAAACAGCATTGTACTGGGATCCAGTCACAAGAGTCCTCCTCAAATAAAGCCTTGCTGGCCATGAAAACAAAGTGTGTCTACTAATCCAATGTAGCTGGGTCTTTCGTGAGACCAGATATGTACTTTTTGGAGACATCCCTGAGTGAAAGTGCTGTGCTCTGAGAAATAACAGACCACTTGTTCCTTCCTGCACAAAAGAAGACTTCTGTTAGTAAATGGTTTGTTACAGAGCTGTTCCAATAAGACCAAACTACTTTGTTTTTAAGATGGAACATTTCAGTTAATCCATATCCAGTGTATTAACCCTTTTTTCCCCTATTAATAAATATAATAAAGTGATCATTTCATATTAAATATTCTGCATGATTAAATAACGTTAAATCTTCTGCTTGAGCAGTTAAATCCTTTACAAGATTTCTTTTGTTTAAAATAAAGTAAATCTATATTTCCAGCTTTCATCCTCATGTTACCTGTGTACGGAGCAGAACAGGGACTCCTGATTCATTGCAGCTGACACTTTTGAACCTGTGCAAGTGCTTTGGGGAATAGATCACAAAAGCAAATGTATGCACGCTGGTGCGTCTGTGTGTGAGATTGTGTGTTGCTGTGTATCCGGGTGCCATGTGGCACCAAGCGGCTCGGCTTTTCTCTGCCAGGAGATAAGAACACAGGGGAAACTGCTCGCTGTGCCAGCCTACTGGATAACACCCCTGAATCTTCTCTGCTGGACGTTTATGGTCCATTTTATTTCTAATGTCACCATTTCAGCCGTTCATACTTACAAGAACATACATGATCAGTGAGTAAATGCTTTCTTAAATCATATTTTTACACTAGATGTTTTGCATGTAATCGGAGGGTCTAATTGAATTGTACTTCCTATCAAGCACTTGAAAAGCTGTTTAGTTGAAATAACGGGAGACTGTCTCCTGAAGCAAACGTGTTAGACTGTTGTGCTGACTGGATGCATTCCTTGTAGAAGATTTCTGCCAGTGAAGCCTTGGCAGCAGTCAGCAAACAGGTCTGCAACAATAGGGCAGCGCCTGCTGGGAAGTGTAGGTGGAGGCTGGCATATGGCCGATGGCGCTCGCAGGCTCTTGCCTCACCAGCGCTTACCCTTGTTAGGCCGCCTTTATAGCTTGACTGAAGTGTGCATAACTGAGATCATTTCATCCCGTAGTGGTAATTTGGGTTCTCATGTTGCTAGGCAAAGGGGTCAGTGAGCTCACAGTGTCATTTCACTCAATTACCAGATTTCCAGCAGTAAAGCCTCAGATAAGCTGAAATCAAATTAGATAAGTTCTTGTTTTAGAAAAGAATATATTTTTCACATTTATTGGATGGATGCATCCGATTTCATGAATGGAAGGAGGGAGTCCCAACTGAATGAATGAATAAATCCCAAATAGAATTTAGAAACTCCAGTTAATACATCATAGATGTTTTTTAAAGGTTCACGAAATCAGCAAACTGACAGGTAAAGGTGCCAGAACTGGGTATAAAAGGATTTTCAAGTGAAAAAGAATACTCTTAATTACTCAATTAACACTCTGATGCATGAATTATAAAAAAATGAATGCCACATGTTTTCACATGCAATATTTTACTTCTACAGACATACAGAGACTAATTTTTTTTGTCTTTTAATGTTATTTGACTTTTTGTTTAGTTTACTTATTTTATCTATTGAAATATTTTTAAAATAATGTAATTTATATTGAACAAATATTCTACAAATAATCTAAATATTATTTTCTTGTCCTGTTTATCACTGAAGTAAAGTTGTATGTACGTGTATACATGAAATTTTATACTAAATTAATTCTTCAGTGAGTGGCAGTGAGTTGGGTGACTCTCCTGTTGTCCACTGAAGTGGCAAAATTGCAAACCATCCTCACTTATGAATATACCAGGAAACAGTCTTTTGAATATGTCTCCACTGTTGTGTACACAATGCATCAAAGGGTTAATCAAGAATTAAGGGAAATCTTAACAATAGAAACCACTGTTACATGGTCATGATCCATGGCCACCATGATCAATGCAGTCAAATAGACTGAAGAGGATCTTGAAAAACTCTTTTCACTCCCCACAGTCGACTGCTGCATCCAGAAATGGTACCTGAAACTGGATTACATAAGGTCAATGCCATCGACTTAGCAGCAAAATAAGGAAGCTGTTTAGTTGATTATTTCTTTTCTCCAGAAATTCATATTGGTAAGAAATCTTATGCCGTTGAAAAGCTGGTTTATTTCTGTTTTAAATGGTGCCACATTTGTAAAGAAGAGCATTTAAGTATGGTGGGATGCAGCCATGAAAATTTTGCTAAAGGTTCTTTGCTAATGCAAAACATCTTATTTGGCAATTGAGTTTTGTTTGACTTGGATATTTGAAGTCTGAAAGGTTCATTTAAAGTTTTACAGGAAGAACAATACACATTCACAACAGCCTGGAACCTCCTCCTCATACTGGTCACTAGCGTGGTCACACACTGCTGTGGGACATCATCCCATTCTTCAACAAACATTTTTGCAAAGCAGCCAGTGTAGTTGTGTTGATCATGCTGGCATGAATAATATACCCAAGTGGATCCCTTCCATTGTCTGAACTCCCAAACTTAGGAGATGATTGTCAATGAAGCCTGCTGAGTGGGGGCTTGCATTGCTGTCTTAAATGATATAGTTCGGTCCTAGGCGATGGAGAGATTTTAGTTGGCTACTGGGTGCCAAATCTCATCACCATATGATCCCACTGACCCCTGTAGAAGGGCCCATGCTTGATCCGGCACCTGATTGTCGGCGTCTGTGGTACAAGAAGCTCAAAACAAGACAGTAGTAGATTTAGGCTGTTTGAAATTGGCAGAAAACACAAGTTTCCCATGAGCATGACCCACATACACTCTTGCTCATCCCACAATGTTTTTTTTTCTTATAAAGGTGGCACCACTAAACCCTTTAATGCCCACCCAAGAACAACTGGGGAGAAAAGTTAAATTTGTTTTACACTTTTTAGTTTTTATTTGACCTTGAATCAGTCATTTATTTTTTAACCATTTATTGCCATGGGATAGATCACAATTACTGTAGTAATGACTGTAGGTATCCAACAGGGTGCAGGAGACCAGTATATTGATGTATAACAGGGGTTTATGTAAAATTTCTACTATAAAGTGATGCAAAATTTTCAAAAACTGTATGTATCATATATGATACGTCTGGCTTTAAAAAAGAACATGAACATGAAGAATTGTTTCAGCATAGAAATTAGCCAGCAAACACCAGTTTCTTTCCTTTTTGTGATTACTTTATTATTTCTGTGCACTGACTAATTGCAGCTGGACGTCTCCTCTGTGGACAAATGGGTCACAGATAACAGAAAGCTTCCAGGCTTTTATCAGAAAAAGTTTTTTTTGGGGGGGGGGTACTGACTCTGTGACCTGGCTAAATCAATTGTTTGTTAGCTTTAAAGGTGAACAAATGAAAAATGAACTGATTTGAGTTTCAGTTGTATTTGATAAAACTTTGTAGAAATTGTTTAGTTTTGTTCTTCACATCTTTTCCAATACTGTTGGAAGTGTTGGCTCCACTTTCCACAGGTTTGATTGTGAGTTAGTTTAGCATTTTCTCAAACCAACCCATCCAGGTTGTTGGTGTATTTTTGTCACATAATTTTTCAACAGCTAAGTTCACTGTTAGCGATATCCTTATTTCTGGAATTAGTCACCATGTTAAAGCGTTCTGGAATATCATGGTACATTTTAAGAACAGGCATATGAGCCTGTTTTGTTGTCAAATATGTTTGATTCTGCTTTCATATGCTAGATTTATTCACCAAAATCAAATGGAAATTGAAGATATTGTATAGTACCAGCTGGTTCGAACACTTAACATGATAGAAAGACAAAAAGTATGAATTATAGAGAGAAATCTTTTTTTTTGTTTGTTTGTTTTGTTTAGTTTATTTGACAGGGACAATGTACATCAGCATTAATCACAGAGGAAATATGCCTAGTACCAGATTAGAGCTCTCAGAACTAATTTTCATCTGGAGTCCCTGGACTAACAAGACACACAAACATGAATCAAACACAAAACAATGCAAAAAGATACATAAGTTCAACATTTCATAATAAAATAGTAAAAATTGCCATGGTACAAAGTGCACCTGTGCACTGTCAAACCCCTGTCCCCTCTTAAGTGCACGACAAAACTACCAAGTGATAGACAACAATTAGTGCTGACATATCTGTGCATTTAAAAGATTTTTTTGTTTCTGTACAGAATATTTTTACATTTTTGCATAATTTACATTCTGCATGAAGTTTATTCCATTTTGTTTTAAATGAAAATGTTGTCAAAATGCTGTTTTTGTTTTTGTTATGGCACATTGCCCAGCTGTCGTTCTAATCATTTTTTCCAAATGTGATTGTAACAAACTTTTTGAGGTGGAGGTGCCATATAATGAATTATTTTAAAAAGCAGACTAATTTACGTCTGCTTTTCTAAATAATTCATATTCATTCAAATAAGCATATGATGTTATTGTCAAAGTTTAACATATTGTATTTTCTGATTCATTGACAATGATGATATTGTCGTGTCTTCCTATCCAAAATTCTAAGTGCTTGTTTATAAAGAGTTTCCAGTGGTTTGACGGTTGTCTTGTTTGCCTGTGACCAACATGACATATCAGGAGATAAACGAGACATAATCATTGCATTTAAGTAAGTCCTTGCTCCTTCTTTTGTCAGTGAGTTTCTTACACATCTAAAGTTGGACAGATTATATTTTCATGTGTGACAAGCCTTTTTGACAAGTCTTTTGAAGTTGAGCGTAGAATCTAGAATAATGCCCATACATCTAAACTCATCTACATTTGCAATCTGTTGTCCCATGAAAAATATTGGAGGGTAGGTTTTGTGTTTATGCTTGACTGAGAAAAACATTGTGGCTGTTTTCTCCACATTTAATGTCAAACAAGAGTCATCCAACCACTTAGCAATTTTGTTCATGGCCACTGATAACCTGGCTGCCACTTGTTCAGGATACTTCCCATCTGTGTAGATGACTGTATCGTCAGCATACATTTGGACATCAACATCATCACACACAGATGTGTGTGATCTGGCCATCACCTGCCCATCCCATCCCAATTTTACTGTCAGACAGTAAACATTCATTGTGTTTTACTGAAACTATCATATCTCTGCTTTTACATGGTCTACTAATGTCAAAAACTGGGTCAGAGATTCAAATCTGCACTCTTGAGTGAAGTTGACAGTAGTGCTCCAGGTGACTTATGTTTGTTTGTTCTTTGAAAAACAAATATGATCTGATCACATTGGTGTAATCATGGAGTCCTTAGGCTGACATTTCCTGAAGCGGCAGTAGTTTTGTTGCCTGAACTGCATCAGAGAATGGCACGATAACGGAAAAAAGGTTTAAAGACATTATAATTTACTGATCAAAAGCAACACATCAACTGAATAATAAACAAGGCAATATCACTGATCCTAAGTGAAAATATCAATCAAACATGGAGACAGTAATCATTTGTAAGATGAAGGAAAATCATGTGTATTATACCCTTTTCATACTTTATCCTTATGTCACTCCTGCATGATGGAACTACTAAACACAGTCAGAAAAGTTTATTTAAATGGAGATAAGTTTTTAAATTCAGGCAAAACATTTTACATGAAAGCTGATTTGAAGAAGCTGAGGTTATTTGAGATTGCCAGAGGTTATTCCAACCTGCACACAGATGGGCAGTAGTCTGTTTTTGGAGTCATCACACAGCCAATCATTTAAGAAATGAGCTGCATAACTGGTGTCATAGGATAAGCTTCCAGTTTGTGTGGCCAACCACACAAATCCAGGTTGCTTGTTGGCGTTTTTCACAAAAAACTGATGTAAACTTTTTCCCAGTTTACGTGACTTTTCTGCTCTTCGACTGGAACACGAAAACATGCAACAACTCTTTGGCATTCTTTTAATTTTCCTTATAATGACGACTCTATGGCGATTTCAGTTGACGTTCTTGGGTAGTTACAAGCATGCATTAGTTTTCATACAAAAATTATGAAACTTAACAGTTTCCATTTATTTTTCTTTAATAAACATTCTTATATTTTCTTCCTTAAATTTAATTATCTAAAGATGTAATGACAAACCCAGACTGTACCTTGCTTGTTAAAACAAAGTTTTAATAACACGGGTTTGGTTTAAACTATGTCCTGCACTAATGTCAGTAAACAGAATTAGATTCTATCACATGATGTGGAGTTAGTACACAAAATTTGTCACAATCTCAATTTTTTTGTTGTTTTTAATGTGTGTTATCTAAATAAAAGAAGCTTTTTTTTAACATCGTATTTGCATTTTGTGATTAGATGAGAATAGAACTGATTGTGAAGTAGCTGATAGTGTTGAAGTAACTGTATATAACTCTCCAACTTTGAAACACATCCTTCTACCTTGTTTTTAATGCCAATTTTACCTCAATTATGCTCATTCCTGGAGCTACTTGCTTAAAAAAAAACCTCACTTCAAACCTTTTTTCCCCCATCCAAGTGTATCATTTTACAACATTAGAGCAGTGTATCAACGAGCAACTGGATATCAACACACTGACTCTTCTTAAGGCACACTGTGGCTGATTGGAAAAGATGGAGGGAAGGGGACAGATGAAATAAGACAAGATCCAATATGGACTGACTTTTACTGGCTGGAAAGAGCTCAGAGAAGAGACAGGATACAAGATGGATGCTGTATTAGCGTCATTTGGGATGCTACAATGCTAATATTTGCATAAGTTCGCAGTGGGACTGATGTGAAATCATCTCATTTTGATCACTGAATCTTGAATCAGGTTTATTGGGAATAATATTGCAGACTATTGGAAGAAATATGTTTACCGATTGAAAGGATATATTACAGCATAATCGTATCTTTTTTACAATATCCCTCAGGGCACAAATAAAGTATTTTTCTGTCAAACTTGTAATTTATACCCCTATAAAGTCCTTTTTTTTTTTTTTTTTTTTTTTAACATTTTGTTCATCATCCCTGTAGGAGAAATCTGGGAACTAATTTTAACCACCTTCAGGGTTAACTTGGGAGGTAAAAATAAAATATTGCTTCAGATGGAGCATCCCTGCTCTGATCCTTGTGCTTTTTAACATGCCAAAAATAAATCATTTGTCAAAAATGCCACACCCAATTTCCTTCTTTAACCACATGTTTAGTCCCTGAAGCAAAACATGAGGTTGACACGCTGCCACCTTCTGTTGTTTCCCTTGTTATATAATTGCTTTTAGCATTTTTATTTCTTACTTGTTATACGTTTTTAACATGAATATTGAACAGTGAAGGCATAAAGTCCTAGTAGAAGCATATATTTGAGTGACATCCACTAAACATACCCATCCCCCACACCACCACCACCCTCAAATCCCTCCTGGACACCGCCTGGCTGCCTCCAGCATAACAATTGCAATCCCACCTGATAATGCCTCTTGTCACACTGACAGCTGTCATCAAGTCAGTCCTGTTCGCTGTTTAGTTTGCTTTCCAAATTAGCAAGTGGATATTCTCACAGTGGTCTTTGTTTTTGTTTTTTTTCTTCGTCTGAGAAAGAAAAAAAACCCCGCAGGGAACGAAACCAGGCAGCCAGTTGTGTTGGTGTTGCTGCAAACTGACAGTTTGATTTGATGTTTGCTTCAACAATTATGCAAGTGTTGAGTGTTTTTTTTTTTTTCCAGCTCGGATTTGCCTGGTGGATGCTTGTGGTACTTAATCTCTTTTGTTTTGCACTGTACATGGTATAAACTCCCTTCTGTTGCATGTGAATTCATCTGGTTCATTACAGAAACAAAGCTCTCAATCTTATTCAGAAACACAACCAAGTTAGTTGTTGACAAGACAGTGAGTGTAGACAACAAAACCTCTAATATCGGAGCACAAGCGAGTAATGTTTATTTCCTAAATTCAAATTGACATCCCTGATGTGATTTATGCAAAAAGAACAGGTGCAATTTAGCCATTTGCAGTTAAATAATAAAAATCAAACAGCTGTTTAGTGTTTCAGTCTAAGCTAAGTTGTCGCATTTTGTCATCTGAAAATGCCTGCAGACTTCAGCTGCATGTAGAAAAGCAAACACAATCATAATCCAAAATTAGACTAGCATTACGGCAATAATTTAGGATTATTGCAGGCCATAAAACACAGCTTAAGTGGAGCTTGTGAAGTAATCAGCTAATGTTCTAAAACCAACAAACTGTAATTCTAAATCGGCTGACAGAGCTGGAGGGCAGAGGTGTGTCAATCCAAAGCCGCTCACCTCTCTGATTACCCGCCTTGGATGCAGCCCTGCAGCTGAAACTGCATCCATGACCCGTCATGTAGCGGCGCTAATGAACGCTAAAAGGCTCCACAGTGTCATCGAGTCTACTGACTGGTGGTGCATGAGCCAAAGCTGGATTTTGGAAGTGAGTTGTTTTGGGGTTTTTTTAAGCAGGCAGGGGTGAGTAACAGACCAGCCTGAATTATTGAAAACCAGCCCGGCTGCTGATCTCATCCTTCCTCCTCCCCTGGTGGAAAGATCCTGCTGCGATAATGAAGTTAAAAACACCAGGCTTTTCCCTCCCGTCTCCTTCTTCCAAGAAACATTTTTTTCTAACTTTTATTTACATTTCAGAACATTTAAACTCTTTTGACTTCAACAGGATTTTTAAAAGATTTTCTACAAGTTAAAAACATAAACTGTTTTCAGAGCAGAGATGCTAAGCTTATACTGATGTTAGCTTCTCACTTGCACAGTATGAGTATGCAAAAAAATTCCACCTCAGCTTCCCTTTCTTTTACTTTCTCTCTGTTTTAGTGCTTTAAGGATCACATCAGAATTCCTCCTGAGCAGGATCACACAACCTTTTTGTTATCCAGCTGAAGACCAGACTATCCCTTGCAGAGGAGCCAAGGCTCTGAAATCCAATCAGGTCATCGCTCTTCAAACCAGCTCCTTTACTTTCTTTATCAGGGCTCAAAATATGTTTTAGATCACCAGCCGAATGGTTAATCTAGATTATAAAATGCAGTTGAATGTATTTAATCATTCGTGTCCATTTAAATAGCTTTGATTCATGAAAATGTGGATCAACTTTAAATGTTTTCTTCAGTGTGTTTTGCTCTTCTTTGAAGGAATTTTTCAACCATAACTCAGATTTTATTTTGCATTACTGGAATAAAACTTTGCATTTTGGTCCACAACAATTTGGAATATTTGAACAAAAGTCAAAGTTTGATCAAATAGTCAAAAGGAAGTAAATAGAAAGCAGCCTTCCTAACACCTCTTACCGACATGCAGTCAGGATTCTCATGTATGGTCTTGAAAGCTTCTGAATCTGTGCCACTCTGTATTTTCAGTTCCTTTATCTGGTGTTTGCATTTGCACATCAACTCTGGTCTGCGTGAGCCAGTGCTAAAGCTCAGTGGCTTTCACCTCCTCTTTCATCATGGTAGCTTCCCTCAATCTTTACTCAGTCCAACCACCAGCACATTGTATTTTTTCCTTCTATACACCACTTGCAGTAAAGAACTTTAGAAATATTCTCAGTGATGCGCCCCCTGTTGACAGCTAATCCAGCGTTCGTCTTGCATCCTACCTGTACGGTCAGCTCTCTGCAGCCAGCTAAAGACAGTCTTATTCTGTTCTTTACTCTTGCTCTGGCTTCTCTCTTTCTCTCCATTTTTTTTTATTTTGCTGAATCAGACATGGTGCTTGCTTAAAACAGCTTGTATGTATATATCCATTTACTGTGCACGCGTAAAGTGAAACTCAGCTACAACGTGACACAGTGTCCCGTATGAAAACGTTTTATATCGCAGTTTCTGAGCCCAAACTCTGCTGAGCAACGACGGGTCCAGAATTCCTCACAATGGAAGTCTGTGTGCCCTAAAACATGTCTGGAGATTTGTAGTCTGAAAGTTATGTTGTGCATCTTTAAATTTTGCTTCTTTTAGCTGCACTATGTTTTAGCAGTAGCTTGTAAAAACATCATGCATGCTGCAGTTGGCATGCAGCCGATGATTGTATGATATGCTATGGAATAGTGACCATGGGGAATGTAGTGATAGCTCTGCCAGGGCAAATAAGTGGCCGGCACGATTACCTTTCATAAACTAAACTAGTTCATTTAGAGTTCTGGTGTTTTTATAAACTTTTCTTTTGTTTGATTTGGGATTTTAGGAGAAATTATAGGCTAGGGAAGAGTTTGGTCACCAAGAAACCGTCCCTGCAGTGTCATTCCAGTATGTAATACATATGTTGCTTCACAACATATAATAATACATATAATAGCATGTTCACTGAAAAGTCTCAAAGCAAATTAATATCATTTAAAATGTTGTACCCAGTCCGGAGGTGGCCAATACAGAACGTGAAAAATGCCTCGAAATACGCACAAAAACAGTGATTTAAATAGTTAAAAAGAACATGTGATGCACAGACAAAGCTCAGAGAGCTCAAATAAGTTTATGTTAGGGAAGTTAAAGGCCAAAATAATAAATATAACAAAACTACCTGAAAATAAAAGATGGCCTAAGAAAAACAGGAATGAAAAATATGGTCGTCCGCCCTACAAACCCCCAGAAACCCTAAAAACTGCTGCAGTGTGGACGAGTTGCGGCCGGTTGGGAGGAGAGGGACACGAGACTCTTTTGCCCGCAGTCTACATCTTTATCCTTGAAGAGCTGCTGGAGGGCGAACCGATCCCAGCCGGGCACCTGCACAGTCAAATTTGCATCGCTGATCAACCCACACTGCAGCAGTCAAAACACAAGGACCTAAAATAGTTTGGTACCAGGACAGTCAGGAGAGACCTGGCTTGACTGGGAGGTGAATTATTTAAGAAGAATTTCTTCCTTTAGTTTGTTTCCTTCTGCTTTTTACTCAAGTTGACTGAATTGTCTGAACAACATGACACAGTTACTTCTTGCTAGGAGCAATAGTCCCCAAAACAACCAAAAAGAGAGAAGAAGAAAATCCAGCTTTTCAAGTGGCTGGGAGTGAAAATGTACTTTTATATGCTTATCTTTTCCAGTATGTGCATTAGGAGAGCATGTTGCTACGACACACCTCCACAACTCTGTCTTTGGGTCACTGAATGATCTTTTTGCTTTCACACTGCAAGCAAACTGCACCAGAATTCCCTTGCAAGTGAGACCAGTGGTCTTTCGTACCTATCAGAGTTAAATGCATATTTACACTCTTCTCAGTGGCCTGTACTGTCTGTGGAAGTGGGCTAGGGTTAATTTAAAATGAACCAAACCGTGCCAGTGTGAATGTGCACTAAGAATTCTGATATGCTTACTTTACTGGATGCAAGACTGCAACACAATCCATGTTTTTTCCACATTCAGGTTACATAAAACATGTGTTATTGGAAAGTGTTTTTGGCATTAATCTGTGGACTATCATGCAAAGCCAAAATCAAATCCAGCCCACTTTCTTTCCCCCATATTGTCGATTATCATAAGGTATAAAATACATGGTTACAAGAATGCTGATTTAAAAAAAAAAGAAGAAAAAAAATGTGATTTCCAAAATGTTCAACATGTTAGCATAACAGGGCGAATGTTTTGTTCAAGGAGCCTGCTGAGGGAAGGCAAGTTTATTTATATGTGCATAGCACATATAATGTACAAAACAACTCAATGTTTAACATAAAATATTAGAGGCAAGTTGGAAAAAATACAATTAAAAATAGACTGAGAATAGAAGAAATTAAATAAAACTGAAAAGAAAAACAGAAATGAAAGTTAAACAAAAGAAGCTCAAATACCAAGAACACAATATCTACTGTGGGCTGTATATGGTACAGATACAGAACAAAAAGATATCCATCCTCATCATAAGTTCAGTTTTACAATTGTCGAGGCTTTGTGCCCAGACAGTTTGTGGTGATCACATAACACAATGGCCGACCATGAATTCTGATCAGCATCCTCGGCATTACAAGTTCGTTTGCAGATGTGTGTGTATGTGTGGTTTTGTTTGCTGTGTTAATCTGGTTCATCGTGGCAGTTGTGAATCCGAAAAACTCTGATGCGGATCAAAGATGAGAAGTCAAACCTACAAACAGATTTCGCTTGCTAAAAGCAAACCAAATACAGGACATGGACAACGATGCAAAGTGCATCGCCCAAACATGGGTGTGTGTGACAATGTGCTGCTTTGGTCGGGAAAATTAACTCTCAGTCAGACGTGGAATGAGAAGATGGTAGAAGTTCTGAACAACTCAAAGCTGCTACGATACGATACAGCTCCATCTTCTGCTTTTACCTGGTGGAAACACACACACCATCAACCCAAACACAACCGAGCGTTGTTGTTATTTCTCATGACGAATATAAGAAACCATGTTACTCATTTCAACACAGTAGTCTTTCAAGAAAAAAAAGTGCATCGATGACAGTTTTATGATTATATCATGGCCATCTGAATCAAACCATGGGGCATCTAACGATTCCCACTACCACTTTTTAATCCACTTTCATCAAAGTGAAAGCGCATTGAGAATTTTGGACATTAAGAAAGACCAAATTGTTTCCCTAGCAGCTGCTTGGCTTGCAGATTTCAGCCTTCTTAATGGTTTACTGTCTGCTCACTCTGCTCCACGTTTTATGTCAAACAAGCTATTTGGTACACTTGGTACTATTTTTGCCAGGTCGGATGTGTGTCTGTCGGGAAAACAATGCTGAACTAAAATGCATGACTTTAACAGTACTGCTGTGTATCAAAGTTAAAACTGATGTAGACTATTTATAATTATCTTGGATTTCCATGTACTTCCAGCTGCATATTTCTGTGTGCACCTTCATAATTAGAGGTTAATTAATTTAGGTAGATTGACTGCCACACTCCCATTAGGAAGTTAAAACTGAAAGGTGGTTTGGCAAGACCGGTTAGTCTTTCTGCCAACATGGTGTCTCTGAGGGCTTTAGCAAGGAGCTGCAGGCAGGCCTGTGCTCTCACAGCGCACAGCCAGTGCAACAAGGCGGCTTCCATCGTGCCACTGGAACTAGCATCATGTGCTAACATGGTTGTCACAGATTAGAACATATTACACCTCTAAAATTTGAGCAAATCAGAGTTACTTTGCAATTAGCTGTCAGTAACGGCTTATAGCCAAAAAAGGATTCCAGGTTTTAGTATCCAGAAAGCTGTAAAACACAACACACTTCAAAAAGCTGTTTTCTCTGCGAATATAAACATTTAGAGTAATTCATCAGCATCAAATGAAGACGTAAAGCCACCTGCTTGGTGTTGGAAACAACCAACAGTACGAGAAGAGTGAAATGAAGCGACATACAGCTCTCTTCCAAACAATATTTCATAGTAACCTGTTTTTTTTTGGGTAAATAACCTTTTTACTTTAAACTTTGATTTTTTTTTTTCTTTGAATTCAAGTGTGTATGAAGTTTGTGTTGACTGGCGACCTGTCCAGGTGTACCTGCTTCTCTCCCAGTGAATGCTGGGATAGACTCCAGCCTCCCGCGACCCTGAATTGTTGATGTTTCACAAGTTAGTTGGATTTCCTCTTTTTCTGCTCTGCGACGTGTTTGTTCATTTTATGCATTAGTTTGTAACATTTATCTAATTACTCGCTTCTGATTTTCTACTACAGAGTCATCGAAATGACAATAGACTGTCTGATTTTACTGTCCTTCTATTCTATTATAAACTAACGGAGCATAAATATGATGTCCTCACTCTAGACCAAGCGGCAACCTCCGGCAGTTAAAAGTGAAGCCTATGAGGAAGTGCAAAAAACTGCAGTTCCCCCCTCATCCACTAGGGGCTCCAAAAACAGAGCAAATCCCCATAGACTCCCATGTTAAAAAGACCAACTTCACGGCAGAAATAAACATGTTTACAGCCTGGTACAAAAATCCATTTTCGGTTTATAGGTCAGGTTTACCTTCATGACAACTATGGATGGAGTGAATTTTTTTCTAACTCGCCCGTTTAAAAGTAATTTAATCTTGAAGTTCAGCATATTTAGGGGCGTGTCCTTTTGATTGACAAGTACCAATCTCCCGCTTCCAGTAAGAAGAACGTAGAACAACTGTGGTTTTAAGATGGTTAACAACATGACTTAGCTTTAACCCACTTAACTCCATTAGCTGGTTAGCTCCGAATTAGCTCGGTTAGCTTTTAGCTACAGAAAGCTCTGAGTTCGCTTGATGTCAATCACCCACCATGACGCTCACAACCCCATATTTGTATTTTCTGGGCGAGACGACACGCATGATGCTGCCATAATGGCAATGGTAGGAACCGCCCACCGAGCTTCAATTCAGCTCTTCAGAAACCTATGGGTGACGTGACGGAGGCTCCATCCATCTCTTTATATACAGTCTATGGTCTAGACGGAGGCTATGTTTTGGTTTGTCAGTTTGTCTGTTAGCAACATTACTGAAAAAGTCTTGGAAGGATTGTGAAGTGATTGGTTTTTCTGTTGGGAATCTCATAAATATCCATTTCTCCTCCATCTGTCATGTTTGTATGTGAATGCTAAATAAACTAAAAGCTTCCCAGATTTCTGAACACATGACTGAGCCCAGTCTGTCTGGTCATGTGACTGTGTCGATGATGGACATGGGAAATTTTTTATTACGCCACTGGTCAAAGATTTGGACACACTTTCCCATTAAAACCCAACTTGTTACTGGTACTGTGTATAATGGTGTTTATACTGTTGGTGACACATTGAACATGATGGCCTAGAGCAGGTTTGTTTTGGTTTCCTGTTTTTTCTGTGAGTTTGTGAACATTTTGAGGTGTGGTCTGGAACTTCTATCATGTTATTAACCCATTATAGGGCAAATAACTTCTATTGATTACTTTGTTTTCTTTCATGTTCAGCATGAAACTATTTTTTTTTTGGTAATGTCACAACAGAATGGAGGTCTTGGTACAAACCAAGAGGACAATTTTAGGTTAAAATTTCTAGTTTCAAGGTATTTCACTGAGTGTCCTATAAAGGGTTAAGAACCTCATGTTTGTAACAAAGTTTTGCACTGATGTCTAACAAGTTAAAAACAATGAAGTGGTAATATTGGATATCATAATGGTCAAAAGTTGGCTTCATATCTGCATCATGACGTTCTGCCAGACAGAAAACTAAGTGTGTTTCCAGCAGCCCTGACTTGTGACTCTGCTTTTAAGTTGGAGGAGAGAGGAAAATGGGATTTTTATAATGTTTCACATCTCATTTAAAATGAAATAAAATGTCAGTCTGAACGGCATTGACACAACATTAAGAAAAAGCTCCTCTGCCGTCCTCAGAAATGGTATTTTTGAGTATTACAACACCGGCAAATAATCTGTTCAGACTTTAAAAGCAGTGAACTACTTTTACTTTTTGTAAGCATCATTTGAAGCAGAACTTTTCCCCTCAGCGTGCATCACCCCGCCTCTCCTCCCCACCAGCTCCTGCTTCCGTGCCGCTGTTAAAGTAGGCTAGCTGAGCAGAGGAGGCACAGAACAGTTTGTTACTGTTGTCGAAATGAAAAGGCTGAAGTCAAACAGGCTGCGGCAAGGCAGAGCATCGTCACCGGTTTCCCAAGTTGCTTCTGAGAGCTGTTGAGGCGTTTGCTTCCTGCCATGTTCAGCGTTGTGACAGAGCATTTGTAACACCTCCGCCCATGGCTTCCACAACTCTATCATGTCAGATGAAATCAGCTTCTGGAGAGGAGAAGAGAAGGAAAAGGTAATAGAAGGGAGGCAGAAGGGAGGCTCATTCGGAAATAAGAGCTAAATCTTTTTTCTACTTGGCAAGGAGGCTTTTAGATGCTGCCGGGGCTGGAAACACAGGCCCTGCACCCTGGTTTCATGATGTATTGTTATTGCTGTCAGTCACAGGCGAAGCAGTCTAGCCTCAGCTCGCCTCGGTGTGGGGCTGCAAGGGTGGTGCAGAATGTGTGAACATGAAGCCAGGGGTAAAAATAAACAGAAAAGGCACCTTAAGTGCTGAAAGTATGACCCTCCATAGAGTGTTTGGGAATTAAACAACACAGCTGTTCACAGACGTCATCCTGAAGGAAAAACAGCCAAATCAAAGCTGATGAGCAGATAAAACAACAAAATGAGAGCTTTGTTGGTCCTTGCGTCACTTAGAAGAGAATCTTTCCGAAAGCCAAAATGGATTACAGTCTGATCTTCCCCAGGCTGCTCCTCAGCTGCTTGTTTATGTGTCGATCATTAGAATTTAGATTAGAATTAGAATGTGGGTTTTTGTTTTTTTTTTTAGGATGAAAAGTTTATGGATACTTCCCAGTTTATCCATTTCTGACCTGAAAAGTAGGAGGAACCTCACCAATCCCAACATGGCGGCTCCCCGCATGAAAAGCTGCAATAATAAATAGATTATCTGAAACACAGTCAGACCGGCAAACATCCAGCTGTGGGTGTTTAACCCTTAAAACTCAATTAGATCATTAATTGCTTATATCGTCAACAGTTTCTCTGCAGCAGTAGCTTTTATCTCTGGGGGGTAAATTTGATGGCTAGATTACCGTTCGGGTGATCTATGGAGGATTATCAGGCGCTCCCATCCCGTCCAGGAGGTTTATGATCCAGCTGCAAAAGGCTTTATTCAGAGACTCAATATGGCAAATCCACAATGAGTGAAACATGAGAACACCTCTATTTATTACAGTTTTGAAATAAAAATAAGATAACTATTACTATTATTTTGAAAAAGAGACCTCCACTTTACTAAAATTATGATGAAGTCACTTCGTGTTTAACTGTCATCCATTAAAAATGGCAAAAGAGACTAAATCTACGGAATAATTGTGAAGAAAGGAACGATTTGTGGAAGTGGGAAGTGAAGGTCAGATATTCAGTGGGAGTACGATGAAAAAACAATTCTTTATTTCTGCCAAAGGGTTTTGTTTTCCCTTTTAAAAGCAAACTAACAAAATGAAAAATATATTTGATGAGAAAAAATAGAAATAAAAACAGTCCTCCGGACTCCACTGTAAAGACGGTGGTAATTGCATCCAAAGCTCACTTCTTTTTACTCTCCAAAGGTTTAAAAACAAACAATGGAATAATTTATTTCCTGTAACATGACGGTCACTGGAGAAGGGTTAAACAGTGTGTTGCAATTCTAATAAAAGCTTTGTTAAATCAGCAGTACGTTGTTTCGCACATTTAATCTTGAATAACTGAACTTCTGATTCTGTTAGGTTGACTTAAAGGTGGGCAGTGGTTCAATATAAGAATAAAGAGAACCAAAATCCTGAGACGTGCACTGAATTCCCCCTAAATGCATGATTTAGCTTGTTTTACACGGCTGGCAGCAGAACAGAGCATTGCATGCGGGAATCTGTTTACATGTGCAGCAACTGGTGGTGTGTTGCTGTTCTCTGGAGCCTGCACTTAGAAGTAATTAAACACATGAGTTTATGTAAAGCTCTCATTTAGTTGCATTTGATTCCATTAATTAATGTCTGTATTTCTGCTTGTAGCAGCTGTGGATATGTGCACGTCTTTTGATAGCAAGTCGTACACATAGGGACCACTAACAAACGCGTCTGCCTGGAGGAGAACGCTCTCGTGGTTAAAAGACTTCCCAGCATGCTCTTTAATGAGCAAACCTTCTTCAGATTCTAAAATATAAAGTGAAGTTTCTTGCACTGATTCTCTTTCGGTTGCATGTATAACTCTGCAGAGGTTCATAAATAGTTGAGCACCAAAATAGGACACGGAAGCTGCAGTCAGCACTGTTCTCTAATTTTACAAACCCAGCCTACAAATAAATGGATAAATAAATAATAACTATGTCTGACACACCCCAAATGAAGAGGTAGATCCAGGTGGTATGACGGTCTTCTGTGTCCCAGATTGCGCTGTACCAGCAGGTGGTGTTAGAGGAGAAGCGTGGGTGCTGGTGGGGATGTTCCCACAATGGCTCCCTTTTAAAAGTACAGTGACCTTAAATGTGGAACTTCATTTAAAGTCACTGTACTTTTAAAAGGGAGCCATTGTGGGAACATCCCCACCAGCACCCAGGACTTTCTGTCTAAATGTATCCCTGCTCCAACAGCCTATGAACTCTTCCACACTCATTTATCTGAGTCATATGTGTTGGAGCAGGGATGCATGGAAAAGCTGGAGGACTGCGGTCCTAATGGGACCCTGCTTTAATGAGATGAACCTCCAGGCAGCTCCTGTAGGTTTTAGCCATCATGTAGACTAGGGGTGGGAAAATCGAATCAAAAAATCGAAAAATTTCTTTGCTTCACAATTTTAAAATAGATTTTTTTGTTAACTATAAATAATTATTATTTTTCAAATAAATAGAAATAATCCATTTTATATATATATATATATATATATATATATATATATATATATATATATATTTTTTTTTTTTTTTTTTTTTTTTTTTTTTGTTATTTTTATTGTTTTTATTGATCTTTTTACTCGTCTTCTTGGGCATTTTAGCAGCAGAATGGTGGTCTGGCTACTGTGTGGTTTTTTTCCTAATTGAAATGAAGAAAAATGACGTGCAAAATAAAAAGTTTTATACATTTATTTTGTTTTTTAATTTACAAAAATCAGCAATATTGTAGAATTGGGAGAATCGCAATTTAAATCGAATCGGCACCCAAAAAATTGGAGTGGATTCGAATCGGGACAAAAGCATATCATCACAATGTAGACCCAACTGTCTGAGAAGCACCTACTGAACTTGGCTATGATGTCATGTTTAACATATGTAGATTGTATGATACTTGTTAAATTCTCGTGGGCTGCAAGCCATTGGTCATTGCCATTTAAATGTGGGTCCTGCGGTGGCGGGGGACCTGTACAGGGTGTACCCCGCCTCTCGCCTGCTCATTTCTGGGCTACTCTTCAGCTTTCCTGCATTCCTGAATTGGACTAAGCAGTAAAGAAAATGAATGGATGAATAAATGTAACTGTGGCTGTCAGTGATAAACATGGAAGCAAAGAAATAACCAAACACTTGCTGCAGTGCCATTTGTATGTATTTAAACAAAACTACAGCTTTTCTTTACTTTCATGGTATGTTCTTCTTGCTTGAATCATTAGAGAAGGTCTAAATTTAGCAAATTTACATCTTTGACTCAGTTTAGTTTATATAATTTTATTTATAGTTCATAGTTCATCAGTTCACAGTAGTCTAATCTCAGGTCATAAATATTATAGTCTAATTATTATAATGTATAGGAAAATTGCTATGGCAACCTGCAATGTCAGTTTTTATGCCAGTTGGTGATGGTAGCGAGGAGAGCATCTTATTAACAGGTAAAACCTCCAGTAAGACCAGAATCAGAACCTGGGGATCTGCTTGCATCGGTCAGTTGCTGATTTCACAGGATAGAGATGTAAAAGAAACTCTTCAACACGAGAGCAAGGGCACCTTTCTTTGGTATAAAAAAAAAAAAAAAGCCACAGACATGAACTTATCCGAAGAGGTTAGAATGGATTTGCCAAAGAAGAAATAATGTTGTGAGAATATTAATCATTAAGGAAGAAATATATGAAATAAAAAGTAAAAATTGAAAGTGTAGAAAAGTGAGGTTGGCGATGCACTGCAATGATTTATTTGTTGCCTGGCAACAGCTGAACTGATAATGCCACATGCAGTGTTGACAGGTGAGAGTTAAACTCCTTTTGGTGGACAACATGGATGGTCACTAAGACCCAAAACTTTTATATTTAGGACGCAGATAAAAAAAAAAAATTAAAGAAATAAATAAATTGAATGAATGAATGAATGAATAAGATCAGTTCAGCTGTTTAGTGACATGTTCGGGATTGCAACCCATCCTTTACTCTTACCGCACTGTCTGCTGTCTCTGTGCAACAATAGCATCTGACTGCTGGAGAGAAAAACATTAATGTTCCGATGAAAAACAAAATATTATATTCAGGTACTGGAATGCTGTGTCCTCACTGTGCCTTCATCAGCGTCGAGCTCAGAGAAGTGATTCAGGTTTCTCTCACTGCTGCTCTATTTTACTTGGCATCTTTTCCAATGCTCTGGATTTGGGGTTTCATTGTGGTCAATACTTTGTCATTTAAGGCTCAATCAACTCAATTCAATTCAATTCAACTTTATTTACATAGCGTCAAATCACGGCAATGCCATCTCAAGACGCTTTACAGACAGAGGGGAAAACATAATGAAAGCCAATTCATAACAGCCTATATAAGGAAACCAACAGACTGAGTTGAGTCCAACTCAGTCTCCCATCCTGAGCAAGCACACTGGCAACAGTGGGAAGGAAAAAACTCCCTTTTAACAGGAAGGAAACCTCCGGCAGAACCCGGCTCAGGACAGGCAGCCATCTGCCTCTGCTGTGTGGGGGGGAGACCTGCTGAGACAGGAGACATACATGTTAATGATGCAACACTGTTATTGGGGGGGGGGATAAAAGAGAGAGATAAAGAGAAAAAGAAAGAAACTCAGTGTATCAGGAAATGTCCCTCAGCAGTCTAAACCTATAGCAGCATAACTAAGGGATGCTAACCCAAAACAAACAACTATCTCAACAGCATCATCAGAGAAACGGCCCAGGGTTGGTACAGTGATGCTAAAGGTTCTAGATCAATGACTTCGTGGAAAAAAGAGGGATTATCCTGATATCTGAACACTGTCAGTAATTTCTTTGCTATTTGTGGTTGCATGACTCCAGTCTCTGACCTTCTCTTACTGTCTAAAGTAGGACCACCATTTCAGCTCATCAGTTTTGCAAAATAAAAACCTTTTGTCCACAAATCCTCCTACATCACAGTTTCATGATCCGAGCCCAGAACCTATGAAATGAAAATGTTTTATTGCATCACATCACAAAACAGAAAGTACAACAAGTAAATATTTGACTGTCCTTAGCATAGCATGTGCAGCAGTTTTAAACGTTTAAACCAAACCGTATAGATTAACCTTTTGAAACCTGAGGTTCTGTAATTGGGGCACATTGAAAACAGATGGTGCCAAACTGGAAGCAATGGCCATTTCACCAGAACTTCAGTAAAACCCGTCTAATTTAGCTCTGCTTCCTTAGATCAGAGTTGGCCTCGGCAAGAAAAATGTCCACATATTGTACTATCAATAAAGTTTTAAAGCTGCATCCACAGCATCATTCCAAAGGGATAATCACATCTTTCCTGAAGGTCTTTCAATTTTAGGTAAGCTCAAAACTTAAAAAAAAACATCAGCTTATGTGCCATCTTCCTTTATTCCTTTACATTGATACAAATACTTATATTTAGACAGTACCAATCTCACAAGTGTTTGTTTTACTATGATTTAAAAAGTCTTCAAATAGACCTTGTGCAAAGATCTACTCAATTCATTATGGGTTTGCAAATTTTAAGGATTCACCTAAAAACAGTCGGAGTGCTCAAGATGGTTTGTTTAAAGGTGGAGTATGTAAGATTTTCAATATTTAAAAAAAAAAAAAACTAACAAAATAACTACAATCATAATTAGACTGTTTTTTTTAAAACATATAGGTTCCAGTCTGTCCATATTTGATGTTATTACATTACAAGTTTAATTAATGACAAAGACCCTTCTTAAATGTTTGCCTACCAGTAAAAAAAAAAGTGCTATTTGTCATGAATTAAACTTGTAATTTAATAATGCATCAAATATGAACAGACTGGAACCTACATGTTCAAAATGATTGTAGTTATTTTACTAGTTAATTTATTTTGAAAATATTGAAAATCTTACATACTCTACCTTTAACCCTTAATGTGTTTTAACTGCTAACTACCATTGGTTTCTGTGCTCTCCTTAAAGATGTTTTTTCCCTGTCGGCATGTCGGCATGTCCCTCTGAACGGGTCATCACAGCGAATTTTAGCACATTTTATGCCGGATGCCATTCCTGATGCAATCCTCTGTATTTAGTCATTTTTGCACCAGAACCAATAAAATCTGCTTTAAAACTTCAGCCCATCTTCTGAGAGCGGTCTGACTGCAGACCTCCACTGCAGCAACAGTTCCAGTGCAGGCCTTGGTCTCAGCCCACCTCCAATGTAGGGCAGGGAGAAACAAACTTTCCTGCACCCATCCCTTTCCACCCAATGCCCACTGGGAGGCAATTAGATAAAGGTTTGCTGGCCGCCATTAAAGCACAAGAAGAAAAAAAAGATAAAGATTAACATTTAACATTGAATACAATGAAAACTACAATAAACAGAACCTTACAGTCCTACAGAGGTGTACCAGGTTCCTGATGCGGCTCTACCACCTGAGCCACGGCCACTTTACTTTTCAAAGGTGATGTGGATATTTGTTTCTAGTAAGTAAAATATATGTTAAATACAGCACCTTGAAACGTCTGCATACCACCCGTTATTCAATGCTTCACCTTATCCAGACTGTCCGGAAGCTAAAAATATGAAAAAATGCTAAATTGTGCCATCAAAATGACTACATGTTGCAGAAATAGGTACATGATCATATTTTCTCTTTCCTTAACACACTAATTGTTAAAACTAATTTAAGTTTTGTAAAGTTTTAGGAAAATTCAGGGGCCAACAACGCTTCATGATTTTATGTGATAAAGTTATGGACTTTGACCAACTTGACCAATCTCACATCAAGAAGAAGGCATCTGATATCATCCTCTTCGATCCTCTTGCATTGAATTTTCATACATTTTCCGACTTATTAGCTTTAATTTTGACATTCCTACATAATTTATCTGCAAAGAAACACATAATCTTGCATGACATTGACCATTACCGGGATTCTTTGATCTAGTAAGGCCTAAAGACACCATCGAGATATAAAACATTCTGCTGTAATTATTGCTGTCATGTGCTGAAATACTCATAACATCTCAGTTTTGCAGTTGGCTATATGACATTGTGATGCATATACAGCAAGTCGAATAACAAACTGCTTGGTATTTTTTTCTCTAAAGGCAGGTAGACAGTCCAAGGTTTCATTTAATGCAGAACTAAACAGCTTGACAGGTTCTAGCATTGCATTACAGCTCCAATATTCAAATGCATATTTAGAATATGAATAAATCAACTTGAAAGCCTCCAGATAAAAGTAACTAAAATTCCTGTGTCTTGTGTTTCTCTTGCCCCCTTCAGCAGACAGCAGACCATCAAACCCCTTTCATCCCTAAACCATATGAACACCTGCTGCTACATGTACGAGTAACATCCTGAGGGAAAGCCGTTGCTCCCTTTCAGCACAATATCGTTAAATATTTGCATTTATAGGAATTTTTACATTAAAATAAAGCAAATGTATACCTCAGTGTCTTCAGAATAGAAACATTTTCTCCTGATGCAGGTCTAAAAAAAAAAAAAAACACATTAGCAGGTATTCTTCTCCTTGAGCTACTTTAAACTGATTTTTTTATTTTTTATTTAGAGAAACCAGTTCAACCAAGGTGTCTTTAAAGTGCACTTCAACCTAAAACTAACATGCTCCTCCACGCATTCTAAGCACATGCACAAAAACATGCATGTGTGCACACATGCAGTTCTCTCTGTGACCTCATTAGACGAAATGTCTTGACTTAATTAATCACTAGTAGAGAGGCTAATTCATCTCATTTCAACAGAGTGGAGTTGATTAGTGTAGCATTTGCCTCTGGCTCTGTTAAACTTTTTGATTTCCTTTTTATTAATATAAATGTTTCATTCCTAACCCCTTCAGCCACTTGAGTTGTTCTCTCTCATCTTGTCTAATAACGGCTCATCAGGAGCTCAGCTGGAGGAGGACCCTTGACTTCCTTCAGAGAGTCGTGATTACAATGGCGGCAGATGCTTGATGTTATTGTCGTGGAATCACTTGTTTCATTGTTTCTGGCTCCATATTCATTGAGTTTTTGTTTTTTCTTTTGGTTTACAGACCAATGGATTTTCTTTTTGTCTTTTAGCACCACAGGTGATGAGGAGGAGAGGTGCGACAGGTTTTTCAGACGTAACGCATTAACTGGATTTTCAAGCTTTGCTGCATTGTTGTTTTGCTGAGTTCTTTCAAATTAATTATGGAAATAGGGAATAAAATCATTAAAAAACTGTTTTCCGATTGGTATTTATCTACCAAGTCAACTGTTCTGTCTATGGTGAGTCAAAATGGACAAAAAACTTCAGGTGTAGAACTGCATCACCAGCTTTGGTTTCACCAATAAGGTTGGAAATAATCAAGGTGCCTGATGTACACTCCGTGTTTCCATTACCTTTTTTCTCAAAATAAATGTCATATTTGTAAGTTTCAACAGACAACATTTGCGATTTGCAGGTGCCTCCCTTGAAGTGTTTGTGCATTTAGCTTCAGTTCTCAGAAAATCTCGTCCAGTTGACGTGATTTTAGGAGAATAACAACTTATGCAAGGTAGATACATTGTGTTATTTCTACTGCTGAGAATTTACTACGGCTTTTTGAAACTTTCTCCACCTTTTTCTTTTCTAAGCCTCTGAAATTTGCTATTTTTTGTTCCAAACCCCGCCATCTTTACCAGAAATGAACTGGTCACGACCCCCCCATGTCACATCCGGGGACACGTAATGCGAATGTGTTATATTTCTATATTACAACATCTGAAAAACTCCCTCATGAGAACAGAAAAACTTGAGCTATATTTGCGACTTTTTTATGGAAATGTAGGTGTTTTCATTAGTATCTCTTCTTATTGCAATTTTAAATGTTTGCGCACCTCCAGGTGTGATGGAAACACGGCTACTGATATCTGCACGATTCTCAAAATGAATGAGTTACATTTTTTTTCATTCCTCTCTGTTGGAGACAAATGTTTTCTCTGGAAAACAAGGTTTTCTCATTTTTATCCAATGCAAAACGGACAGTCTTTCATTTTAACTTTGACAATAAGACATAAAAAAATACTTTCTTTAATTTGTTCTTTAAATCTACCGAGCTGATGCTTGTATCTCTTCCTTTATGTTTCTTTAGTTTTTCCTTCACTATTCTGTGTAACTTGCTTTCACAATGACTGTGTGTGTGTGTGTGTGTGTGTGTGTGTGTGTGTGTGTGTGTGTGTGTGTGTGTGTGTGTGTATGTATGTACACGCACCACCCTTGTCTGTCAGTGTGTTTGAGTGTCGTGATCCTGTGAGCTGTGAGGGACTAAAAGGCCCAAGATCTTTCTCCCAGGAGCCATCTGCCAATCATTTTCTCAGATTCAGCTTTAAAAAATGGGAGGGGAGGGACAGACAGAGGAAAAAAACAGAGTAAAGGGGTAAAAAAAAAAGACAAAGAAGAAGAAAGCCTCCCTGTAGAATGACTAAATAGACCTTCAGTGATCTAACAGAGAGGCCTGGAGCTGCATCTCAACTATGCATGAATATCCACAGTGGGAATGCTGAGCTTTGCCACACTATTGATTTTAATTATCCTTTTAAAAGCTCAGACTTCTAACAAATGATTGAAATAAGAGACCCTGCAGATCAGTCCGAAACAGAGAAATAAAAACTAATCCTTTTGGATGTAAAAGACGTGAGGACTGATTGGTCAGGATGTCACAAAAAATTCATTGTCAGACCGAGTTTTGAGATAATTACCAGCTTCTAAATTTAAACCTGGCCCTGGCCACTGCTGACCGAGTCACAGAAGCGCTCATTAACAGGAATAGGCTTGACGTTCTCGTGGTGGTCGGTCTCGGAGCCACTAATGAGGGGTGAAGCTTGATGACAGGAGCTTGATTGAAAAGGTTTCGCTGGGAGAGAAATTTAAGGGCACTTATATGACTGTAAGAGCTCTCAGAGCAAAGCTCATGTTATGGTTAATGCAGCTTTCTTTATTCTTCAACAGCAGCAGGCCAGATGGGATTTGTCCTGATAGCCATTTTCTTTTCATCACTGCTTAGTTTGACATTCCTCTTTTTTTTTTTTTTTTTTTTACTATTGTCATTTTTTCTGGGGCTGTAAGAAAATATTGATATAGTGAAATTTTGTAATATATTGTGACAACATCATATCAATATTTAAAAGCACTGTATCGATTTTATCAAACAACTGATCTTTACTCATGAGGCAGATTTTCTTTATTTATCTTGTACATAAAGATCTGTGTTTTTACTTATTAAAACACTGATCTTTATTAAAAGTAGATCCTCTGTTCTTATGCAGCGACGGCGTTCAGTGTTTACTAATAGAAAAGAAAAATAGCAATATGTTGTTTTGCTTATAGTAACCTGATATATTGCAATATATCGTATTGGTAGCCGTATTGTGATACATTTCGTACCAATACACGCCCCTATAAACCTTCTTTTACTCAGTGTTTTTTTTTTTTTTTTTTTTTTTTTTTTAAATAAAAATGTGGCTTCTGTTCAAAGGTAAAAGGGAAAGAACAATAATTGCTGTTATTCTTATATTATCTGGCATTCCCTTTATTCCCGGTGCATCATTTGGTTTTAACTTCACGGCAACAGCAACGCAAAGAGACTGAATTTCTTTGGTGTTTGGGCATCTTCACCTCTCGTCTGTTCAGCTTTCTTGGTTGCTACCTCGACTAAAAAGTTTTTTAACTAATGCTGTGGTAAAAAGGTGATAAATGGCTTTCTTATGCTCATCGGACTTTTGTATTTGGATATATCCTGGTTGTCCCAACCAGAGAACATTGCACCAAATCTTCAAACTGGTACCAGGAGAGCAGTCAGCATTACCCTAATTAACCCCTTCCTCCACTCTTTTCCCATAAAGTTTAGCTTCTTTTTGTTTGTTTTCATCATAACTTCACATGGGACTGCTTGTAAATATGTCACGGTGCTGACTATTTCACATTAAGAATGAGAACAATTTATTTGTCATTGAGCTAGCATCCTAGCACAACAATATTAATTTCAGCACAACCCGTCCAAGAGTAGACAAAACAACATACATATAACATAAACAGGACCAGACAGACTGAGGCACTTTACAGGAAAGACATTTTCTGTTTATTTTCCAGTTATAAATAGATGCCACAGTTGATGCCAATGCAGATTGTCTCTGTTCATTTGCTTTGGATTTAAACCATCTTTTCACAATTTTCTTCAAGTGAAAGCTGGTTGTTGGATGCAAGCAGTTTGAATTTGTGTCGAAATCCTCTTCCTGACACAGAATTGGCCAAACGTAATGAAAAAAGAAGCCTGTGATGATATCATCGCACATTAAGCCAGCATTTCATTTGGATATCAGTTGTAATTTTTTACTTTCCTCCAGCCAAAGTCTAGTTATGTTCAGTTATATTATTGCCTTGGAGTCTCATTTAAAAACTCCAGTAATATGGCCTACTGGTCCATCCAGCATGCCCTTTGTTACATTTCAGTTATTCCTTTGTGTTTTCAACTTTTTCCATATAGCAGGAGGACAGAGAAGAATACAGCTCTAATTTGTTAGGTAGGATGGTGTTGAAAGCAGGTTGGGGTTTGTTTCCATGGGGAAGAAGCCGGGGGCGGCTCCCTGTGCTGAGGTTAGACTCTTAGCTTGGTCAAGGTGACAGTGATCCATGTCTCTCTCTGCAGGGTTTCTATGTTGGAGATGTAACCCTATTATAACATTAAAAATACCAGCAAAGGAGAAGCAATAGAGGATCAGGTGGCAGTGGGGGTAGTATGAGGGATATCTCGATTTAAAAGGAAAGGAGCGATGATGTTTGGGAGCTAGGCTTGTTTTGAATGTATGTTGAAAAAGTTTATCTGGAAGGACAGTTTGAGCGAGAACTGCAGCTCTGTAGCAGCCAGCAGATTGATTGTGCCCCAGTGTATTAGCTCGATGTTGAAATGCTATTTGAATAAAAGATGAATGACACTTGAACATAGCAGCGATCCATTCCTGTTTTGGTTCAGGCAGCAATGCAGGCATCTAAAATGTAGCTGATGGCACAAATGGAATGAAACTAATCTGGTGTGTACATGAAATCTGAGCAGTTCGGGATTCGCAGGATGTTTTTCTAACATAATCAGTTATATGATTACTAGATTAGATTAAACACAAAGAGAGAATAAAAAAATATGTACAAATAATAAATTGTGATTTAATTTTATATTTGAAAAGGGAAGTTTTTCCAAAATAAACAACTTTGATTGTATCCAATAAAAATGGAGAGAACTTCAGTCCCTTTGTTGCAGGAATAGCTTATGTTACCTTCAAGATGTACAGTGTGTAAGAATTACTGACATCTAATACTAAAGATGGGCATGAAAATGACTTCAAATACAAAGCAAAGCTGTGAATGGGCGTTGGCCATCGGTGGCCAAAATTCTTCAAATCCAGTGGCTGCAGGTGCAGCGATGACTGCACTACAGGTAGCTACTTCAACATCAAGTTCATGTGTACTGTCTACTTCTATTGGCCTTTTAAGGCATTACAAATCTGGTTTTAAAGCTAGAAGGCTCTCGTTTTGCACACAGTTGTTTGTCCATGCAGAGACACCGTTGTGAAAATGGTGGCAGCTGCCATGTCGAATATGTTGACCCACAGCAAGTAGCTCATTCTAACAGAACAAAATCATATTGTTATTTTATCAAAGTGATTTGATACCAATAGAGACACATTTTTTAATGATACACATTTTGTTGGTATTGACCTCTGACTTTGTTCCGCACTGTGCCTTAAAATGCACCCCACTTTACCAGTGTACATTACTGGAACATTCACCTGTCAAGCTTAACCATCTATGTAAAATATATATACCATGTCCTGAGCAGAGGACCTCGTCCTGTCCTCTAAAACCACATCACAGGAGTGCTCAATGGGTAATGCACTGGCATTATAATGAAATCTAACATTTTTCCTTCCTCTGAATGTGCAGAGGCAACGTGCTGAAGGCCCTTACTATTGTTTTAAGGCTCATGAATGGTCTAAATGGATGGCAGTGATCACGAAGACTGCAACATATAGATATTTCCACATCCTCTCACCTCATAATCTTCCCCCAGCTGACTGGATGATCCACACTAGTGGTGCTTAGGATGGCTGAATTGTGTGTCTTACTACCTTGGGTGACTGTATTATTTCTCCCAGTTGTGCTATAAATAAAAAGGTGTTTGAACCTTTGGTCTGTGGTTCGCTTATGGTTTCAATAATTATGGTGGAGGTGTTCTTCACTCTCTGTGTTGCGCAGAGCTAATCTGATGAAAATAATTTTTAAATGGGAAAAAAAAAAAAAAAAGTTTTTTCTAAACTTACTGTCATGACTGGGCAGTAAATAAAAAAATTAATCGAAACCGACATTCAGTACCAATTATCTATGTAACCTTGGCTAATTCCAGATATTTAATTAACTTCTCCTAAATACATTAGAACTACCCCAAAAATGACCATTTGTAGTTTAACTGTCTTTGCTACCTTTAATCTATTTTAAAATCAAGATCTGCTCTTTTCATTCATTCATTTTCCTAACCACTTAATCCAATTCCGGGTTGCGGGGAAGCTGGAGCCTA
>NC_136618.1:10684266-10778018 GCF_933228915.1 Telmatherina bonti
CACGTTAGCCCAAGCGTCTGTCCTCCAACTCGGGCCACCTTGCCTTATGTCCACGGAAACTCAGCTGCGTCTTCTTTACCTGTCGGAGCTCGTTTTCCATCTTCCTCCACTTGCGAACCATCGATTCATTAATCTTAAATTCTCTCTCGGTTGCTCGATTTCCACGTTGCTTGGCGTAGTTGATGGCCTTCAGTTTAAACTGTGCTTCATAAGCGTGTCTTTTTGCCATTTTCAGGGTTGTTAGAAAGAGGTGTTCTGCATAACGCACATACCTGTTCTTTTATATGCGATCAACGCCCACACTTCACCCTTTAACGTTCTCATGGTGTTCTTTACTACGTCCGATTACAACAACAACAACAACAACAACAACACGCACACAAAGGGCGCACTGCACTATTCATCAACCACGTGACAAGACACACCCCACATGGACAACACAAAGCTACATTGTTACATCCACGATTAGGGAGAACTTTTATCCTGTTCTCAAGACCCCGAGAGGACAATTCTTGCAGCAGTTCTTGGCATTTGCAGAACTTTTTTTCTTGTGGGGCTCTAAGGTATATCATGTGATTTGGTTGGACATTTGAGGTGGGAAAGTTGCTGCTTCTGCTTTTTTGCTGTTGCAGGTAAAACGATTTGTTTTGATGAAACAGTTGATCAAGAATTTTTTTGAACATTTTTACGTGTCATCAAAAAACTCGGACCCAACAGCGTGCACAACCATCCTGCTGTGGACGAAGTATGAACGGACCAGACAAAAGAGAATTTTTTTCTTGTTCTTGCAACCTCGAGAGCACGAACAAAGCTTTCGCTTCTCGTGGAGGACCTAACAAGCTTAAGTGTGCACAAAATCTGCCAGAGTTCAGTAAATTTTGCTTTAAAAAGTCACATGAAGATCCTTCAATCCAGAATGCTTCTTGGTTCTCTTTATTTTTTTGCTAATCAAAATTAGAAACTACTTTTGGAGAAAAGGTTGTAATTAAATGAGTAATAAAATGTTTAGTTAGAATGGAATAAATACTGCAGGAATGACAAGCATGTTGTTATGCACATTACCCAAACATGTCGTCAGCTCTGAATGATAACACTATGAGTGGTTTTACCATATATTTTCGGGACTTTGAATCTTCTAACTATGAGAACTGCTCTTTATCTAGAGTATATTTAAGGTACAGGCTCATCATTTACCATAAAAACATCTGGTAAGTGATGAGAACTAACTAACTAACTCCCTCGTTGTTTTTAAAAGCCATTTAAAAACACATTTTTATTTTTTGGCATTTTAGCAAGACTAAGTTGTCGTCTGTGTCCTTGTATTTTATTTTTAACTGTTCTTTTTCATGTATCTCTTATTTTACCATTTTTAAAATTATTTTATTTTCTGAAGCTGTTTTGGTTCACTTGCTGTTTCTGTACAGCACTTTGGTCAGCTGTATGTTGTTTTTAAAGTGCTTTATAAATAAATATGGTATGGAATGGTATGAGAAATGGATTTTAAATCCCGTTGTATGTAAACATTTATTGCGGCTCGATGAGCAGATGCAGCGGTGGGGTTAAGAAGCTCCCTTTTGGAAACTGGTTGTACTTGAAAATAACGTGTGACAGCAAGAAACTAAGAGTCATGAAGCACAAAGAAAGAAGGAACGACGGAGCGTGGATTCAATTTGCGATCCAGGTTCCACCTGTAAGACATCTGTCACACAAACGGATCGTTTGGATTGGTGTGAGCCCATCTATCTTCGATGGCTTGTCTGCAGCCGGTAAATTTATATTCCTGCAGGTCCCATCCTCCATCAGGTACAGTGTGTCTGGGCCAAGGCTGTCAGCCAGCGCGCTTGTATCTTATTTTAAAACTAGACACAGTGAAAACCTCAGTTGTGTCGGTAACCTCAGATCTGCTTATCGTGGATCCCAGCTGCTGATACTGGACTGAAAACATCAACCTCCTCGTTACCACTGGTGAACCAGTACACACATCAACAAAGAGGTTTATTAGAGGATTATTCTCTAATAAGGGTGAAAACATTGAAACACAAGAGGCTCAAGGCTGCAAATTTGCTGTTTTTTATTTATTTTTGAACTTTTCTCCCCCGTGTTTCTGATGTTTAGTCTTGTGGTTGGTTAAATTAGCCAGAATAATAACAATAATGGAGATAATGTGGAGCTTCTTTATAGTGTGTGAAACGCACCTGCAGCCATGTACTTATACCTACCTTCTCTCTCTTTCACACACACACACACACACACACACACACAGGCATTTAGCCTTTGACTCCATCTCATCGCACCCCTTGCTAATAATCGGATTAGGCCGCTGTGTTTTGGGTGGGTCGGCGGCATCTCTATTAACGCTGATTTGGCGTGACCTATCCACTCCAGAGGCCACAGCACTGGCTTTGTAATCTGCGGTGGCTGACCGCCTCCTTCCCCTCCCCCTCCTCCTCCTCCCCCTCCTCCCCCTTCCTGGCCACTTATCATCACACTGGGATTAATAGAAACATCTTTAGTAATTACAGAAATGCTGCTGTCGTTGCACCGGGCGCCGTCAATTGTTTTAATGTGTGCCAAACCATTAATTCGCCGGCAGAGGCCTCGGTGGTGCCCTACAGTAAAACACAGAAATCTGCTATTGATTTCCGCGAGGCCGTACACTCAGCGTTTTATCTCCTCGCTCCTGTCCGGTAGACCAGGGAGGTTATTGATCTTCATAAAGGCAGTATTTTGTCGCTAAGCGAGAAGTGCAGGAGACACTAATGAAAGGTTTTAACCTGTGTGTTTGGTGGTGGGCGGGGGTAGGGGAGGGTTGGGGGGGGATCACTGGACCAGCAGCCAGGGCTGCCAGCTGCTACACGCAGCAGATTTTCAGCTGGGATCGATAGGGATGCATCTTTGTCTGATTACAGAGATGAGCTGGTGAGGTTGGCAGTTTGAGTGTGAGGAACCAGTGTGTGTTTTCTGCGGGTGTTACAGCAGTAGCTCACCGATGTCGGCTTCTTATTGAGACATAAGGAGCATTTAGGTTGACCACAGAGTTTTTGGTTGGAAATTCAGTCGATGTTTTCAGGTATCAGTCAGAGAATATGTTTAGTTATTAATCCAAGAATGACGACTATTTGGGATCAGTTGGCCGACCAGAAACCAGTGTTTGTGCCAGTTCAGGTAAAGTTTAGCAGAAAATACTGCAGGTTCAGGCGGATTGGCTTTATTCTGACCAGGTCAGAGCTAAATAATTCAGATACATTGCGTGCAGTGTGCTCTGATCGCTTCAGCTCTCTGCATCAGGCCACATTTCTCTTAAAAAAACACAAAGAAACCAGTGAAAGCAGGTCCTATTATGCCATTAGAGATAGAAATAGAAACCAACTTGTCAGTTTTCTTTTAGCCATTTTGAAGCTGCATATACTTATTAACCAGATTTATACTGCTGTAAATCCAAATCCACTGTGTGTACAGAGTGAGAGAGTGTCACCAAGTGGAATCAATTCGATTCACATTTATTTAAATAGTGCATTTAAAAACAGCCTATGCTGACCAATAAAACAAAATAAACAGATAAAATTGTCACACATAGGATAAAAACAATAGAAAAAGAAAAACCTAGGATGTTTTAAAGTTAAAAACCTACTAATAAAATAGCAATAAAATAAAAGTGCAAATAAAGAATAATAAAAAGTGTTAAACAGTATAAAAGCCACGGTGTACCCAAAATGTCAGCTTAAATTAAATGAAAAAGATGTGTTTTCAGTCTGGACTGACCAACAGACTGAGAAGACCTAACAGGCAGAGGAAGACTGATCCAAAGGCTGGGTGTCGCCTCAGCGAAATGAAGCCAGAAAGCCGCACAAAGCTGCCTGTGGCTTCAATATTCCCAAGCATCACAATGTGTATTTAGTTACAAGCTGAAAGTCCACCCGCCCTTGTGGACTGGAGCTGGTGATCCCTGCTCTAATGGCAAAATATTAAAATAATCTCCATAGGTAAGGAATCCTTTAAAACAATTCCTGAAGCAACGTGTCGATCCTTTTCACCCCAAAACCAGATTATCTGTTCCTTGTTCCATTCCCCAGATTTCCTGAAAATTGAATCCAAAGATTTTCATTATTTTTTGAGTTATGTTGCTAATAAACAGACAAACAATCACCGTCGACAACATAAGTTCTGCCTTGGTGGAGACAAAACAACACCAGAAAGAAGAGTATAAAAACATGGATCGACACTTTGAAAGATCGATTGTGAGTCGATCAAACTGTTAGCTCAGCTTCTGAATCAGTGTTTTAATCCTAGTCCAAGAATTGCTGCAGCCTAAACAGTTTCTGTTTATTATCAACTTTTGTTGAACACATCTAGAAGCCGTTACGTTGGATTTTGATAGAAAATATTCCATCCTAATAATACTGTATATTGACACTAATTAAAGGTAGAAATATTAACCATCATGAGTTGGAGAAACATAACCCTTACAACCTTGTGTCAAGGCAGAGAAATAATCAATACATAACTACATTAAAAATTCCCGAATATTATATCACAAGTTTAAAAAGGGAAATGCAGCAAATGACTTAAAATGTTCTCCCCTCTCTGCCCAAATCTATACATGTCCGACGTGTCCCTCATTTCCAACAAGATCCGATAACGCAGACCACCGCCGTGCATGCCAAGTGTGTTTCTTCGACTGTCTGCATCCTCTAAGCATGCATAACTGTCTCCTCTGAGTTACTGCACATCTGTCTGTGTATTTTAGGGTGCACCAGATGCTGCAGTTAATGACGCACGTCACCTCACACCCTGAGATCATGTACTAAAAGCCAGGTGGAAATTTCCACGGCTAGCTGGTCTTCTTCCTGCAGTCACTGGGAGAAGCCTGTGAGGGGATTGTCCAGACAGGATATTAATGGGGCCCTCCAACAGTCAGAAGGCCTGACGAAGCCCCGTTCCATTGTCACCTTGTCTTGGAGGACGGGAAAAAACTTGCAAAGCTTATTAGCCAAACGGAGCTGTTCTCCCCCCACCTTCTTGCCCTTCGACTTACTCGATCTGTGCCTCACCGCTTCATTAGACGGTCTTACATCAGACTCTCCTCTCCCTGTTTTCTCACCAAATCACCACGCTCACTTCGACACAGACACATGCACACACAGGGTGACATATCCCACCTAATCAAGTAGTGGATTATCTTGTCCTGATAAATTGGAGCTTGTAGCACTTGAAAGGTCCTCTTGGAGGAGTGCCTCCTCCCACTGACAGCTAGATCGAGCCCCCAGGGAGCAAGGAGAGAGAACATTGCCTGTTAATGATTTGTGGTAAATCGGACAAATGTTTTCAGAAAGACCTCTTTCGAGCAAAGGGAGATTGATGAAGACACTCAAAACTGCAAGTGCAATTCAAACTCATACGGGCATCTGCTTCTCTACAGGTTCATAAAACAAATTATAAGCCGGAAAGAAGAAAGTTCTGAGAGGTTTTGGCATTTAAAGACAAGTTATATTCAAAAACTGGAGACTGGAAGCATTTAATACATCATTATTTCAGCCCTGTGAACGACATGATATCAGTAGTTACATAGTGTGGCAATGCAGTAGCGAGGGACAAAACACAGTAATAACGAGTTAAAACAGAGGATTGCAGAGAGAAATGTGCAACACAAAGCTAAGTGGTTTGAAATATTCATACTGGAATGAACTCAAGTGAACATGTGCTCATTACACCCACAAACATGCAAAATGCAGAAGAAATACTTAAATGATCAGTTCTGTGGAAAGACTTGTTTTATGCTGTTATTTCTACTCATTGCTGTCTCTTTTCTTCTCTCTTTTCTCTCCTGCTTTTAGGAGAATCCTTACATGTGCAATAATGAATGTGATGCCACCACTGAGGAGCTTGCACACCCTCCAGAGCTCATGTTTGACATGGAAGGCCGCAACCCCACAACCTTCTGGCAGTCCACGTCCTGGAAGAAGTACCCAAAGCCCCTTTTGGTCAACATCACGCTATCTTGGAACAAGACCATCGAGCTGACTGATGATATCATTATCACCTTTGAGTCTGGCCGACCGGAGCAGATGGTCCTGGAGAAATCGCTAGATTACGGGCGAAGCTGGCAGCCATACCAGTTCTATGCCACCGACTGCCTGGATGCCTTCACCATGGAGCCCAAGACGGTGCAGGACCTAACTCAGCACACACTGCTGGACATCATCTGCACCGAGGAGTACTCTCGAGGCTATGTGTGGAAGAACGACAAAACGGTGCGCTTTGAGATCAAGGACCGATTTGCTCTGTTTGCTGGGCCACGGCTTCACAACATGGCTTCGCTTTACGGACAGCTGGACACAACCAAGAACCTGAGAGACTTCTTTACCATTACTGATCTGAGAATCCGCTTGCTTCGGCCTGCCACAGGGGCGACAATGGTCGACGAGAGCAGCCTGTCTAGATACTTCTATGCCATTTCTGACATCAAAGTTCAGGGCAGGTAAGACATAAAGTCAATGTTAATGCTTTCCATGGTCATTAGAAACTGGTCCTGTCCCAGTGCATTTCTTTCTTGCTGACAGGGTGGGTGTTATTTTTCTTTATTAAACTGTTACTTAAAGAAAGCCCACTTTTAATTCCAACGTTTCATCAAATTAAAGACCAACATCCAAGCTCGTTTTCTAACTCTAAGATCCTTGAAAAATAAAGTTGGTGTAAAATCCATTCATGGTCACAATGATCTCAGGAATAAAGGCAGCTGGACTTCATTGTTTTGTTTGTGAATGTTTCATCTGTCATGTAAAAGGTTTCCTTTACAGTCCAAAGTCAAGTTGCTTTTATTTTAGATTACTTGGTCATCAACTAGTCACTGATTGGAAGACTAACAGCTTGTTTGAAGAACTCTCTTTATCTGCATTAGTTACATATTCTACTCTAGTTGCCTCTGATAACGGTCTTGTCTCAGCGTTGTGCCCGTTATATTGCAGAGCCACAGTCATAGCACTTCATAACAAAGATTGGAACTGGAGCCGTTTGGATTAAGGGAACGGTTTTCGGCTGGTTACATATCTGTCTGATAGATATCCATTGGGGAATAATAAGCCTTCTAAACATATCTGTTAGTCATGCTGTTCCACTGGATTCAAGACTTGGTCTCCTCTTATTCTCGTCAAACGTGCTTTCAGTGGCTGATATGATCACGAAATATGACATTTATTTCTGCTGTTATGTTGCTGTGGCCCAGCGGTATTTATGCATGAAGCCTGAGGAATCCAATCAGGTTTTGAATCTTTAAGCTTGTACTGAAAACACAAAGTTTATGTCCTGTTTGTGTGGAAAGGGCAGTCATTTTTTAAGGGCAGTTGTTTTAGTTCACATAAACATGTTTTTAAAATCATGTGTTGGATGGCCAAGCCACTTGCTAAAAATCATGAAGACAGTTCAAAACCCTGATGTCATAGCGCTAACAGGGACTGCAGAGACCAGATTGCTCCTGCTTCAGCCTCTCCTCTCTGGCTTCTCTTTAGATTAAGAACACTACCTTAAATTCCTGTATGTTATGTGAAAAGCATAGTTGTTAGATCTTGTTCATGCTAAAAAAAAAAGTTATATGCTCACAGAATAGTGACAGCTTTGTCTGAATGGTACGGTACGAGCACAGCTGTGTTAAATGTTGGAGAAAGTTTCATCATCTAGTCATCCACAAATAGTGTCTAACTGCCAGGCTGAAGAGCTCAGTAACCAATGCTTTTAATCCCCAAAAGAAGAAAGGAAACATAGCTCTGCTAAATTTAGGGGTTGAGCCAAGTGGTGGGGACCTGGGGCCGGGTCCGATTTACATTTACAGTTACGCCTAGAATATTTGGACAATAACACCATTTTCATGATGTTAACTTGGAAAGAACGTGATGAAGATGTTCTTCAATCTGAAGGAGGTGTGTTGGAGTACGAACTGTCTAAGCCATGCAGGGGAGTGGGTCTTGAGGACCTGGACACTGCCATAAAGCAGTTTGGAATTGCAACCATTTTTATGCAAAGTCTTCTCATTTCAAGTACTGGAATTACTGTAAATAAAATGTTTGTTTGAAATTGGTTTTTTTTAAAAACCCTTCATGCTTAGTTGGGTTGAGATCTGAATATTGCAGCCATTGCAGAATATTCCACTACTTTGCATGCTTTTGCCCTATGCTTGGGTCATTGTTCATCCATACTGTGACAGGACATCCAATCAAACTTAACTAAATGTGAGCAGAAAGTAAATTCCTGCAACACCAGATATAATCCAGCTGTCACATCAGCAGACACAAGTAACCCAGACATAATGGCAGTCCCAAGCCTTAGCCACACTTTCTTCTTCCCATCATTCTGGTCTTAGTTTCATTTGTCCAAATAACAGAGCCGGCTTCTTCAGATGGTTTTTGGTGAAGTCTAATCTGGACTTCACATGAAGCTGATCACTGGGTTGCATCATGTGGTGAATCCTCTACATTTGTCCTCATGAAGTCTTGTCCTTATGGCAGATTTAGGTGCTGACACACCTACTTTTTGGCAAGTGGTCTTCACTTGGGTGAACATTTTTTAGGGGTATTTCATCACCCTGGAAAGGGTCACGCATACATCTACCTGTTTTATTGAATGGACATTCTGACCTTGAGATCCCTAGCTGATCAGTTCACTCTCATAATGTACCAAACTGTTCAAGGTGTCACTTCTAACACTCCCACCATCTCTCTGAAAGCTTTATTCTAAGAATGATCTGGTTTATATCCATTAAGAGCTCCTTTTACTGCATGTAAAATACAAATGACACACCTGAAACCAACCTGTTTTATTGTTGATGGGTTCATGAAGCCCATGAAATAGTTTGAGTTAATGGTCCAATTACGTTTGGTCCTTCAAAAAAAAAAAAAAAAAAAAAAAAGGTGCTGCATTTAATAGATACATTGTTTAATTTTCTTATCTGCCTAATCCATTAAGGGTTGCGGGAAAGCTGGAGCCTATCCCAGCAATCATAAGGCCAGAGACAGGTTGCACCCTGGAGAGGTTACAAGTCCTTCACAGAGCCAACACAGAGACAAACATCCATTCACACTCACACTTGCTTCATTTTAAAAAGTTGTATTTCCTATATATGTTTTGGTACATGCAAAACATGTCAGTGTCCATATATATATGTATATATATATATATATATATATATATATATATATATATATATATATATATATATATATATATATATAGATATATGTGTATATATTTATATATATATATGTGTATATATATATATATATATATATATATATATATATATATATATATATATATATATATATATATATATATATATATGAAAGTGACTGTATTTGTTAGCCATGTGATGGACTTAATGGTAGATGACCAGTTACTAAAAGCAGACAACTATTGAAGACCATCAAAATAGATAAACTCTGAATAGATGTTTTTAGAGTTTCTCATTAAAAGATGGTTTATTAGACTCAGATTTTCTGAGATTTATTGCAACTTTGGTACAGCTGTCCATTTGTGAGAAAAATCGGTTCACCGTTAACCATTCTTTCCAATTAGGCAGCAGATCCATAATGCTGTGCAGAGTTCACGAGTTGTCAGCATGTCTTAATTAACCAAGTTGCTTACGGCTTGCTGAAGCACTCTATTTCAGACTGCAAATTCGCTCAGCTGTCTGTCGGCCTGTGGCAGACATCAGACGTAGCATTTCCACCATCAGGTCACCACACGCTGTAATTAGTGTTTGATTTACAGAATCCACAGAGGGTCATATAACATGAAAACAAGACGCCGTAATGCTGTTAGCGGAAAGACTGACAGAAGCTTCCTCTGCTTCCAGACGCTACTACAAGAGTCACTGGGGCATAGACTTAAGTGCATCCACTTTACACAGTGTGTTTTTTTTCTGTTTAGTTGATGTAAATGTGGTTGTGGGGTTGAAGGGATGAAGATTTAATTACTCTTGTTTTACTGTGCACACACAAGACACTGGCTGCACAGAAGCCCAGAGTGGTGGAACGTCAGAGTAACCTGAGGAAACAAGTAGAAGTGTTGAAATCGGGGTGCCAGACTGCGGTTGTGTCGCAACGTTCCTCAGACAAACTTGAAAAGATAACAAATAGAAGCACCTTGTGTAGTCATTCCGAATGGCAGTCACTCCAGCCACGTGGTTGCTTGGCAAACTAAATCATGTTGTCGCTCGCATCCTGCACTGCTCAATACAAGTGTTTCATTGAAATAATGCATCTTTTGCTGCTGTGACATTATTTACGTTAATATCGTTGAAAGCCTTTAAGCTATTTAATGAATCTCTAATTTGTTGATTTCCTTAATATGCCATTAAATCGAGCAGAACCACAAGACACATCTCTTTGAATGCACAGTAAATGGGCAGGTACCCTTGAGCACAAGAGGCTATGATAATGAATGCCTCGCTCAGAAATTGAATTTTTGACTTTTCTTGTGATTGAGAAGGTCGTTCAGCAAAAAATAACTGGAGGGAATTTACTAACACAAAAGAGTTGGACGGGGCATCCATTCAACACACGCTGAAATGAAGAGGGCTGTCATAAGTGCAGATTATTTATTCTATCTGACTAATCATGACCGAACTCATGCATCCCTGTGGGGCTGTAGACTTGAGCAATGGCTTTGCAGCGCCATCGGACCGCGGTCGTTTACCAGCCTGCTGCTTTTCGAGTGAGGCTCGCCTGAGAAATGTTTCCCACTGTTTACCAAAGGTAATGCACAGTTCACCAATAATGAGATACATTCTGCACAGAGAGCCTTCGCTCTCTTTTTCTTCCTCTCCCCCCATGGAGAATCACTGCTCAGCCCCTTTCTCCATGCATCTCGTACGAGACGTAAGCTCCTTAACCCCGGAATACAGTTGTGTGAGACTCTCTGAGAGATTTTGCAGGGCCGGCGATGTTGAATCTGGCAGATTCCACTGTGCTGGACTCAACTGGCATCCGCCCGGATCAGGGCTGAGAGTATGCATCGGGGGGGGGGTACAGTAGGAGAGCTTGCTGATTTTCTGCCCTTGCCACAACAGCTTGAGAAACAAAGAAAGTAACCTAGACTTTAAGTAAAGTAGGTCAGGCTACATTTTTTGCAGAAGTAGTGCTTTTTGCATTGTAACTTGCAGCTTAAGTTGTTGTGGGGAAGCCAGAAGTGTCATGCATGACTATTCTATTATGGTTGATTACAAAGGAGGACCAGACCGGAGGCACATGGGGGGAAAAATCAATGCAGAGAACTTAAAATTAAACCAGGCATGAAGCAGTGAGATGGATGTGAACAATGCATAATAGCTGGCGATTTAAGTGAATTTGACACCCTCACTGTTTCATTGTATCAGCAGTGCTAAATGGCTGGATTCAGAGAGAAAGCTTCGAGGTTTGGGGAGGGTTGGTTTCTAATTATCTACTGTATGACTTTGGAATAATTGTTCGGGCTTTCTTTTAATGTTTTACAGTAACTACAGCCGGCAGTTTCCCCCAACTGTCTCTCCCGCCTCACTCGATCCCCACCTTTTCCCTCCTCCTGCCTGTGATCAATATAGTGTAATTAAAGCTGGAGGAGATTCAGGCTACTAAAGGATCTTTCTGGCTGTTGGTTCCCCGTTCCCCCCTCCCACCTCATGGGCTCGCTCCATTTCTCCTTTTCTCTGAAGGGGTTTGGGTCTCAGACTTGATATATGTGGAAGAAAGACGTCCCATGTTATTCCTGTACTACCATTGGGGAGATAAACAACGACCACACATCCCCATTAAACCCTGTTAAAAATTAAATAAATCTGAAACACTAAAGACAGAATTTTCTTATTTTATTCATTGTTGTACTTTTTAAGTGTCAAAATCTATCTGAAAAATCCTTCTGAACCAAAATTAGCTTCCAATCTGGCAAGATATTTCGACTTATTCTGCAAGCTGCAGACCTGTTCAAGCAGTCAGTGTGTGGAGTGTAATCTAAGCCTCACACTGTGAATTATATTTCCAGCCTCTCTTCTGTTTGCATAAACAAAACCTCAAATAGTCAAAGTTATTTTACCTATTTACTCTTGCACCTGTGGGAGTCGGGATTCAATTTCCAAAGCATATATGTGCCGAGGTGCACTATCGGAGTGGTTCAGAAGCAACTTTGAGTTGGGTTTGATTGATGGAGGGGAGCTATTGTAATTCACTCAGGAGGGGCGGACTGGTTATAAGATGCAACAATAATGTTCCTTCCTTTGTTTTGAAACTTTTGTGTTGATCACCAACAATGTGAAGAACTTGTTTAATTTTCCAGATTGAAAATTTTTGGAAAACCTAAAGAGGATAAAGAAGTTACTGCAAATCATTAAAAGAAACTCTTCATAGAAAGCTAAGTTTGTATCCACTAAGCACATCTTAAGCAATCTTAAATTATGCAATGGTCAATGGCATACTGAAAACTTATTCCTTATAATGTCAGCAAATGAATCACATTCCTAATATTACAGATTAATGTTTCCCTCTGGGAACTACTAAAAATTGGATTTAATGTCATTAAAAGAACATATTTAATACATACTGTGATGGACTGGTGAACTGTCCAGGGTGTACCCCGCCTTTCACCCAAAGACTGTTGGGATAGGCTCCAGCTTCCCCGCAACCCTTCATTGGACTAAGCCGTTAGGATAATAAATGAATGATTGAATAATGAACTATTTAATTCATAACAAATCTAACAAACTGATCCAGACAACTTGCATGGGTTGACTGTTAAGGGTTGGTAAATAATTGGTGAAGGAATAAGATGGGCTAATTAGCATTTTAAAAAAAAAATCCCAGTTCCCAAATGCAATAAAAAGATCAACTATGCAACAATGCCTTATTTAGAGGATTTTTTTTCAATGCTAAAAAATATGGTGCAAAAAGGGTTGTGCAAACTTTTACTTAAATGAAGCCATGTCCTCATGGAGGTTATGTTTAGGTATCCACACCTTGTGATTTTCTTTAGTCAATATGGAACCGTCATTCGGGAGCCAAAAACATGACCTTTGAAACCAGTTCCAAAAGTGACTAAACCTGAAAATGCCAACATTTCCTACCCAATTGATGGAATCTTCTCCCTTAATCTGCATGTAGAAGCCTTTCAAACACAATTGAAATTTACAGTACTGTGCCTCTTGGGGTCTTGTTCACGAGTGAGGGAGGAATGGAGCGAGAGATCGACAGACGGATCATGCGGCGTCTGCAGGAATGTGGACTCTGTGCCGATCTGTCGTGGTGAAGAAGGAGCGGAGCCAAAAGGCAAAGCTCTAGATTTACCAGTCGATCTATATTCCTACCCTCACCTATAGTCATGAGCTGTGGGTCGTAACCAAAAGAAGGAGATCTCGTATACAGGCGGCTGAAAAAAGTTTCCTCCGCAGGGTGGCCGGGCTTTCCCTTAGAGATAGGGTGAAGAGCTTGGTTATCCGGGAGGGGCTCAGAGTAGAGCCGCTGCTTCTCCACATCGAGAGGAGCCAGTTAAGGCATCTGGTCAGGATGCCTCCCGGACACCTCCCTGGTGAAGTATTGCTGGCATGTTCCTCCGAGAGGAGACCCAGGACACGCTGGAGGGGTTATATCTCTCGGCTGGCCTGGGAACACCTTGGGATCCTCCCCCCTGCAGAGTTGGCAAATGTGGCTGGGGAGAGGGAAGTCTGGGCTTCCCTGCTTAGGCTGCTGCCCCCGCAACCCCACCCCGGATAATCGGCAGAAGATGGATGGATGGATCTCCATCTACTGTTAGCCTTATTAGAAAATGTTTAACTGTTTATTACTACAGTTTAGCCAACACTAGCCAACATTATTTGCATAATTTGATTTTGGGTTTTTGGAAATACTTGAGGAGATTTCCGATAGACTAGCTTAGCTAACTGCTGTTCAGAAAACAACCATTGCCATCTAAAACAACTCTAAACCACTTAGTCCAATTATAGGTCACATGGGAACTGGAGCCTATCCCAGCAATATTTGGGTAAGAGGCAGGGTACAGATGATGCCCAAAGAATATTCTTCCGTTGTTCCTTGATTGAGTAATTATTAGCTTCTCTCAGCTATTTCTTTTCCAAACTGAGAACACTGTGAATATTTTATATTGATAGTAAGACTAACAGCTCATAATTAATTAACAAAACGTAACCTAAAAAATCCCAAAATACATCTTTGAGTTGTAATATTAATTCAGTTACAAACAAGCAGATGCAGAATGCAGTCGTTATCTTCTTGTAGCATGACTCATCAAAATTTCCTGCTTAACTGTTTGAGGCAAAATTGAAGTGGGTTTGTGCAAACCACTTTTTATATCAAATTTTTATCTTAAAAGTAATCGGAAATTAGCATAAATTAAAAAAAAAAATGTTCAAGTAAATTGTCTTTAATGTTTTTGGATGTCCATTTGAAGGTAACCAGCTTTATTAAAATAAATGTATTTTAATGTAATGCACTACATTTTACACTAATCAAGAAAACAAATGGACTTGTCTAATGTGTTTGGATCTCATAATGATAATATTTTTTACTCATTTAAATGATAATTTGTTTTGATATGTTGATTTATATTTACAATCAGGCTATGCATATTCTCACTGCCCATCGATTTCAAACAAATGTTTGCTCTTAAACCTTAATGCACCTGATTTAAAATACTTTTTTCTTTTGACATTATAAATAACAGCAAGAATGCTGTGACCTTGGACTGATATGTGTACCGCAGTGTTATATATCAAACTTCAAATCAAACTTTATTTGTATAGCACTTTTCGTGCTTAAAAACAATACAAAGTGCTTTACATTATAAAACAATTTACATCAAAATAGATAAAACACTAACACACATACACATCCCCTTTCACCCACCCACAACCACCCTCACCCATGCCCTATTTGCCCTGTAACAGTTAAAAGAAGATGAATGAATGGCCAGGTGCATTTGCACCAGATGTGCACCAGATAAGGAAACGGTATTCTCAGGGAGCCTCTACACAAAGGGCTACCCCCAACCAAGACCACCCAGGCCATCACCATGGGGGCCACCCGGGTCCGGGCAGACAGGACCCACGCCACAACCGTAAAGCTGCAGCGCTGGATCCCGACCCACCAGACAACACAGCAACACCCATGTAGTCAGAGCAGGGGCAGCCCTCGGCGAAGAGGACCCCGATGAGGAGAGAGCTGGAGTGATAGCTAAACAAAAATAAAATCCATTAAAATAAAATAATAAAATCTATACTATGTAAATCAATATATAAAATATATAAATAAATAAATAAAATTAACTAAAAAGAAAGATAAATATGGGTTAATATAAGAATGTTAAAACTTAGTTATAAGCTAAACTAAAAAGGTAGGTCTTGAGCTTTTTTTTTAAAAACATCAACAGTCTCTGCAGCCCTGAGGCCCTCAGGCAGGCTGTTCCATAGGCGAGGCCCGTAATACTGAAATGTGGCCTCGCCATATGTTTTGGTACGAACTTTAGGAAGAACTAAAAGGCCGGTACCTGAGGACCTCAGGGTCCGCGAGGGTTCATACCTTAAAAACAGATCAGATAAATAAGAAGGCCCAAGACCATTAAGACATTTATAAACCACTAAAAGAACCTTAAAATCAATCCTGAATTGCACGGGGAGCCAATGCAGCGACTTTAAAACTGGTGTAATGTGTTCCTGCCCCCTGGTCCTTGTCAGAACTCGTGCCGCCGAGTTCTGCAGTAGTTGTATATATGACTGAAGAGTATTATTCATGCCACTATTGAGTAAAATACTTGGGAAAACATCCGCAATACCTCAATTTCTTGATGAGCAAAAGTGAGATAAATGGAACCTTTCCATTTGAATGAAGCAAAACTATACCATTTGTATGGAGCTAGTCACTTCATCCCTCCCACAGTGCAGAGGTTACACGATTGTCGCATTCTCATTTCCACTTAGTTCAGTGCATGCATGCTTTGGATACAACTTCCCCTACTACAGATCAGCAATTGGGTGAATGATGGCTTCATCCTAACTCTCCTAAGGGAGGAACTAACAAGAAGTCGATCCATTTTTTCCCCCTCTCTTCTTCTCCCTCCACATTGCTTGCTTGCTCTTAGACCTGCCTGTACCGGACAGATAATCTATTTGTGCTAATTTCATGTTTTTTGCTGTCCACTTCCCTCTTGAATAAGTCATTCTAAATGTCTACCCTTCTTAGTCTCCCTCTCTTTTTTCTGTCTCTCTCCATCTTTGTGCATCCATAAGCTTCTATTTACCATGCACTGTGCTATACATTTCAGCCTTTTTTCCTCATTTTTTTTAAACTACACCCTTTATTGTGGGTCAGCCAGAGCAGATGCTCCAGATAATTTGGACCATCTGTGAACATCCATAACTGTGTTTCCATTACCTCTACAACTGTGTAAAACCTAAGTATCATTATAAAAATCTGGATATAAAAACACCTCAATTTAGACAAACCTCTAAAAAAGTTTTACCTCATAGGTGGTTTTTCACGTGTTGTTATGGAAGCAAAAGTGTAATGGAAACACTATTGGCACAGTGACATGGAGCAAAGTGCCAGTTTGTAAAGATCAGCCACTCACTTCCAGGTAGAAACTACCTTCTGATAGTATATATCTGGTGTCACAATAGGTTCAGTGGCATCGCAGCTTTGCAGCATCCTGGGTCATTCTGAAATACTGAATCCATAATTCATCTGTGAATTCCTCTGTGATGATCCTCTCACAGAAATCCTTTATTCCTATCTAAACATACAAACTTTGCCTCTGAACGATCACTTTTGATGTCTTCTGATGAGAACAATGGCAACAGCAGTAGTGGAACTGAAACAGGTACTACAAATTGCAAAAATCTTTTAGCTTCATCCTCTTTAAATTGGAGTCTTGCAGGACAAAATTCTACCAGAATTATGGCCTATGAGGCTTACACAAAATTTTGGAAATATTGCTGGATGTTTTTAGTCAAATAATTCAAGAATGAAAATGTGGAATGTATGTCAGTAACAGTGGAGCGTTAAAGGGTTCTGAAGTAAAATGAAACACAGGAAATCAAAGCAAAAGTAAAAAGATGCTTGTAGTCACTTGCACAAGGATGATGCACTCTCTGATGTGCAATACACAACTGAAAATACACAAATGTGTAAATTTATTTTAATGTAACTTTTAATCAGCATACAGCTTAATCGTGCAATGCTGATCAACATCTCTTTTTGCATTTTGTAATAAAGAGAAGTCTGACATCTTGTGACATGTATTCACTGGAAAAACTGGTTGTTTTGATTTGGTCACTGGTATGGTGCATTCCAGTTGCCTCATAATTCCTCATAAAAGTGCCTTAAAGAATATGGCATCATTACCAGGCAAAAACTCTTGTTTGGAATTTTTACTGCTTGATAAAAAAAGCCAAAACAGCTCATTTGTGAGTTTCAACAGTTATTGTGCATAAGTCTAGAACATCACAAACCAATTGTAAAAATGAGCACTATGAGAACACCAGGCAATTTTGGTGATAGTGGTTGATAAACCGTAATGACATTTCACAAACAACCCCACTCTTACATAATTAGGAATAAAAACTCTGCTGTCCGTACTACAAACTGAATGAACACAAAATAAATGGGAAAAAAATTACATAAACACAACAACAGACTTTAAGTGGAAATATGTCAGGGGTGTCCAAAGACGGTCCTCAAGGGGTCGATGCCCTACAGGTTTTTGGAGTATCCATGATTTAACACGCCTGGCTTCAATTAAATGGATCCAACAGCCAATGAAGTTCAGCACAATGACTGATTCATTTGAGTCAGGTGTGTTGGAGCAGGGATGCATGGAAAACCTGCAGGGATTGTGGCTTCAAGGACCAGAGCTGGGGAGGTGCTTGTCTTGAAATCTGGAATCTCTGGATTCTCTGCAAGTTATGATTTTCAATTGAAAAACACTTACTTTGTCAGTCATTCATGCATTCTTTTTCCTAAGTACTTGGTCCAATCAAAAATTGTGGGGAAGCTGAAGCGTATTCCAGCATTCAGTGGGCAAGAGGCAGGGTGTACCCTAGACAGGTCACCAGTCCATTGCAGTTCTTTGTCACTTTCAGAAAAAAAATCCCCTTCGGAAACAACACCAGGAAACAACTGAAGTCCACAACTGGTCTGAAGCAACTAAAATAAGTTTGTCAGATATGAAGAGGGCAGAAGCTCCAGCTGGTGGAGTGGGCTTCAACAACACTAGAGTACAATAAGCACAGTTTTAAAAGCTATGGAAGCTAATAAAAATTACAAATGGAACAGAAAAAAATTGTTTTACAAAGCCCATAGAATGACATCTCAATGACTAAAAATGACTCAATGTAAAAGCATCCGATAAATGTTTGAAGGTAATGAACATTTTGGCCTAAAACCTAAAACCAAGCAGCAACCGGTGCAGAAAGATTAAGCTAAGATGGAGTCCCTGAAACTGTAGTTCTTCAAATGGCCACTTGAGGCTGTTTCTTTATTGTGATTCATTACGCCACACTCTCACCGTGCACAATGTCAAGAATTTTAGTTTTTCATTTATGAATGGACACTATTTTTGGCATTATAACTGGGTCACTTATAAAGGTCATTGCTTGTCAATGGCTCATCCAGTTCCTTAAAAGGATCTTCACAACCCTTCAAAATGATAACACTCACTGAGGAAGTGTTTTGATTTGGCCTGTTATAGATCTTCATTTCCTTACCTGTTCCTGCAAACGGCCATGGGTGCTTCTCCATTAGCACAGACTCTTTCTTCCTTCTTGAACAGCTATATCAGCTGTCACTCCTGACTTCTATCTAGTCCCTTCCTCCACCCCCACACCTTTGAACTTCCTCCCTCAGTCCATCTCTAGCTGACACCCTCCCTGCTTGACTCTGCTGGGTTGAAGAGCTCAAAAGAAATCTTTTATCAGTTGTAGCTGAAACTTTTCTCTGGCCCTGATCCGATGTGCTGAAATAGCCTGCCTCACAAGGCTGCTGTTCACACAACAGAGCATGTGAATTGTTTTTCTTTTTTCCTGAGTTTGTACAGACAACCTTCAGCTATAGAAGAGCAGAAACAAGCAAACGCTGAAATAAGTTCAAATATAATTATTTATTTTCACTTTATTGTCCTTGTAAAGTCATAAACAAGTCTCAGCATAAAGCCAAGGTGCCTTTACTTTATTCCTTATTTGCATGTGTTCAACATTTAGCCAATAGAGATAAACTCAAACACATACTGATCTAAAGCCAGATGTTGTGGGTGTGTTCTTGTGTGAATGGTTAATATCAAAGCTGTCACCCATTTCCAATTAAATAGCTATTTGCTTCTGCAAAAATGCCCCCAAGTTGTAGCACATGTGGATCTGAGATGAACTAATTACAGCTGTAGTTCATAGTGCAAAGAATTTAGAGCCACAGCTGCCTTTACAGAGTCTATGTGCATCTGCTGGCAATATTAGACCCCAGTGACCAGGTTTACGTCCTCTGACAGTTGACCAAAGTGGGGGATATTTGTGGACAGGACAGAAATATTCTGTAAGATGATGTCTCTCCTATCAATCAAATGTTTGTTTGAATTTGTAATTAACTTATTTTGAGCAAAATAGACACATTTTTAGCAACGCTGCAAGCATGACTTGTCAAAGGCAGTGCTAATCAAATGGCTACTATACATCAGCAATGGCTTTTAACTTATAGGAGGTCATCTTAAGACAAATAGCACATTTGATTTCCATCATTACAAAGTAAGAAAAAACATTTAAATCTGATTTTCACAACATCTTTAATCCCTTTCTCTCTGTCAGTATGTAAACAAATATACAAGCACATCAGTGATGCAAAAAGTATTGACTTTCATGTACTGGTTTGAACTGCTCAACCTCCAGATATTTTGATGGATTAAATTCTGTTTATTTTAAACTAACATTAATATCATACAGACAGTTTGTAGATAAAAAATAGATTTATACTTCCAATGCATTTTTTTCAAAACAATACAAGTTTCGGTTTGTATAGTTTTGTTTCAGTAAAATAAGAAGTAAGAAGTGAGTAAGAAGTAAGAAAACACTTTTTATCCAGATTGTTTGGCTGTTGAAGGTAAGTATGAGAGTTAAGTTCCTGACAGAAGTTCTTCTAACTGCATTATAAAGCCTCCTCTTTCTTCACCCCACTACCACTCTCACATACAAATGACAGGATGAAAGCAGGATGGATTTTGACTGCTTAGTCTCCGTTTGCTGAACTGCCCCTTTTCCAAAGACCATCCAGCTTAAACATATTGTACTTTCCTCTCATAAATCCCTTGCTATTTTCTTTAATATTCATAACACAAACAACAGAGGGTTTGCTTTGTGTTCATTCCTCTCTGAATGATGGTGCAGCCGAGGCAGAAGGTTGCCTGTATAAATCTCTGAAGGCATTTTTTGTTTGAGGAAACACAACTGGGTGAAAGTGGCAGCGGTTGCAATTGAGATGGTCCTCCAAAGCAATCCCTGTTGGTGAAAAAGGAAGCTCGTCAGAGATCATTTGCTTGTAAAACCCTATTTCCATTCCAGGTTGGTACCCATATTTTTTGTTGTTGTTTGTTTCTACAAGTAAAACTGGGAATGATGCCAGAATGTCTCCCAACCTATTTCCAATTAGTCCCTGAGGAACCTCGCCATGCAACTACATCCAGTCTCTGACCTGCTCCACAGGCAGACTGAGGAATTCTTTTGTCTCCTTAGCAAAAGACTGAACAACTCTCCAGAGGGGCCCAGAGAGAGAGAGAGAGAGAGAGAGAAAGAAAGGGAGGGGGGGGGGGGGCAAAAGAGATAGTGGGGAGGGGGTATTTCTGTGGAAGTGGTCAAATAACGGTGTGTTCAGACCAAACGCGTTTTGGGCGTCAAAAACACTCAAAACGCTGAACGCTGGTCACTAAACTGCCACTTTTATGTCCGACGCCCAAAACGCTCCCAACGTTCCTGCCGCTTGTCTGCATCGAGCAGCAAACGCGGTGGAAAAGAGAGGGGGAAAGGCGGCGCTTTCCTTCTGGTCAGTCTGAATGATGGCGGATTCAGTAGAGAGATGGCATGGTTTTATTTAATCAATAAAGTGATAGAAGGTTGCCGTAGGGCAGTGATAGTCACCGTTAATGCAACAAGAGCCGCACTCAGCAGAGAGCCGCCACCCCCGCCCCCCCCCCAAAGAAAGCGTTGCTAGGCAACGTATCCTGCTACGTTGCCAAATCAGTAACATTCAGCTTTTTAGCAAGGAATGGTTATCCTAAATATTGCACGGAGTAATGGCATCTCAGCCCCGTGTCTGGGTTCACCACAGGAATCCTCCAAGAGCTGCGAGCTGATCGCTCTGATTGGTTGATGCCCCGCTCAAGCGGCAAAAGTTAAGCTTTGCCCATCTCTCGCATTTGACGTGCGTTCCACATGGACGCGACGCGAGAAAGCTCGACGTCCCCTTGCCGCGCCTCCACATAGACTTTACATGGAAACCTGCTGCTCTTGACACTCAAAACGTATTTGGTCCGAACACACCGTAAGGCACACCTTTGGACTGAATTTACTAAAGCTGACTGATAATGAGATGGACATCTTTTTCCAGACCTTTTTCTTTCATTTAATGACATTTTTCATTTCTTCAGTGGTTGTATTTTTGTCTTTTAGCCATTTCACATAATTTCTTATTTACCATCCATTTTCTTAGCCACTTTGTCCAGTTCAGGGTTACGAGAAGCTGGAGCCTATTCCAGCAATCACTGGGCAAGTGGCAGAGTACACCCTGAACATGTCGCCAGTCCTTTACAGGGTCAACAGACAGAGACAAAAATATAATAAGGAATACATGGTTATTTATTTATTCTATAATGGTTTTTCCCTGCGGTGGACTGGCGACCTTTTCAGGGTGTATCCTGCTTAATGCCCAATGATTGCTGGGACTTACTCCAGCTTCCCTGCGTCTCTTAATTAAATTAAGCGGTTAAGAAAATGTATGGATGCATGATGGTTTTTTGATGTCGGAGCAGCTAAGAATCTTAGCTTAGCTTAGTGTATGCAACTACCAAAAAGCTCATCTGGCCCACTGACTTGACTAAACCATACAATGCATGAACAATAAGTGATTGGATGCACTAATGTGGCCTAGTAAGTAACTTTTTTTTTTATTGTTTTCGGACATACGTTTTAAAGAATTGTGCTACAGGAGATTTCTGGGGCCAGGCACCCTAGGTTGGGAACCATTGCTCTGGAGTGGGTTAGAGAGGCAAAGAATGGGGTAAAGTGAGACCAGTTGTCAGCCCGGTAGATGAATTGTAGTAGAAGAAAAAATATCTGATGATGTTCCTGGAATTTATAAGAACCAGTACTCACCGTTTGGGGGTCACACTACAAAGTTTCCTGTTTCACTGTATTTTAACATTCCAACAGTGTGATATCTTCCACTTTAACCGTGAAAGTTTTGCTCTTCTAGCCTATTTATGATACAACCCTTGTTAATCCAGGCGGCATCCAATTTGGCATGGCTTCATATTTATGATTGTGACCTATGTGAGGCATGACTTGACTAGGGATGGGACGCAAACCATGGTGCTCCAGTTTAAACTACTGAATATGCTTTTCCGTCATAGGAAGGATTCCCGTCAGATACAGAATGTCATGATTCAGTTTTGGAACATCCTTTTTCTAAGGGACTGTCATTTTCTGCTCAAAAACTACAGATGTGTTTAATAAAGGGGTTATTTCCATTTTACATCCGCTCATGACTGTTGATTTGATGTGTGTCAGCCAATTTACCAACAGCACAGCATTCTGTATTAATCACAAGAAATATAACAATCCACTGATGTACAATGAGACACCCATTCGATGATCAGTTATCCAGTCGAAATTATCCAAAATTAAACTATTGATCTTCACAGTGCAGTCATAACTACATGAAGTAAATCACATAAATATTGAGCAGATTAATGGACGGTTATGAATGTCTGAATATCCATGTTTTATTCCAGCCCCCACTATGATTGCAATATTTGGTAAGTGGGTTGGAAGGGTGGCAGGGATCAGCTTAGTGATCAGCTGAGAAGTTCACACACTCAGTTTGTATAATTCCTATTTCCCTATTGCAAGGATTCATCTGAGGTGGTTCAGACATCTGATCAGAATGCCCCCAAGTCAGCTCACTTTGGAAGGTTTCCAGAAACATCCGACTGGGAGAGACGCCCTGGTGCAGACTTAGAACTCATCGGAGGGATTATATATATATATATATATATATATATATATATATATATATATATATATATATATATATATATATATATATATGCCTTCGGGCCTGGGAACACTTGCGTATACCCCTGGAAGAGGTGTTGAGTGTTGCTGGGGAGAGGGATGTCTGGGTCTGACTATTGGATCTGTTGCATCTTTAACTCAATATTGGTTAAGCAGAAGGAAATGGATGGATGAATGATGGAGAAAGGTACCATTTATAAAATATTTACATTCAATTCTCCATCCTGAGCATGCGTGGCCTGATGGCTGACAGTAGAAAGGAAAACTTTTGTGGCTAAGAAATCCAAAAGAAACAGATTCACACAGGAGTGTGAGTGAGACATAAGAGGGGAGAGTAACATCAACAAAACAGGAGAGGGGAAGAAAAAAGAGACACACAAGGTGGATGATTGTATTTAGAAATAACCACATCTAAAGGAAAGTGATTAGAAAGAATAAATTCATACCGAATTTCTGAAAGTTTGGATTTACACAAACTTTATTTTTATTGAAAATTATGTTTGGCTGCAATAAATGTCAAAGACAAAATATTGTACATTTAAATCTTTATGTAAAAATAAAATGTTTAAAAAGTTAATGTAACTGATGTGAAACCTGCAGAAGATGTTGCCTATTTATCACCAAGCAGAGGTATCAAGTGAGTCCAGAGATTATGGAGAGCAAAGCAAGAAGTGACATGAAAGACTTTATCAGCAAAGCAGAGGGCAGAAGGCGCCTCACCTCAACAGATACCTTTTTTTACTTTGAAGAATGAAGCAACACTCATATTTTACTAATAAGATTAAGTTTACTAGTTAACTCAACACAGTATTGCTTGTTGTTTTGAGTGCTTCATTGCTGATTTTGCAAATTTTGTTTTTTGCACATTGATTTCTCCCCCATTGAGGTTATCATTATTAGCTGCTAGCAGAGACAACAAATTGAATATATGTCCTGGACTACATCGCTGCCCCTCTGATGTGGTGTGCATGACAAGACAATTCATGCTGCATTGTGTTTGGGATGTAGAGGCACATATCATGAATAGGATCAGTTGTGTATGCTGGGTATATCACCCTCAAGGCAATATATCCCATACTGTGACCCACAAATCCCAATCTGTTTCCAGTGGATTTTAATCTAAAGTTCTCACATAAACACACACAGCCTTGTGTTTTTTTATGTGGGGGGCCACCAGTGGCCTAATGCATTCTAGATCCCATTTTCTTGACACCATCCATCACAAATCGAACAGTAATGACAAACCTACAGTCACTCGCCAGTTTATTAGGTGACAACTTGTTAGTATTGAGTCAGACCCCCTTTTGCCCTCAGAACTGCTTTTTTTATTTGTAGCATAGATTCAACAAGGTGTTGGAAACATTCTTTAGAGATTTTGCTTAGTATTGACCGGTTGGCATCACACAGATACTGCATCCATGATGAGAATCTCCCATTCCACCACATCCCAAAGGTGGTCTACCAGATGAAGATCTGATGACTGTGGAGGCCTGTGCAGTACAGTGAACTCATTGTCATGTTGGAGATTATGTGAGCTTTGTGAAATGGTGCATCGTCTTGCTGGAAGTAACCACCAGAAGATGGTCATAAGGGATGAAAATGGTCAGCATCAACACTCAGAGAGGCTGTGGAGTGTAAACCAGGGTCCACCAGCCTGAGCTGTTGACAAGGAAAGGATGGATCTGTCATAACAGGTGGAAAGTGGACCCTCTAGAAAGAAATTAGCTGTTGACGTAGATTTAGAGTGTAGATGTTATGATCCAAGCAAAGGGCTGTGTTGATTTCATTGTTTGAGGTAACAGATGGGTTTGCGACAGGGACAGTTGGCAGGTAACGAGGCAGACTGGTTTACAGGATCTCTGGGGTGGTGGTTCAACAGTAAGGTTGACTAAGCGAAGATTAAAAGAAAAGATTAGTCAAAAGTTTGGCGTGACAACCAGGACCCAAATGTGGACATCTGTCTCCATTTAAGTAATGGTTTCATTGATTTACAGAAACAATGAATTCCTGAAGGCGAATTTGGCAGACAGGCACAGATACAAAAACAAGTTTAAGGTGGCAAGGGATCAAAGTAGGTAAATATACTAAAGAGACCAAGAGCTGTTACCACTGGTTACTCAACAATCTGGCAATGACTGGAAGGCTGATTTGGTCTACTATACTGCCACTTGATTGTCAGATGAGGCGCAGGTAAAGATCCAGTCGCCGGGAAAACAGGCACGCCCACCACAACCACACACCAGAGCAGGAATTGCAACAAGATTAGCAAACATGAGAACAGGGGGATAAAGGTACTGAGGTGGCCTGACACTGCCACAGCAGTTTGAGCAATGATCTGGCAAAGTCTGGTGATCAGACCAGAGTAGCAGTACCTGATGAGGGGATGGAGATCAGCTGTGTCAGACAAACCACAGTAATGCATGCATGAATCTAAGGTCCCACCTGCTAAAAAATATCCCACATGCACACACTCCTGCCAGGATAGGCAGATCCAAAACAACTGAAATTGAGCTCTATCAAACCAGGCACCATCTTCTGTTGCCCAGTTTTGGTGAGTCTGTGTGAACTGTAGCCTCAGTTCTTACCTGAGAAAGCAGCACCCACTGTGGTCTTCTACTGCTGCAGGACATCTGCTTCAAGGTCGGACATGTCGTGCATTTGGGGATGCTGTTCTGTATGCCTTGGACGGAAACAGTGGTGATTTGGATTCATGTTTATTTTTTATCATCTCCAACCAGTCTGCCCATTTCTCTTCTGACCTCTCACATCAATAAGACATTTTGATTCAGACAACTACTGCTCTTTGGATTTTTTCTCTTTTTCAGACCTTTGTCTGTAAACCCTCAAGATGGTTGTGTTAAAATCCCAGTTGATCAGCAGTTTCTGAAACACTCAGACCAACGACGATGCTATCTTTAAAGTCACTTACATCTTCTTTCTCCCTCTATCTGATGCTCAGTTTTAACTTCAGCAAGTTTTATTTACCATGTCTACATGACTAAATGTATTGATGTGCATGTGATTGGCCTTGCCAGCCAATAATGTTAAAAAGCAGTCTAAATTCTATTAAGTTACTAGTGAGTGTATATTTTAACCCACAAACATAGACAAATGTCATGAGGAGTATTTTTGATTCCCCTTGCGATAAATATTTTAATACCCCCTTATAACTCATGTGAAGAAGTGTTTACCGGTCTTACATTAAAATCATGACACTCTCAATGAGCCATATTTCCCCACCTAAATTCTCATAAAGCCTTTTTTTATCTTCAAGATTGGGTCACCAATTTTCTCCAACGGTTGTCTCAGGCGAAGAAAGCAGACATATCAGAGGCATTTTTCTTTTATTCATTGTTAACGGAGCACATTCAACATTCATATGGTGACCCATTTCATTAATGGAGAACCTTTTTTTTACGCATCTCCTCCCCATCTTCTGCGCCTGCTGCTACACTCATAATGGGCCCTCTTGTCAGGGTTTCATGACTTATATCCTAATTGACCTCACATTCACTTACACCCCCCTACCTTTTATATTGATGCTTTGGTTGCAGGGTTGAAGGTTGGGGGAGATGCCAGCAATACTGGCATTGTGAATGTGAATTGCATGTGGAGAGATACAAACCGCTCCTTCCAAGCATGTTTAAACCTTCCTTGCTGTAAATAATTACATATTATAAGCATGCAAATGTGGTTGTGGCAGGAGATTTAGAATTTAATGCTTAATACTGTACATACAGAGGTGATTTGGAGCCTCATTGTTGCCATAGTTTCTTGATCCTTTTTGCTTCATGATGGATGAGGTTCATTTCACTGTTTAAACTATTTTTCTGTTATGCCGTCTACCATCTGCCATCAACTCTGCAAATTTTGGTTTTATTTGCACTGAATTAAATTCATCCTTCTTCCTTTTTAGCCTGTTATCCAAAGAAAATCCATCCATATTGGATGAGTCATGACGCACTGGATGTCCAGTGCTAATATTTAGAACCAAAATGTGCTAAACAGCAGCAAGTGAGTTGGATGTATAAATGGGCTTTAATTTTCTTTTTTTTTTTAAAAAAACAAAAAACAAGGGAAAGCTTTCAAATACATAAGCCTATTTCATTTTGAAAGTTTTAAAACAATGAGCTGGCATAAATTTTGACCTTAAACCTAGCACAAGTACAACCATGCCATTTTTTAAGAAACCTTCAAATTTAGATATCATACAAGTTGTGCATTAAAGATTTTTGGTAGTGTATTGTATATCAGCAATAAAACAGTGGAGAATGAGTGAAAATCATTTTTCATGGCTTGGCAGAAACAACCTTTTTTGTGCCATGGAGCAGTACAGTAGAACCAGAGCGTGGAAGCCAATAACAAGTGACAAGCTTAGCTATGATCTCATGACAGTAGTTAACACATAAAGGGGTAACCATGGCAATAACTTTGACCCAAGTGTTTTCAGATAACTGACAAGTTCTGTAGACAGAAGCATGAGGTCTGAAATAACTAAAAGAGTTGGCTATCCACCCATCGGTCAGGCACCCCACAGAGTCAGCCATATCGGCATGGGCGATATGAGAAGAGAGCTTCGTCAGTGAAGAAAACACCATATGGCTGTATTTCCCTCTTGCATGTCGAAGCCGATATAGCATCTCTAACAGGGAGAAGTGTTGACAGCATCATAACAGTGTTTCTGTTTGTCTAATTCACCTTGTGTTCACCTAAAACCACACAAAGTGACAGCATTGATGTGGTAGTATCCAAAATGTCCCCAGGCAAAATATTTGATTCTGATTTGAAGACGACAAGGAGTGATGGATTAAAAACTCCCTGAAAATGGGATCATTGAGTCATGAAAAGCGTTTCTGGGGAGTTATCTTTTGCGGAGGCCAATGAACGCAGACGTTCATTATGTATGGCCTTCTGATGATTTAGCCTTCAAGCAGAACAGGATCCTACAATCAAGCTGCAACTGAAAAAGGAGAAGAAGAATATGTCAAACAAAAGGAAAGTGTCGCACAAAACGTTTCCAGACCTTTGCTCCTTTATTGGGGCAATGTAACTTACTGGAGCACGATACCTCTCTCAAATGATTTCAGAGTCATGACTGATAGTTATAGTGGCTGTGATGTCATGTGATGAAATTAGAAGGTCTGGGAAAAGTTCAATAGTATGAACCAAATAAGCTTGCAACAAAACTTTCATCAGGGCAGAATAAATGTGTGCTTTTGTAGCTAGCTAACAAATAACATCAGCTATGGGAACAGCTAGCTTAAACAGCTTGCTTTTGCTAGCTTATTTTGAGCATGTTACAAACAAAATTAGCCTAGATGCCAATATGACAAGATTTTAGTGATTTAAGGCTGTTGTTAGGGCCTGGGATTGATTATTACAGTCACAATACTTTCATGAGGAAACAGTAAGCACGTTGTTTTTCAACCAATGTTTAATTCTAAACCGCCATGCTGTACATGCAATCGACAAGTGTCTAAATCAGTTGGTTTTCTTTGCTGTATAGTCCTTGAAATAATTTTAAATGTCTAATGATTTTCTGATTATTAGATGAGGGACTATTTTAAGTTGATTGAGTGGTATTGGGACACTGGTTCAATGCCAAGTTTGTTTAAAAAGAAATTCACAAGTCAAATAAACCTCTTTGCCATTCAGTTTCCTAATTAGCATCACAGTCTCTGGTTTTAGTTGTACATTAATTTAGATTTTTGCCTTATGGTTTTTGGATTACCATGTTCATAAGCTTAATTTATTTTTGCATTTTACATCCTTTTCCATTTTATTCTAGCTAGTTTTCCTCCTACTCTTGCTTCACACCAGGTTTCAGTTACTGATTGCTTTTCACATCTTTTGTCTCAGTCATTGCCTCCTTCTGCGTAGAGAACTTGTTTCTTTTCTTCCATCCTTGCCAAATCACTGTGTTATCACCAATTCATTTCAGTCTTTTCCTTCCTTTTTGATACTTTTTAAATTTGTTTTGCAGATTTTTTTTTTTTGTGTGTGTGAGTCATTTGGTTTTGTTTTTTTCTGTCATAATGGGGTTTTTCTGGTTGCCTCTTGATTGTTCCTCTGCTTCCAGAGCAAGCTCTTGAAATTTTTTTTTAATAAGCAAGAATGTGTCTAGTAAATGCTCATTGTTGTGAAAGCAACGGGGAAACAGCTGTAAACAGTGTCAAACACAAGGTTTTCATCCAGGGGACTTAAGGTTGCTTCCCATATGAGACAAGTAGCCAAAAGCTATTCTTACCCCGCAGCAAGCTTCTACTGCTTTTATATGTACAGAAACAAATCTCGGAAAAATGACAATGACACCAGAAAACACTGAGCTGTTGTCTTATGGTATTTACATCTGACATTAGTGGCTTCCATATCAATTCAGATTAATTCAGCTGGTTTTTGGACATTGAAGTAACATGTTGACCAGCTGGAAGTTAGCATACAAGTTTTTAAATATTAATATGGATACTATTGATAATTTTGCTGCATGAAAAAAGAAAATATTTGGACTCAAAGTGCCAATATTGTATTTTTGAGTTTGAAATGGTGTCAAAGATCTATATTTGCTCTCACATTTAAAATAAAAAAATAAAAAACAATTAAAAAAAACTTATTCAAATTATCTCAAATAATCATGATCAGATGATTAAGTAATGAGAACATCCTCTCTGTTTTGTATTTTCACCTGTTTCTTTTACTGTGTTGATTAGACTTAAGTGAAATGTTTGTTTTTTCATAGTTTATAAATTTTACATTTTTCTCACTAAATTTGGAAACTTATCCCATCTACCTGCAGGATTTTGTTTAGTAAATGCAACATTAAGATCACCAGTTTGTGGTTAAAAATGAAGCACAGCTTAAGTGCAGTTAATTTTATATCACACTGTATCTCACGCTTTCGTACACACCTTCATGCTTTCCTTTCAGCAATCTTTTACATCTCTTATGAGTCATTCAATCACCTGGAGGCCACACAGCCCCTGATTTTATTCAGAGAGAATGTTGTGTCTACCAGGGGATCTTGTCATCAACTAAACATGAACATCGTAACCACCTGAGCTACTCATGGCCTTTGCCCCAAGTTTTAATTAGAAAATTGGTTCTAAGCCTGGTAAGAGTTAACCTCCCCTGCTAGTAGGGAAACTGTTAACATTTACTGTTATTACACCTGTTCTTCGGGTCTTACCCTGGTTTCAGATCATGGCCCTCGGTGGGTGTAAGCATGCAGACTTTGATATGAAATAACACAGAAGAGGGTTGCCAAGGTTTCACAGCTACTGACATTAGTAGACAGCTACATGATAAGAGATGACAATTAAAAATTCCTTCATATCTTTTGTTACTCTTCATGCTTTCCTGGCAGTTAATTCTACAATTGCTCATCCCAGAGACCTTGTACCGAAATGTCAGCTGTATAAGAAAGAAATGTGTGATTGTAAATATAGCAGATGTTCCATGGTTCAGCAGTAGAGATGACCACATATAGCTACTGTATAGCAACACAATCCATCACACACACACACACTCAGAAGTCAAATGCAGCCTAACCTCTTGCAGCCTGCAGACTAGTTACAGACCAAAACTAATCAATGCTACATATCTTTGGGGAGTTGCTATACTTCCATTAAAAAGCTCAGAGCAGTAAAGTTGCTTATGAAATGACAGGATCAGTTAATGTCACATCTTCACCTGGCCTCGCCTTCAAGTCTGCATGGCTCCATGTGCCCAGCATAGGCGCTTTCTCATGGCCCCACAGAGCATTTTCTGTCACTGGGTCTACAGCCAGTAGTCTTTAGCTGAAAGCAGTATCAGTGAGGCCCAGCCTGTCGATTCTATTGAGCTGGCTTGGCATGTCACAGGCAGTAAAGACCTCTTGATTGACTCCTGCTTGGATAGCATGTCCAACTGCATACATTAGTAATGCTGAGGGTTCAATAGATGGATGGCTGCGACAGATTGATGCAGGCAGTCGGGACATTTACCTCAATGCATGGAATCGGAGAACAACTAAACATAAAGGCGGATGACTGTCAAGGAAAATAAGCACTTTGTGACAATTTGTACCTTCAAAATATATTTTTATTCAGTATATAAGTCATATACTGTAAAATGGAAAGCAGTCAGGATGGTTTACTAGGTATGTGCCGAAGATTACCAGCCTGGATCTCACTTCTGATACTTTTGTCCCCAGCTGGGCTACTTTTTTCCCTCTCAATGCATCCTTTAAAATAAGGACAAAGAAGGCTAGTTTGTGGACTGTATAACTAGACTCGCAGACATAATTTCTTTGTTTAACCCTAAGTGAGCCCCAAATTAAATGTTTCTTACAAGATCTGGCCCAAATAAATGAACATCACATATACCTTGTATGCATATAACCAAATATATGGTTCATTAGTTGTGCATAATCTGAAATGGTCATCAACTTAGCTCATGTAGACAAGAGAGTTGGACTAGCAGAATTCTGTACAGTATAGAAGACTGCAGTTGCAGTTACAGCTACTACATATGAGTATGAATTTGCATACATACATATATACATATATATATATATATATATATATATATATATATATATATATACATACATATATATATATATATACACATATATATATATATATATATATATATATACATACATATATATATATATATATATATATATATATATATATATATATATACACAATATATTAATATGACGTGATTTTTTTTCTCTTCTCCCTTTCACACCCCTCCCATCTCCCCAGGGCAGGGCGGGTTACTGTTCATCTCTCAAGCTCGGGTTCTCTCCCAGAGTCATGGGTGCTGGAAGGTCCTACACAGTATCTTAGCTTTTCCTAGGACTGCGCTTTTTTGGACAGAAATGTCTGATGTTTTACCAGGTATCTGTTGGAACCATTTCTCCAGTGTGGGGGACAGGGCCCTAGTGTCCTGATCACTATGGGTACTACTACTGTTGCTTTCACCCTCCAGTGCTTCCTTGAGGCCTTGGTACTTCTCCAGTTTCTCATGCTACTTTTTCCTGATATTTAAATCATTGGGGATGGATGCATCGATCACTACGGTTTTTTTCTGCTGCTTATCCATGATCATTATGTCCGCTTGGTTGGCCACCACCATTTTATCTGTCTGAATCTGGAAGTCTCAGAGGATCTTAGCCCTCTCATTCTCCACCACCTTGGGAGGAGTTTCCCACGAGGACTTAGGGGTCTCCGGTCCATATTCTGCACAGATGTTCCTGTACACTATGCCAGCTACTTGGTTATATCGCTCAATGTATTCTTTGCCTGGCAGTGTCTTGCACCCTGCTGTTATGTGCTGGATTGTTTCAGGGGCTCCTTTGCATAGTGTGCACCTGGGATCCTGCCTGGTATGGTAGATCTGGGCCTAGATTGCTCTGGTGCTCAGGGCCTGCTCCTGTGCTGCCAGGATTAGTGCCTCTGTGCTGTCCTTCAGTCCAGCCCTCTCCAGCCATTGATAGGACTTGTTTATATTGGCCACTTCGGTGATCTGCCGGTGGTACATCCCATGCAGGGGCTTTTCCTCCCATGATGGTTCTTCCATCTTGTGTTCCTCCAGACTCCATTGACATTCAAGTGCTTCATCCCTTGGTGCCCTCTTCCCGATGTATTTGTGGAGCTTGGAAGTTTAATCTTGGATAGTGGCCTCGATGCCCACTAGTCCCCAACCCCATTCTTTGCGCTTAGTGCATAGTCGCTGGACACTGGACTTGGGGTGGAACTCTCTATGCATGGTGAGCAGCTTCCGTGTTTTGACATTTGTGGTCTGAGCTTCCTCCTTTGGCCAGCTTATTATGCCAGCATGGTATCTGATCACTGGCAGGGCTTACCTGTTAATTGCCCGGATCTTGTTCTTGTCATTGAGCTGACTTCTCAGTACTTGCCTCACTCATTGCAGGTATTTAGCTGTGGCAGCTTTCCTTGTTGCTTCTTCATGGTTGCCATTCGCCTGTGCTATGCCCAGGTACTTGTCGCTTTCCTCACATCTGTTATCCGTCCCTAACCCGGGAGTGCAATGCCTTCCGTATGGATTAGCTTCCCTGTCTTTTTTATCATCCACCCACATTTCTCCAGTCCAAATGACATTTCAATGTCCCTGCTGTAGATCCTGGTGGTGTAGCGTACACCTTGATGTCATCCATGTACAGGCGGTGGCTGATGGTGGCCCCATTCCTGAGTTGGTATCCATAGCCAGTCATGTTGATGAGTTGGTTGAGGGGGTTCAGGCCTATACAGAACATTGGCGGGGACAGGGCATCTCCTTGATATATGCCACATTTGATTGTGCAAGTTGGCCTCCAGGGTGGTCTGCCACAGCCTCATTAAGTTTGCAATGAAGGTCCTTATGCTGGTCCTTGTGAAGGTCCTTATTCCAGGATCCATGTGTGTGGCATTGAGTCGTAGGCTTTCAAACCAGGCGGGGCACAGGTTTGTCTGTCTGGTTTTGCAGTCTTGGGTGACTGTTCTGTCAACCAGCAGCTGGTATTTGGATCCTCTGGTTCCTTTGCCAACGCCTTTCTGTGTCTCCGCCATATATTGATCCATGTGCCCACTTACCTTAGCCGCTGTGTTGCCTGACAGGAGCTTCCATGTTATAAAGAGGCAGGTTATTGGCCAGTAGTTGGATGGGACTGATCCCTTGTGGGGGTCTTTCTTTATCAGGACTGTTTGCCCCTTGATCAGACATTCAGGGTGAGTCCCATCCCTCAGGAATTTGTTCATTTGTGCTGCCAGGCACTCATGGAGTGAACTCAGCCTGTTTAACCAGTAGGCTAGTAGTATGGATCATATCAGGGCCAGGCGCTGACCAGTTCTTCATACCTGAGAGTCTATGCTGGATATCTGCCACTGTGATGGTAACTGGACCTTGTTTAGGAAGGGAGCTGTGGTCTGCTCTGAGGTCTTTTAACAACTGTGCTTCACTGTTATGTGATGCCTCCTTCTCCCATAGGCCTTTCCAGTATTGTTCTGTCTCCAGCCTTTCAGCTTGTGTAGTATTACTCTGCCACTCAACCTCTCTTGTGTATCTCGTCAGTTGCACAGCTAATGCTTGGAGTCTTTGTTTGGCAGTTTCCAGGGCCTCAGATATGGACATCTGGCTGTACCTCCCTGGCACCCTTTTCACGGTTGTGCCCGTCTGGAGTTCTGACAGTTGACTAACTTCCCTTCAAGTTGCATTGATCTTGATTTCTAACCTCCTCTAGTGCCTCCTATAGTGCCTATTTCTTGCCCTTAATGTTATGTCGGCCAAGCTTCTCCAGGATCACTGTTGCTGTACTGTACATCAGCTCATTGGTTTCAGCTGAAACCAATGAACCATGGTCATGGTAGGGATTGTACTTATTGCTGCATTCACCTCAGTTCGAAGGCTTTCTGGTGGTACATCATTAATTCCTACCAGTGGGCGCCGTCTCTGCTAGCTATGAAGTTGTCTCTGAATCTGATTATTCCCTATTATCTCTATTTCTGGGGCTTGGTACCCAGTCTCAATGGGGGAGTTGATGTTATCGCCCCCATACCCCCCTTCCCCAGTGGTCCCCCTTGCAGTATTAGAGTGTTGCATCTCCTCAATCTCTTACTGTGATTGTAGCAGCCGCCATTTGCATATGTTGAAACATTGTCCTACTAGGTGTTTTGGTGTCAATGTGGACTGTGGGTATCGAAGTATCTATATGTCCCACAGATACTTCATATGGCCCCGCTCACTAGGGTTACTTGCATAGTAACATTCCAACAGTACTTTATTTGCCTTTCATGTCCAGTGTCATCTACTTCGTGTTCCAGTAGCCAATTTGCCATCATAGCACCCTGGTTCCTTGGTGCGTTATGCTACACAGGTGGCCATGTGGTTTTTATTTTGAAAATGCTTATTTTTTTGCATCTGTTTTTGGTTTTTCCATTCAATCAAGTTGCTTGTAAAGCTTTTGTTGAGCTCTAAATGAGCTGATTCAAAGCACAAGTTTGTTTTACTTAACAGTTTCCAGGCAAGAAGCTGGAAAGACATTTGATGAGTACATTTCATCCTAAGGTATCAGTTTTACTTCATTCACCAGAATTTAGTCATCTTTTCTGAATAGTGGGTTTTTTTTTCCATTACATTTTTAGTTCCATCAATGAGGTTCTTTGTTTGATTCAGCCTTCATACCAAACCTTTGCTCTAATGCATTCATCAGTTGATATGTAAGTTTTCCTGTTTGTTGGTTGTTTGTCTTGGTTTTTTTTTTTCTAATAATTCTTGAGGCAGCACCACTGCTGGCAAATATAGGAATACATCATTTAAAAGGTCTGGTTCTTTTCACTGAGTGCAGTGTGAAAGCAGACACTGATTGGAGTGTTTAATAATCAACACTGTACAGGACAAAAAATAATCCGAAACCCTTTGATTTGATATTTTGTTGCCATATTTCAGCAGTTTTGTGTGTTTTGAGCCCATGTTTTAATTGGCAACTTCCAGTGTTTCCTCTGGGAAACCGAAATGAAGACATGCTGTGTAGCTTCCCAAAACTTTCTGGCCTCCAATCACTTTCTGCTACGTTAGTCTCAGAAACTGTTATTGTAAATGTATTTTCTGAACATCTCTGTCATTTAATTGGCTCTTTGTTATGATGTTAACCAAACATTTGCTGTGTAAAGAGCAGTTGGTTGAGGAAAGCTGCCACCCACTTTCTCACACCATCCACCTTTCTCCAACTACCTACTTTGAAGTGAGATGAAAAAAGGAAAGATGTGAAGGGCTGATTTTAATTAGAAGATGGTTGGAGGGTCTGGGGTCTATCCCTGGAGAGCCACTGCTGAGATTTTGCTCCTTCCACTTTCCCACAATGCACTGCAGCCCAGGTGGGGGGAAATAAGTAGAGAAAGCAATTAGCAGCTAGCGTGTTAGCAGGCAGGCTGATGTGTTTTAGCCGCTACGGACAGTGTCTGGAAACTTCTGGTTAAAGGGAAAGATGCAGATAGTTCATATAGCAACAGAGATGTGTGTTGTTTTTGTGAAGATCAGAAGAGACAAATAAATCTTCCAATAAATTCCTTCTGCGTGCATTTAACCATGACACTGACAACAAGTTGCCCATGCACACACCTCCAGACCTTTTTCACTCCACTGCTCTTCTTCTACTTTATTTTCATCACACATAATTAAGCCGTAGTGTTTTCTGAACCAGCTGGCCCTCCATACTTCCCACACTCACTCTGCTTGCCTCTCATGCAACCCCCAGTGTGTTTTACAGACACTGAATGCAGACACATGCTAAAAAAAAAAAAAGTGCTTATTAACTGAACGTTTGACCCGATTGTCTTGAGTATGAAAACACCTGGGCGTTATATTGAAATTTAATAGCTTCACTTAGTTAACTCACTTAAGGACCATGTTGAGTTAGTCGGCTCAATTTGTTGGGATCAGCAGCTATGCACATCAGGGATGTTGTAGGCTTGGATTGAGGATAATTACAATTAATTAGGGGCTTACTTGGCTTTCATGCTGCTCTGAGCAAACTGGAGCAATAGATGGGAATGAAAGTGGTGAAATGAAATTATGTTGAGAGGAAAATGGGAAATTTTCAGACCTGTTTAAGGTTTTTTATGAGCTTTGTGCAGTTTTTGGCCTGTGTTGATTTTATAAAGGTATTGAGAATCCTTGTTTGTGTCGCAAAGAGAAAATGAACCCAAGGAACTGGTTAGTGATTGGGTCTTAACTGTTTTGTTGAATAATGACTGAGATGACCAGGTGATAGATGTTCGAGGATCTCAGCAGTATCTGGGAATGCAGGCAGACAGGTTCCGGATGAGAAAGAGGATCCAGGCAGCCAGTACTAGCTGAGTTGGGCGAATGGCTCAACAAGCAAGATCGGCAGGACAGGCAGGTAACCGTTAAGGCGGTGGTTGGTCTCTGGTAGGCAAAAAAACACCTTGGAGACGATCCAACAATCCAGCGTAGAATGATGATCAGCCTGGGGTTTATAAGCAGGTGAGGCGCCATAATCCTGATTCCACTTAGCTGTGCTGCTTGACTACGCCTCCAGTAAACACCATAAAGAGGGAACAACACACACACCAGGCCTTGGAAATCCATGACAGTTTGTACAGATGAAAAAAAAAAAAGATGAAACTGATCTCTGGTCTATAATTCTATCATTTGTCTTTGCGATGTCTCTACGACTTTACTGGAGGTCCCACCATGTTATGAATGTGTTCCTTTCTATAGTTGATGATGTATGTCAAAGTGAAAATGGGACAAGGACAAGAGAACTGCCTATAAACTTACAAAAGGCAAAGCAAAGCTCTGGAAAAGATATCAAAACTGTGTGCAGCATTTTAAGTAGCCAGAAACTCAAGAGCTAATGTAGTTATAAACGGGAAAAAGTTTGGAACCAGCAACAGACTTTTTTGATGAAGGTTAGGGATCTCCAACCCGCAGTTCCACAAATGCAAGGGGCTCTTTGGACCTCCCACAGTGGCTCTTAATAAGGCTACAATAATAAAGAACCAACAAATCTTTTGAAATAAAAATAATGGGGGTTGGACTCCGCCAAGGCTGCCCTTTATTACCAATTATGTTCAGAACTTTTATGGACAGAATTTCTAGGCGCTGTCAAGGTGTTGAGGGGATCCGGTTTGGTGGCCTCAGGATTGGGTTTCTGCTTTTTGCGGACGATGTGGTCCTGTTGGCGTCATCTAGCTGTGATCTACAGCTCCCGTTTCAGCAATTCGCAGCCAAGTGAGAGTCAGCCCCCTTCAAATCTGAGACCATGGTCCTCAGCCGAAATAGAGTGGATTGCCCTCTCCGGGTCGGGAATCAGGTCCTGCCTCAAGTGGAGGAGATTGATCCTACCTTCACCTATGGTCATGAGCTGTGGGTCGTGACCAAAAGAACTAGATCTCGTATATACAGGCGGCTGAAATGAGTTTCCTCCGCAGGGTGGCCGGGCTTTCCCTTAAAGATGGGGTGAGAAGCTCGGTCATCCAGGAGTGGCTTAAAGTAGAGCCGCTGCTCCTCCACACTGAGAGGAGCCAGTTGAGGTGGCTCGGGCATCTTGCCAGGATCCCTCCTCAACGTCTCCCTGGTGAGGTGTTCTGGGCACGTCCCTGCAGGAGGAGACCCCGGGGAAGACCCAGGACACGCTGGAGGGATTATATTTCTTTGCTGCCCTGGGAACGCCCTTGGATCCCCCCCACAGAATTGGCAAACGTGGCTGGGGAGAGAGAAGGCTGCTGCCCCCACGACCCGATCCTGAATAAGCAGCGGGGAATGGATGGATATTTGCTTTTTTTTTTCTCTCTTTTCATACATAATTTTCAGGAAAAAAAAAATCCATCCTTTTTTTTTCTTATTTCAAAATCTTAAATAGAAATTAAATTGTGGCTCTTGAAAATAGCAAATTTATTTCATTAGATTAAAATAAAGTTTTTAAGTTGTCTTTTTTCTAGAGGTCATTTGGTTTATACAAGTTTCATATAGCTGGGCTGAGACACGGAAAGATTATTCACCAAGAGGGTAATTCAAAGTGCTTTACAGAGACAGCAGAACATTAGAAAACAAGAAGCATAATTTAAAAATAGAACAAAAAGCAAGGAAAAGTAAATAACATTAAATAAAACAATCAAAATCATGATCAATTCTAGCTTTAAAGAAACGTGCAGATTTGAACTTAAAATAAACCAAAAATAGCTTTGAATAAAAACTACTGAAATGCAGCTGAGAACGGGGTTCTTCAACAATAAACTGTGTTTCAGCTGATCTGAAAGCTAAAATGGCTCTTTGGATTGTAAAGATTCCAGACTGGTCTCTGCTGGTTAGCGCCCCGTCGTGTGATATAAACCAGAACAATAAATAAAACGTTCTGTCTGGTTCTACTTTTGGCTTCAAAACAGCTTTGATTTTTTTTTTTTATTAAATAGAACAAGAAAGTGTTAGACACATTCCTCCATGTTGGTCCATTTTTACAAAAAGCTGAACAATTAATAGTTTTCAAATGAAAATTGTGAATAATTTTCATGCCACATGGTGCCTGATCCAGCTTTAAAACCTGCAGCATCCATGGTTTTACAAGTCCAGTCGCTTCAGTTGTGATTCCTGCGATTCTTTTATTCAGTCATTTATAAGTCGCGTCATATTTTCACTCCTCATCACCGACTTTGCCATAAATGACTCAAAAGCTGCGACAAAAAGCATGAAAGATCGGAAACTTTTAATCTTCTGAAATGTGCCTATGAAGAGAGTTTTACCAAATTTTGTTGCTACAAATATTTTTCAAGTTGAGATCTCAGAAAACTTGACGTGAATGAAACCTAGAAAGAATCCTGGATCCAATAAAGATGTAATATGAATCCTAAATAACTACAACGTGGGTCTAATCAGCATTTTCAGTCACTGTCTGGTGACTGACTGGTTTTTATAGTCAGGTTGTCATGTTCAGCCCTGTTTTTGTGTTTTATTATTACCTCCACCAAGTAGGTGACATGTTATCGTAATGTTTCCATGGATCAAGTCCATGCTTACAAGTTTTCAAAGTCTTGTTTTTATTTTGTTATTTAAATAAACCTTGGAGTCCTTCACGTCCATGCTCCCTGCTTCATCAGCCTGCAATTGGGTCCACACCCTCCACGAACCCTGATGGCTTCAGCTGAGTCTTTGCAATAAGCATGATGTTCTCAGCATACCACCAGTGTTTCAATCTTCACCTCTGGGGTTGTGTGTGTGTGTGTGTGTGTGTGTGTGTGTGTGTGTGTGTGTGTGTGCGTGTGTGGGGGGGTATAAACAGCCGATTTTTGCCTGATTTTCTGATGGTTGAAGTGACATATTTTCTCTGTCTCGGTTGATTCGAAAACCACAGCTTTCTGTTGCATTGTTTTTTTGTTTGTCGCTGCTGACATAGCCAATCAGAAGGCAAGACCATCGTCTCCACCCCAGTGTCAGTCAGAATCTCATTACTGCAGAGGTCATAAACAAACTGCCCCAGGTAAGTTAAGTCTCAGCGGGCTGCACCAGCACGAAGAGAAATAACAAGTTCTTACCCACCAATATCGCCTGTCACCCCCACATTTCAAGGAGAACTTTAAACCCTTGTAAGATACAAAAATATGTTTTCTGCTCAGACAAAATAAAATCAAAACTTCAGTGAAAGTTTTTTTTATTATTATTATTTTTCTGCTGGTGAAGCAATTTAAGCCCACAGCCTTGTGGGTAATTTCATGCATACATATTGAGCCCTTTAACTCAGCGGTGGCTGGCACCCTCAGTTATGCCTGCAGCAATATCACTTTGAGAGCACCGCACACAAACAAAGACGCCTTAGTGCAATGAATATTCAATAATGGAGCAGTTTCTGGAGCAGAGTTTAAAAAGACGAACTCGTAGGCGACATGGAGGGTCTCATGCGAGCACAGTTAGAGGGTCACGAGACGACGAGCCAGTGTGAAGAAATGAAGACGCAACATTGGAAACCCTGGAGGAAATCTTCCATTGAAATGCTGATAAAATAGTCATTTGTGAAGATGATGTTGCGGGTGCAGCAGTGAGGCAGCCTCCCCTGGCGTCCACATTCAGGATCTGACAATGATTGGAAGCGGAACAGCGCTGGTCGGTGTGAGACCCTCCAGGCCTCCCTGGCGGTCGCAATCATTATGCCGACGGCGATATCATTTCTGGATGCTGATTAAAATGTTGCCGATGTTGAAAGTAGCTGAAGGTTAAACCACAAAGGGTCCGTGTGAAGTTGTTTCACACTACATCGAACGCACACATATACGTACACACACATACACGTGCAGTGAAAACCTGACTGAAAGCACGCTGGTGGAGCCGTATGGGAACTGATTCTGATCTAGCCTTGGCTTTTATCTCCACATGATCACTTGCCCAACCTCAGCAACTATTTTCCACTTTGTCACACCACATCTCAGTGTTTATACACTCACTGGTCACTTTATTAGGTACACTTGTTCCATTGTTAGATGCAACTTAATGCATTTATTCATGTAGACATGATGAGATGAAGATTAAACGGCATCAGAATGAGAAAGAAAAGCGATTTTAGTGACTTTTGACATGATTGTTGGTCTGAATATTCTAGAAACTGCTGATCTACTCCGACTTTTACACACAGCTGTCTCCGGGTTTTACAGAGAATGATCTGAAGAACAGAGAATATCCAGTGAGCAGCAGATTTCTGGACCAAAACGTCATGTTAATGTCAAAAATCAGAGGAGAATGGGCAGACTGGTTGGAGATGATAGAAAGGCAACAAGAAGTCCAATTAGCACTTGTTCCAACCAAGATATGCAGAGTAACATTTCTAAGCACACAACACATCCAACATTGAAGCAGATGGTCTACAGCGGAAGACCAACACCGGGTGCCACTCCTGTCAGCTAAGAGGAAACTGAGGCTACAATTCACTCAGACTCACCAGCACTGGACGATAGAAGATGGAGAAACGTTGCTGGTCTGGTCTGATGAGTCTCCATTTCAGCTCCACATTTAGATTGTAAGATCAGAATCAGCTGGAAACATCATGAAAACATGGATCCATTCTGCCTTGGATGAACAGTTCAGGCTGCTGCTGGTGACATGATGTGTGGGACATTTTCTTGGCTCACTTTAGGTCCATGGTTTAACCAGCACAGCCTACCTGAATGTGGCTGCTGCCCACGTCTATCCCGTCATGACTAAAGTCTATCATCTTCTGATGGAAACTTCCAGCCGGATGATGCCCCATGTCATGAAGGCACATCATCTCCAACATGACGATGAGTTCGCTCTCCTCCAACGGCCTCCACAGTCACCAGATCTCAGTCCAACTGAGATTGTGTGATGCTATCTTGTCATTAAGGAGCATATCTTGGAGTAATTTTATTAACACCTTGTTGAGTCTATGCCACCATGAATTAAGGCAGTTCTGAAGGCATGGGACGGTCCAACCAGGTTCAAGCAAGGTGGACCTCAAAGTGGTTACTGAGTGTCCTTTGATTGTTGAGGATCAAATTCACTTTAATTCAGCAACTATCCTGAAAAAGTCATTTATTTTTTGTTTGGATGCAACCAGGCTTACATCACTGTGTCTCTACAACCAGACGAGTGTGGACCGTTGAAATAAACAGCTTTGTCTGTGTTCAACTGTTTTCCATTCATGTAACTTTGATATCATTGTTATGGATTGGTGGAAGATTGGTCTAAGCTGTGCAGAGTAAGCAGTAACATTAGAAGTGTTGCATTCAGCCTCAAACCCAATATATTTGTATCATTCTGGCTGTGTTGACAAGCTTTAGGATGGATTATGTTTCATCAAATTTGAATCCTTTCAGCCAACCTTCCCTGCTGAAACTTAAGGTCCAAATAAAACTCAACCTGCAGTGTATGCATAACCAGTTTGCCTAAATATAATCAACAACAAGAGGCAAAGACAGAAACATGTTATCTTTCTAAACTGTTAAAGTATTTAACAACAAAGTTCCTACAGCTGGAAGTGGGTTGGATTTACGAAACTGATTAAGAACAGGTAGATACAGTGTGAAAACTCTGTCGTTGGATGTTGAACCCCAAAATATTTACTGTAGTCATCTGAGGTGCGCATAGCATCAAAAATGTAAGCTAAATGTTTATGAAATGTTCTACAGAGATGAATGGTTGAGTCAGTATTGTGGTAAAATGTGAGCATCTGTAATTACGTGAAATATGACATCATCTTATGTGCCGCGACAGTCACATTTTCTCGTAAAGTCGCAAAAAAATGGGCAAAAGCAAGCCAGACATGTAATATATGGTGTCAACCCACTTTTAAGAACCATTGATTGTTTTGAACTGCGTTAGAGCTGTGGTCCAACAGATCTTTCACCTGTGTGTGTGTGTGTGTGTGTGTGTGTGTGTGTGTGTGTGTGTGTGTGTGTGTGTGTGTGTGTGTGTGTGTGTGTGTGTATAAACTCAGGATATATTTTTCAATGTCCTTATTCTTACAGGATGTCCCCAAATCATCAAAGCAAACCATGTGCTTCGGATTAGATATCAGGGAGTAATGCTGGGAAACATTAAAAAGAAAATACTTTGCTGCAATTTAATCACAGCATCAGACTTTTACTGGATGTCGAGTACAATTTTCATTTCTATATAAATAAAGATACGCTATAAAACAAGGAATATACTCAGATCACAGACTTAAATATGATCATTCTTAGATTAAACCATTTTTAAAAAAGTATATTTTAGGGTTTCTCATCCCCACATGTTCACTGTTTTGTGTTAAAATGTTTCAGCAATCAGTCACGCTGTTGTCTCCTGCAGTCCAGAAATTCACCGTATTTCTCTGAATACTTCATGCAGCATGAGGCTCATAAATTAATTTAACAGATAGATACCCCCTCAAACTCATCTAGTCACAGCAGAAAATGAACCTGCTGAGGTTTTTGTTAAATGGAGGCTCTGGTGAGCGGGTTGTGAGCGAGGATTTAGTGCACCTTAAGGGAGTCCCTCCTTTTCCAAACTGAAAATATGCCTCTGCAATCTCATCTCATATTAATTTGTCACGGAGAAGGTAGTCGTGCTGTTGCTCTGTGCTGCCCTCTGGCTAGCTCACATCTATCCATCGTCTTGCAGAGCTACAAGCCTTTAAATGCCTTCATTCTGCAAGTGCTTGTTCCACAATTTAACTTTGGCTTGTTTTTCTCGGCCCACCTCTCACACTTCTCGGTCCTTTTTTCCCGTTCCCATCCTCCTTCGCCTATCGGCTGTGACCGTGTCACAATTATGCATCCTCCTGTGAGACAATTAAAACTGAGCTACCTCCCCGAGAGGAAGGGATCGAGGAAATAATGATGTTAGATTTGTTTGTGCAGTCGGCTGTCTCCTTTGAACTAGCACCTCTTGAAGTAGTTTCTGTGTGTTCTAGTGCCACCTCTTATCAAGGACGTTCTGCCTTTCAGCTACGCCATCCAACAAAATAAATAAGCTGTCTGCATCTCACTCGGCGGTGGAAAATATCACCCATGTTGATGCTGGTCGTCCTCTTTCATCCCCGTCCTAAACAAGCCCTTCTCTCTCCTTCTTTTGACAGGTGCAAGTGCAATCTTCACGCCAACAGCTGTGTGTATGACAAAGAGAAGCTGAGCTGTGAGTGTGAACACAACACCACCGGCCCCGACTGCGGCCGCTGCAAGAGGAACTACCAAGGGCGAGCGTGGAGCGCCGGCTCCTACCTGCCCATCCCCAAGGGCACAGCAAATATCTGTGAGTAGAAAGGCACCCATGAACACACACCACCAAGATGGTGACTAATTAAAAGGATGAGCAACTTGGCAGTGCAGGAATTAGTAAAGTTTTTAACAGACAAGTGATGAAAGGTAGAGTCCAATTAGTGATGTCTTGTGTGTCATCTTGGAGAGTTTTGGCAAGAGGGCAGCGCTGCGCAGTAGTGTTTAAAAAGTCACAATGAATTATTCTTACAAGATGTTACACTGAATCACTGTCAAAGCGCATATGACTTGTATCCCAGCATTTTAAAAGACAAAAACTCATCTAAAGGAGGATTTTATAAGGAATGATGCATGTAGATAAAAGCATCAGGCTATATGAGCTACAGCTGGTTGGCTCTGCCTGGCCTGTAGTTTTACTGCCATATTTCTGCCTTAAACACACACAGCGTGAAGTCAGTGTTTTAGCTGAAAGGACCACTTGTGTTCACACCTCATTTGGTTTCCTCTACTGCCCTGTATTAAGCCAGGAAAGCATTCAGCCTCATGACATAAGTACTACCCTGGTGAAGCGTCTGGCCTTTACACACTGAGACCAATGCAAATGAATGACTTCAAATTGCAAATATTACATCCATCCATCCATCCATCCATTCAGAAGTTCTCCGCTGCTTATCCAGAGTCGGGTCACGGGGGCAGCAGCCTAAGCAGGGAAGCCCAGACTTCCATCTCCCCAGCCACATTTGCCAACTCTGCGGGGGAATCCTGAGGCGTTCCCAGGCCAGCCGAGAGATATAATCCCTCCAGCGTGTCCTGGGTCTCCCCCGGGGTCTCCTCCCAGAGGGACGTGCCTGGAACACCTCACCAGGGAGGTCCAGGAGGCATCCTGGCCAGATGCCCTAACCACCTCAACTGGTTCCTCTCGATGCGGAGGAGCAGTGGCTCTACTCTGAGGCCCTCCCAGATGACAGAGCTCCTCACCCTATCTCTAAGGGAGAGCCCGGCCACCCTGCGGAGGAAACTCATTTCAGCCGCCTGTATACGAGATCTTGTTCTTTCGGTCACGACTCGCAGCTCATGACCATAGGTGAGGGTAGGAACGTATTTTGACTGATAAATTGAGCGTTTCGCCTTTTGGCTCAGCTCCTTCTTCACCACGACAGACCGGCGCAGAGTCTGCAGACGCTGCACCGATCCGTCTGTCGGTCTCACGCTCCATCCTTCCCTCAGTCATGAACAAGACCCCGAGATATTTAAACTCCTCCACTGGATGGAATGGAGTCAATCCCAGTAACCCGAAGCGGGTTGCACTCTGGACATGTCGCCAGTCCATCACAGGCCCGAGGTCTTCTGTGTGAATTATTCAGACAAAATATTAGTATATTAGTAGTTGTGTAATGGTCTTAAGTAATGATTAAAAAGCAAACACAAAGAAGCAATCAGACCACTATTTTGCTTGCTTTAATGCTGTACTGGACAAGTTATAAAAATAAATATATCATTAAATTGTAAAATAAAATTAATTAATGAATTAATTAATTCATTAATTAATTTGGCTCATTTATTTGTTTTTCACATCGGATTCACTCTTAAAAGAAGTTGAAGAAGCAAAGCTTTTTACTACCAGTAGAAAATGGGCTGTATTGTTCTCTAATCTCTGTTTTCCTTTTTTTTCTTCCCCTCCAAATTTCTGCTGTCTATTCTGTATTTTTGTTCCCCGGGAGAAAAATAACATCTGCTCTTCCTGTGGCGCAAACAAAGCAAGGACACAGTGTCAGACAGAACTCTGCACATGCAGTCATAACATCACTAAAGTGAAGAGCAGGAAGTCAACAACAGCTTTATTTACAATATAACGTGTTCACACTAAGAAAAAGGCCAGAGAGAAATGTTTACTCACATTTTTCTGTTTGTTTTGGATAAATAATAATTTTAAAAAATTGTATTTTTAGCTGATGGTTGAGATAAAAGTTAATAATGTCCATGAAATGTTCATTTGAAAAAGCAGTGATATAAAAACACTGAGTTCAGATGTTACATACCCAAACCAACTGGACCAGAAACAGGGTTAACTAGTCTAACACTTACATTGTGTTAACCTGCATCAACCAATCACATGGCAGGCGTTAGTTTGGCCAAGACCAGTGGTTCTCAAACTGAAGGTCAGGGGTCACCAAAAAATTGCAAAAACTATATAACCAGTGGTGCCCAGTTCGGGTAGGCTGTGTCTCCCAGTTTATATATATATATTCCACAGCACCTCCTCCTGGCCAGACAGAGAAGCTGCATAACTCTTGCACTGCACGTACCCTGCTCTGCCTTTTCCTCTCATATCATCACAACGGTGTGTGAAGTGTCGTCCATTCCACCATATAAAATTATCTACGTAAACAAGCAGATTGCTACTCAGCTTTTTGACATTACTGCACTATGCTAATGGTCTACGTACGTTCACAAAGTTGGATGACATTCTCACCGGAAGGATGACCCTGCTAGAGAAGCTTCAACAACTTTTCTTTGAGGAAAAAAACGTTGATACGCTACTGGTTGTCATGACATACAAAGTTAAATAGTCTGGGACTGCTATTAAAAAACTTGGCTAACATTGCGAGTTTTTAATGGTGTCTTACAATTTTGATTGCATGAGATTAGGCAGGCACTTACCAGCCTGCACATTTTAAATGATCATTTGTGTAACCGGGCCAATTTCAGACCGCCTGCCTACCGAACCCTAGAGCCCATGACATGGATACAACCTACATTTATCAAAAAGCTGGGTTCTTTCAAGGTACTATGTCTTACTCCAACCATCCAAAGACAAGTTAGTTTAATTGATTACTCTAAATTGTCCCTCAGAATGATTGTGAACGTGAATGGTTGTTTGCCTTTGTGTTGGCCCTGCAATGGACTGGTGACCAGTCTAGCATGTACCTGCCTCTTGCCTGATGACCGTTGTGATGGCCTCAGGCTCCCCCTCAACCCCCATATTGGACTGAGCAGTAAAGAAAATAAATGAATAACAAAATTAAATTGTTAATGCACAGATAAATTCGTTCTATTTTGCAACTTCCTTTTTTACCCCATTAACGCATCGACAACAAAGTTAGTACACGTGTCATATTGATGATCTAAACCTGGTATTTTATCTGTAAAGGAAGCTGATGTTGGGCGTGTACATGCCTTGTCTCAACTGTGAAACGTCAAAAACCACTTTACTCTCCTTATTTATGAGGAATCTGACAGTTTTCCAGCCTGAAATTTAGATAATCCTGCAAGATGAGCCATCTGATATACACACCATCACTCGGCTGTCAGAAGGGGTTGTGTGGATGTGGGGGTCACATACTCCAACATATGTTAACTTGGGGAGGTTATTCAAAAGGCTGAAGAACCTCTGGTGACTTGCTGAAGTTTAGAATGAGCCAGACAGAAGATTGGGGGCCTTGACTAGTTGCAGGTCCCAGACAGGCTGGAAACTGCTGATCTGCTGGAATTTTCACACACCACCATCTGTATGGTTCAGAATGCTGTGAGGAAGATAAACGTGAGCAGCAGTTGTCTGGATGAAACAGCAAACAGGCTATAATTCACAAACTGTAGCATTGCCCAGGTTGAACAAATGGAAACGTTTTCCTGTAATGGTGAGTTTTTTCCCTCCTGTATTTAGATGGAGGGGGGGCAGAAACGAGCCCAATGTCAAGCTGATGCAGAGTTTTAGTCACACGCTTAGTCTCAGGCGAGACCGGCTGTTCTGGATCGGTTCTGACATAATCATGGTCTTCAGTTGAGCCTCTGCTGAATCCGTGTCACCTGCCTGCTCTGACCCTTTGTGAGTAACTAGTGACGAACCGCAAATGTGTGAAGAGCTACAGTAAGATATGATGATTCTTCCACATCATATGATGTGGAAGAAGAGTTTTTAATACCACCATGCATTGAAAAGCATTTTTTTTGTGTTTATTTTTGGTTACACAAGAGTTGTAAAAGCACGACATAAAGTGTCATGAAGAAGCCAAACAAGTTCAAAGATTTCAATTTACTTCAACGTCATTTTTAATCCTTAAATTCTTGGTGAACATGTTTGATTATCTGTCGCTTTGTTGGAGAGCTCAGCATGCGTTGGGCAGAAAAAGACCAAACAAAAAGTATTATTACTGAACATTTCCATTCTTTTATGAGCACAGTGTAGCATCTTCTGATGGAAACTTCCAGCAGGATGATGCACCATGTCACAAAGCTCACATCATCTCCACCATGACGATGAGTTCACTGTCCTCCAACGGCCTCCACAGTCACCAGATCTCAGTCCAACGGAGCAGCCTTTGGACGTGGTGGAACAGGAGATTCTCATCATGGATGTGCAGCAACTGTGTGATGCTTCATGTCAAAAATCTCAGAGGAATCTTTCCAACACCTCGTTGAATCTGTAGCTGCGTTTCCATGACATTTTTTTGCGAAACAAAAGCAACAAACAGTTGTGATGAAAGGTGTTTCCACTGAACAGCGTTTTGCACATTAGCCTCAGTTCTTGTAAGATCTCATCTGGTTGATGAGATTTTACAAGAATTGCAAAGTTGCCTTGTAGCGTTCTGTTGGGGTTTTCTACTTGCTGCAGAGAATTTCATACTTTTCGAAGCTTTTCTCGCTCATTATATTTTCGTTGCGTTGTTTGTTTCACACCACGCCATCTTTACCGGAAATGAACTGGTCACACGACCCCCCCCACACACGTCACGTCCAGAGACACATAAATGCAGAAAAATTGTTTCCATTATACTTTTTCTGTATCGAAACGTGGTATGAAAAACCACCTTATGAGAGCGTAAAATCTTTTTAGCAATATTTTAAATCTTTTTTAAAATGTAGGTGTTTCCATTAGTGTTTTTTTTTTTATTGCAATTTGTAGTTTTTGCACAAGTCAAAGTGTCACGGAAACACAGCTTGTAACGCTGAGAATTAAGGCAGTTCTGAAGACAAAAATCAGGTCCAGCTAGCAACACATATGTAGCACTCACTGATTGCCTGCAATCAGTGTTGCTTATTTCATAATATGCATGAAACTAAAACTCTGTAGTTGTCCTCATTAATGTTGTCATTATGCAGTGACACGGCCTCACCTGAATGTGGCTCTCATGCACCAGCCAATTCAAAGTGATGAGCAGCAGGACTTTAAGTTTATATGCACTGGCATTCTCCTCAAAGCCCAACTTTTATCCTGGCCTGTCTTTTTATTGCATCCGCTGTGATTTCTGCCTCTCTTGGCGGTGCTCGAGGACCCTCGGCCGCGAGCCATTGATGACTTATTCTGGCTCCCCGAAGGGTCCATGTTATGAGACTTAGGGAGGGTTAGTGAAATAGCCATTCCCAGAGCCCAGATTGACAGCACATTATTAAAAAAAAAGGTGACACACACACACACAGGTGCTCATACAGATCGACACACGCACTCCTTCCATCTTTCATGCACAAGGGCACAAACACACACTGCAAAAGTGATGAAAAACAGTCCTGCTAGAAAATGCATTATTATACTTTGTCTTTGAGGAGGCAAAATCCATAATGTAATAATGCTGCAAAAAGAAATCTATTGGAATGCAAGGTTATCCTTCCTGAACAGAGAAGAAAACGCACGAGTCTGACAGAAAAATGCACCCCGTGCCACGTTGTAATTACCCAAACTCTCTCCTCCTTCGCGTTTCCTTGTGAAGCCAGCGAGCATATGGCGTCTCCACAGACGCAAATTCATCAAAGATGAAAATGTAATTAAGCTTTAATTTCTTTTTTACTATGCCCATCAAGTCGTCTGACGGGATAAGGCGGTCAATGAATCATCCTCTGGAGGGGGTGTGGAGTTCGGGGCTGTTGATACGTCGCCTCACAATGGCGCCGCATTTAGAACGCAGAAGAAGAACAGGATTTAAAGAGTGATGGGGAAAGAAATGGATGGTAAAGATGGAGGGAGGAGAAGTGGGCATCACTCTTTGTCACAGCTAACTTGGCCCCTTTAGGAGGAGAGGGGGGGTGACGGGGAGGGGGGTTGTGTTGCTCTCTCGCCCACCCTCCTCTCATCCTCACTCATTCTCGTTTCCTTCCAGAAGGAGAGGGATCAGTCGGAGAATTAACCATGGCAGTTCATTTCACTGTAGGACTGAGGATGCTGAGGGGAACAGAAGTTGGCGGTGCAGGAGTGGGGGGGGGCGGCAGCTGCTGGCCTCTGAAAACTTTATTTTAGACGGTATAAATGTGTCCTGGTTCGGTGCAGTGAGCGCGCCGTCGCTGGTAAAACAATCCTTCTCAGTGGAAGCTGTTTGTGTCTGTTTGTGTATTTTCCTCAGCAACCTTCCCTCCAAACCGCTTCACATGTGTGTCACGTGTTGCAAGAAATAGCTTAAAAATAGACATTACAGTCATTCTCCGGATGAATCGGATGTCAAAGCCAAGAGTTACCATCAGGCGTTTATTATGCTGCCAAACGGAACAATTTGCTAGAAAAAGATCTTTAAAAACTTTATTTAAAAAAGTAAATCTGTGATTAATATGTCAATATTGTTATGATTAATTCTGCTTCATTCATTCATTCAGAAACAATCCATTAGTTTCTAAGGGTGTAAATCCTAATTCAACTGTTACAACAGTTTAGTGGATAACAGTTTTATATTGTAAATTTCGCCACGATGCTTTCAGCTAAATTTGATCTGATTCAGGAGATCAATAGGAAATGGTTTTACGCGGTGTTGAAATATTGGACTGATTGCTGTCCAGTCATATTAATTTTGCAAGCTCACATGTCCTTAGTGAATAAAATGGGTTGTTAAAGAAACTATAATGGTTAAAGTTTTTAATAGCAGATGTATTTTGTGTTTTTTTCTGTTGTAAAGCGTCATGTGACCAAATGTCCACCCCACTCCCTAAACCTTTGTTGTGGTCTGCTCAATGTCTTTACAGACATACATAATGCCGGGGCCTTGAGATGTCTGCACTCTGTGGTCTGATTTACTAAAACAGACCATTCTTGATTAGAACAACAGAAGTTTAGGGCGGGCAATTCTCGCCCTTAAGCGAGGGTAAAAGGATGGTTTAGTCTGGAACTTGGTTAGAGCATTTTCAGACTTCCCACTGCGTTGGACCTCTGAACTGTCTCTCCAAAGTGCAATTTGTATTGCTCTGTTCTTTCTTGTTTTCTGTTCAATAAACCTTGTAATCTTTTCCACTTTAGAACCAGACTCCTCGTCATGGACAGACTTTTTTCCACAACACCTTCATTTACTACACAGGGCTGCATAGTATGGCACGCTACATAGTGAACTCATTCTGTTGGCGATTTGGACACGAAGCTGGATATATTCTCCTCCTCACAGATCACATGACTACTGGTTGTCACCATGGCAACCACCACGCATCGTTCCATATCCATATCGTTCCATATATTATTCAACAAATAAAGATACAAAATGAAGGATCTATAGTTTTTTTTTTTCTCAACCTGCTTTGATGTTTGTGTCACCTGCGCCACTTTGAACTCCTGCCTGCAATGCATTGTGGTCTGTTGATGCTCACTGTTTTTCTAGATGCATTGTGGGGAACTGTGGGTGCACTACTGCTCTCTGGACATTCAGACACCCCTGGAAAATGGCATGACCACTTCACAGGGCACCATCATGCTCCTTTTCATCCATGTAAACCTTGAAGCCATCAGAACCCAGTGTGAGACATATGATACATACAGTTTCTCAGACATTTGGCAGCACTTTATGGTTTAAGTTTGTTCAAAATCCTGTTGAACACAATCGGATTTTTGTCTTCAGCCCCGTAATGAACACCTGAAAGCAGAAGGTTACAGCTACTATAAAAAATATGACATCACCTGCTAATAAATGGTAAAAAATCCCTTTTACATTTTGTTAAAGGGACAAATAAAGACCTCATAAAAAACTTTACTTATCTGATCATTTTTTCATGGTTTGGGTCTGGATGGGTGAATTTGATGTAACGCTGTGGGCAGTAAAGCTTTAGAATGGATGAATAAATAAAATAAAAAATGTAGTATTTTCACAGTTACAAGTGAATCCTACAAATATGTTAAAATTGAAGCTACTTGACAGCATTGGTATTTATACAACATTTTATTGTTTCAGTCGAAGCTGATTGGATGTTTGTCCTATTTGACAGTCCTCACTTCATTCAGCACTGCCAGCTTTAAAACCACCGTGGATAGCTATTTTAAAAAATGTTGCTTAATGTGTACAAATATCAGTAATTTTTTTTTTACTTTTATTTATTTTATTTTTTTTAATAATTTGGACATTTTTAGGTTCAATATATAAGATATTGCTCAGACTGTTCATTTACATGCATGAATGTTTTTTTTTTAATCCATCTGAATGGAAATAACTGCACTAAAGCTTTCAATGGATCCAGGAAAACATTAAATATTTATTTACTTAATATCAAATCATTTTGTGGTAAAACTTGTCATCGTTTTACAAAGTTTTACATCGAAGCAGTACATAGAAAGATCAAATAATACTATTAAATCATCATGTAACTCAACACATGAATATTTCTGCCATCTTTGACATTATTGTTTACTTTTATGTATAAATAAAGAAAACATTTAAACTTATTTCACATAACTTGCTGCTTTTCTCAACTATTTGTCTGTTAACATAACTATTTATTTCTCAGCGATGTGGTAGAACACATGAAAGAGTTGCATTAAATCAGATTTAAGCTGCACCCTTGTCTTTGTGCTGGCGCTTCTGTTTGCAGTTCGGAGCAGAGGTATTAAATATTATATCCTGTATTCTCCATAATGAGTATTATCATGAATCCAGTGAGAGATTTACTGTACCTGGGAGCTGGTACTGCTGTGACTTGTGTGACATAAACAGGAACATTATATAAAGCAGCGCAGCCTTGCTGAGCATCCTTGTAGGTGTTCAGTTGCTGAGGTGAGTTCTAGTTGTTATGACAGCCATAAGAAAAACCTTCAATCCCCTGCAGCGACTGCTTTTTACTTCTCACACTTGTACACGATGTGTGCTTTAATATGTTGTTTGATATCATGACTGACATTAATAACCCAAAGTCTCTCCTGCTGGCATCAGAACTCTTCATCAGGCATAAGAGAGTAAAACAAATGGCACTTTTTCCATGCGATCTGTAACACTTTGGGGAAAAAAAGTCTTTGTTTATCCACAACCTGGCAGAATGAGTAGATTACCTTGTCAGGCCAGGATCAACAGACACTTGTTCAGATTTAGCCAAAGCCAGTCAGAGTGTATGGATCTCCGTTTGATCAAAGCAGCGCAGGGCATGAACATGCAGTGGGCTTCTCTGGAGTGATTCCTCCCCTGCATACGAAGAGCGGGCACACAGTCATCCTACTTCTGCATTCCAGATGGGAATGACGAGAAGCGCTGACACATCGGGAGGTTACACACACCGGTTTGATTTCTGAGAGGCTTTCACAGAGCGTTTATGTTCTGCTGCTGTCTTCGTATGAGTCAGTGCAAAGTTGCCGGATGCTGCAACCTTCCGTCCAAACTAGAGATGTCGACGCTGGAAATGAAACCAAACACACATTTTTCACTCATGTTAACAAAGGAGCTTCACTTGATTGATCTCCTTTCTTGTGTGGAGAACAAATCCCATCTGAACTTATAACCCTGATTTTCAGTCTTTCATGCGTGAACACAATTACTGTAAATGGGTCATGAACACACTGTATGCTTTATGATTCAGGCTTCAAGAGCTAGCTTCAGTAATCACTTGTTTCTGTGACATCTCCACTCATGAGCTAATAAGCAACTACACACACTGAAAGAAATGTAAATCACATGTTTGTTCACAATATTTAATTCAGTTCAGCTTTATTTGTGTAGCGCTGCACTTCACAACCGTGTAATCTCAGGGCATCTTACAGACACATCGGTTTGAGCCAGCTTATCATAAATAGTCTAGCTAAGAGACACCAACAGGTTGCGTTGAATCTTGATGCATGAGGCGACAGTGAGAAGGAAAAAACTCCCTTTTAACATGAAGGGAAAACCCTCAGCAGAACCCGGCTCAGGGAGGACAGCCATCTGCCTGGACTGGTTGGGGTGGAGAGGACAGGAAAGACAGATCAACATGTAGAGCAGCTTTTATCCAGGAAGACCTCCAAAAAGAGGAGGAATGTTAATGATGCCAGTAGTGAGTAATGCCTCTTTTTCATTAGGATCCGCTTGTCTCAACTTAACTCGCCTCAACTCGTCTCAGCTCGATCCCATTTCTTTTCCATTCCAGTTTAGTGTTGGACCATGGAACAGACTTTTGTTGCACCATTGCTTGCCACGTAATGTCATCAACTTGCAAGTTGGAGTCGCTCTTCCAGTGGTATCACTCCCTGACCTCTGATTGGGCACGCCCCTGACCAATAGCAGAAAGCAGTCTGGCAACGTCACACACAACCCGACTCAGCTCGCTTAGAACCTGGGCTGAAGAGTTACAAAGAAAGTACTGGTGAACGGGCGCAAAAGCCAAGTGGAAAACCCTGCAAACCAACCCGAGGTGAGATAAGTTGAGACGAGCTGGTACTAATGGAAAAGGGCCATAAGTAAGTTTTGTTTATATAGCACATTTAAGCACAGTACACGCTGACCAAAGTGTTTTACAGAGTTAAAAATACCATAAAAGAAAGAAAAAGAACACAACAATTAAAAAGGAAAAAAAACCTACTCAAATGAACCCTACTGACAGACATGTAATTAATGTGTAGAGACTACTGTCATATAATTGTACATGAAGGAAAAGCAGCAAAGAAATGAAAAGGAGGTGCTCAATGCATCATTGGACGTCCCCATGGCTGAACAATACAACGTTACTTATGGATGTTGGCCTTGCCAGTACCAGGTTGGACCTCATCATGCCTTTAGAACGGCCGTAATTCTTTGTAGCATAGATTGATCAAGGTGTTGGAAACGTTCCTCAGATTTAGCTCCAGATACACGTGATGGCATCGCTCAGTTGCTGCAGATTACATTTTGTTGTAGATTACAAACAAATCTTTAGCTATTCATTTTTCTTGATTTCAGTTAGGAAAAACAACACAGTAGCCAGACCATCATTCTGCTGCTATAATGCCCAAAATGACAAGTAAAAAATCAATAAAAACAATAAAAATTACCAAAACTTTATAATGGATTTTTTTTTTTTTTAATTAAATTTTTTAACAAAAAAATTTATTTTGAAATTGTGAAGCAAAAAGTCCCGATACTCAATTTTTTAATTCAATTTCCCACCCCTAATGGACATGGTGTGTAAGGCTGTGATGTTTAAACCACGCTCAGTTGGTACTCAGTGGTGCAAAGTGTGCTCATAAAATATTCCCCACAACATCACACCATCTGGTTGTCTGAGCTGCTGATACAAGGCCTTCATCTTGTTTCCACCTAATTCTGACCCTACCATCTGAATGTTGCAGCAGATTTTAGACTCATGAGACCAGACGAGTTTGTTCCATCTACTACTGTCCAGTTCTGTTGAGTCTGAGAATTTTAGCCTCAGTTTCCTATTTTTAGCTGACATTAGTGGCATCCTGGGTGGTTTTCTGCTGCTGTTTCTATCATCTCCAACCAGTCTGTCCATTCTCCTCTGACCTCTGACATCAGCAAGATATTCTGGTCCAGACAACTGCTGCTCGCTGGGTATTTTCTGTTATTCAGACCATTCTCTGTAAAGCCTAGAGATCGTTGTGTGTGAAAATGCCAGTAGATCAGCGGTTTCTGAAATACTCAGAGCAATAACCATGCCAACTTTAAACCACTTAAATCCTCTGTTTTCCTCATCAGCTGTGTTCCATTACCACTGGAGTTCCACTAAATCTCATAATTAAAAAAACTGGTATTGGAAATACCTAAATAAAAAATACACTAAAATGTCACCAAAAAGTTTTTACATTCTCATGAGGCGGTTTTTCAGATGTGTAAATGTAGAATTATATGACAAAAGTGTCATGGAAACACTTTACCTGACCTGACTGGGGTCACATTACCAGTTCATTTCAAGTGAAGATGACACAGTTTGTATGGACAGAGAAGGAGACAGAACTCTTTTTACAAATAATTAAAGAGAAAATTTTATAAACAGATAAATTACGTGTTCAGACATGGGTCGCCGCAAAGGACAGGACATTATCCACACTTTCGTCTTTTGTCCTGTCTTGCTCCATGGATGGATGGAATGGTATCCATTCCAGCTGTCTGTAGAGCCGAAAACCAGTTTCCCAGCATGATGGAAGATGTCACAGCCAGAGTTATGATTAACACCCGCACACAAAGATACACTCTTGAGTTCTTCAAAAGCCACAATTCCTCCGCAGCAAGAGGAAAACCTTGCAACACAATGTATTTGTATCAATAAAGACTGCTGGCTTAGGCTCCAGCTTCCCTGCAACCCTTCATCAGACTAAGCGGTTAGGATAGTGAATGTATGAATGAATTGTATCTATTCTTCTCAAAGTGGAGTCTCGTGGGGAAGATTGTACCAGAATATGTACTAAACACCCCTCAGTGGAAACAGCTGCAAATTGCAATTGAAATGTTAGAAATATCGCTTTTATTTTGCAAAAACTGTAAAGAAAACATAGCAACTCTGACAAACTGAAGTTCAGCAGGTCATCTTGACCATGTGACTACATGCACTGAGTTGCTGCCCTTTGATTGGCTGAAAATTCTGTTCACAAGCAAGTTGAACCGGATAAGGCACCAGTGAGTAAAACCTATGAACTGTATACAAAAGATGGACAAAGCCTCGGTGACGTCACCCGTAGGTTACGAAGCTCATTGGGCGGTTCCTACCATCGCCATCTTAGCAGTGTCACGTGTGTCCTCTCTCCTAGAGGCTGTGAGCATCAGGGTGGATGATTGGCATGTATCAAACTCCGACATGCCTGTAGCTAAGAGCTATCTGAGCCAACCCGGAGCTACCAGGAGCTAACCAGCTAAGAGATACAGTAGGTGGGCAAAAGGTAAATGGTGTTGACTGGCTGAAACCCCCTAGTGGATGAGGGAGGAACTGCAATTTTTGGCACTTCTGCGCAGGCTTCACTTTAAACCGATGGCCGCTTGGTAAAACTGCACAAATTTAAGTGTTTGTGGTTATTATGGGATTTAATCAGCTCCAGTTCCATTGCATCTTTCCGCTGCATGACTCAGAAAGGAAGGTGTTTGATTTGAGCGTTTCTTTCTTCTCCTCATGAAACTGGCTGCTTTGTGTAAAAAGTGAGGTTTTCTCATCAGACTTGCTGCACCACCATGATTTTGGCTGGTGCCATATGTTTATGAATCCACACACGCTCTTCTTGTGTGCACACAGCTATGCTCTCCCTGTCTCACACACACACACACACACACATAATATCCATTGGTTTATGCTTTCACTCTTTTATTTTTTACTGTTTTTGAGTTTTCTTTCTAGCGCTGTTCTGACTTTCTTCCCTGTAAAACTGGTTGACTATTGTTTTGCATCCTGTCATTCTTCCTCCTCCTTACCTTTTTTTTCCCCTTTTCTTTCTCAGCCTCCGCCTGTTCTTGCACCATTTCTTTTTTTTTTTCCTCTCGCTCTCTCTCCCCCACAACACCCCCAACCACCCCAGAGACCAGGCTTGTTTACTCTTTCTTTTCCACATCTCGGCTCTGTGCAGCTGTGACGGTAATCTTTCCTTCAAATATTTGTTTCTTCCATCTTCTGTTTTTGTTTTTTTTTTTTAAAAAAAACCTCTTTCCCCCGCTGCTACTTCAACAACAAACACCTCCATTCTTCCCCCTCAAATCTTAAACTGTGCCTCTTCCAACTTAGCTTCTGGACACTTTAAGACTTGCCACCTTTAATTCCGATCTACACATTGAGACAGAGCCGGCGAGGTAAACCGTAATTTTGCTCCTGAGGAATCCAATCAGCTTGCACACTGTGTGCTTGTGTTTTGGCAGCCGTTGCCGCTGCTAACCAGTTAGCAATGCCTGTCACCATCACGGGGCTGTATATAGCCAAAGAGCTCCAGATGATGATGGATTGCTATAAAATGGTGGCAGCCAGGGAAAGTAATTACCAACTTTGCCTGGGGTGGAATTTCAGCAGATAAGCCCCTTTCCAGAGCAGTCCAGCCAGCGCCAAAGCAAACAGGTGAGACACAGTGAAGGTCAGGGACGAATGGATGCTGACAGAAACGGTGTAATGACATCTGCGGTCATTCATCTGCAACCTGATTTCCATGCAACAGCTGAATGTTCTGGACAGTAGAACTGAGGAAGAACGGGAACTGTTTAGTGAAGTATGTGCGAAAACGTCACAGTGGGGGAAAAAAAAAAGACAGATGAGCCTGTTTAGGATGTAAGCAGTTACGACGAGATGGAACTGTTGGTTCCTGATTGGGGGGTGGAAATCACATCACGATATATACTATTACACTCATCTGCCACTTTAATCAACCCACCTTGCAAGTACTGGATTGGACCTCCATCTTTAACTCTTCATGATGTTAATTCAACAAAACGATTTTGCTCCATATTGACATGAAACATCACACAGTTGCTGCACATTCATGACAAGAGTCTCCCGTTCCACCACATCCTAAAGCTGCTTGATAGGATGGAGATCTGGTGACTGTGGAGGCCGTTGGAGGACAGTGAACTCATCGTCACGGTGGAGATGATGTGAGCTTTGTGACATGGTGCATCATCCTGCTGGAAGTTTCCATTAGAAGATGCTACATTGTGCTCATAAAGGGATGCACATGGTCAGCAGCAATACTCAGGTAGTGCTGTGATGGTTAAACCATGGGCCCAAAGTGTGCCAAGAAATTATCCCTCTAAAGCATCACCCCCCCACCAACCTGAACTGTTGATACAAGCCAGGATGGATCCATTCTTTCATGGTTTCCAGCAGATTCTGATCCTACCATGTGAATGTGGAGCTAAAATAGACTCATCAGACCAGCAACATTTCCCCATCTTCTATTGTCCAGTTCTGGTGAGTCTGTGTGAGCTGCAGTCTCAGCTGTAGTCTCTCAGTTTCCTGTTCTTAATGACAGAAGCAGCACCTACTGTGGTCTTCTGCTGCTGTAGACCATCTGCTTCCAGGTGTGTGTTCAGAGATGATAGTTTTTTCATATCTTGGTTGGAACCAGTACTCAGCTGGGTTACTGTTACCTTTTATCATCTCCAACCAGTCTGTCCATTCTCCTCCGATCTTTGACATCAACAGTTCTGGTCCAGACAACTGCTGCTCACTGGATATTTTCTCTTCTTCAGACCATTCCATGTAAACTCTGGAGATGGTTGTGTGTGAAAATCCCAGTAGATCAACAGTTTCTGAAATACTCAAACACAACTACACTACTTTTAAAGTCACTTAAATCTCTTTTTTTTTCTCATCTTGATGCTCAGTTTGAACTTCAGCAAGTCGTCTTCCCCATGTCTCCATAAATAGATGTATTGAGTTGCTGCAACGTGATTGGTTGATTAGTTGTTTGCATTATCAAGCAGTTGAACAGGTAGACCTGATCAAATGGTGTATCCATTCAGGATTCTTGTGATTCAGTTCAATTTAGAATCCATTAACCAATATGGGATGATACCACTTGCTAATTTAACACAATCCCTTCCATTCATATAAAATCACAGAAAACAGCTAAAACCTTCACATGCTTTTTTCCTGAAGTCAATCAGACATTTAAATGGAAAATTATCAGTTCTTCTAAGATGAAACTGAGTGTACCTCATTCTGGATATTAAACTTTAAAAGGAAAACTGAATAATTTTGTATTTGTGGACATTAAACAGGATATAGTGTTTAGTCTCAAGCCAATAAAACGTGCTTATAAATAACCATGTCGGTACAATCTGACTTTGTTGTCGCTACACACCAAACTTTTTAATATCAGAATTTCCCCATTTGTTAGAATAAAGGAAATGGAAACATTTCCACATGTCTTTTATTAATCCCATCTCACAAAGAAACACTTTATCCATATTTGATCTGTATTCTTATTTTGGATCAATGCTATTGGCTCATTGAAGTTTGAATCAATATGTCAATGTATTTTTGTCAACTAGCTCGGATTGATTTTAAAGAATAAACACGAAGCTCTGAGCCCTTTAACCACACGGCTCTGGAAAGTGAGATTTATTAAAGCTCAGCTGCCCCCCCCCCCCACCTCCATGACTCAGGCTGCAGTTTATTTTAATGCTCCCATTTGTGTGTGCGTTACATGTGCACATATCATATCGGGTAAATCATACAGCCCTTGGAGATCATGTTCGCTGCCCAGCAGCAGCACATAAAAATCAATGAAGCGCAGAGTCAACATAAGCAGCTCCTAATGCTCTTCCTGCGTGATAGGACGAAATTAGATTCCAGCCATAGCCTGTAATGGCATGGCCAGGCATGTGAAGGGGATTGCAATTGACGGTGATTGAAAATTAATCGAATGACCCAACATGGGATCCATGGATCTGCATGGAGCCCACAGGTTGTTCATAAAGCAGTGAGTAATTGCGCTGACAGGCCGCTGGTGCTCCACAGCACGACCTGGAAGAAAAGGTTAAACTCCGCTAAACGACAAAGAGTAACCTGATAAATGAAGAGCCGTTTAGATGAGCGCTTGTTTGTACAAGAGCTGATTTATGTTTTAAGTGTATTATATTTGCATGATGATGGGTGGAGGAGTGTCAAAGCACACTGCAATGCATCACGAGTGTTAGCATATTAGCATAACAGATGTCCTTTAAAAGAATACATGCAGCAATGCTTTATTCATAACACGGGCCTCGTATCACTTTGCTGTCATGCAAAGTGATACGAAATGTCAGCCTGCTTGCTGCTGTATTTTCTGCATTTAGGGGATATAAACAGCAATTATTTGCTGTTGGTAAAGTGCAGCACGTTGTGAATCATTTCTCTGCATAAATGTAATGACGAAAATCTCTGTTCAAACTGAGAACTTAAAGTGGTTTGTGATGCACGGTAATGAAAGTCTGTTCTGCAAGATGAACAAGTCACTTCCCTCTCACTCTCTGTGTCTCTTTGGTTTTATATTTATATCCCTTTCTATTTTAATGCAGCAGGTCCCTTGCTAATCTCTCAAACTAGATGGAGATAGCGCCGGTGTATTATTGCTCTGTCAGCTACTTAACCAGGCCCTTTTTAGTACTGCATCTAAGAGTGTATTTGCTCCCCAGTTACATCTTAAAGTCTAAGCAAAGCAAACATAAATCTTTATTCTGTGTTCAGCACATCACAGACAAATGTGTTACCAGCCGGGCAGCCACACATGAATGATTAAAACAACCATAGAGTTGATGAAAGCTGCATCGTAAAATCAGTGAACATTGAGGGCATTTCCACACAACAGCCAGACTGACTGATCTCAGATCAGGTCAAAGAGAGCAGAGGTTGTTCTAACGGAGGGCTGAGAGGTAAAACCCCTGATGTGTGCTGCAGATATTAACCTTCAGAAGCATGTAAGGGAGTTTTCACTGGATTTCTTTCCCCAGTTTTTAGCATTTCTGTGGGTGGGCTGCTGGCATTGAACTGATCTACAGACACAGGGATAGTCGGATGGTTTCAACGCGCAAAGCAGCCTGCAGAGAGAAGCATGAACGGATGGAAAGGGGCAGACCTGTTGACCTGTCCATAGTCAGGAGTAGATTTAATGCAACTAACTCTGCTTTTATGTAGAAACATGATAGGACAGTGGTCACATTTACAAGAGGGTCTTAATTCCCCTTAATTCACAAAGATTAGAAATGACCTTGAAAAGACCCAATTCCCAGTGAAAATGATTGTTCTGACTTAAACTTTAATTCAAAGTAAGTGGCTGGTTTATTTCATAGACTGGATATAAAAGATCGACAGAGCCTCTGTCTCGTCGCCTGTAGGTTTCTGAAAAGCTGAATAGAAGCTCATTGAGTTGTTCCCACCATCGCCATCTTGGTAGCACATGTCATGTCTCCCAGAAAATACAAAAATGGGGAAAGAGGTAGACCTGAGAAGGGGGCCGTGAACTTGGGGGTGAATGATTAACATTTAGCAAACTCAGCTCACAGTCACACAGGCAGAAGAATCTGAGCTAACCCGGAGCTAATGGTAGCTAACCAGCAAACAGAGATAGATGGACTGGTCCTGAAGGTAAACCTGACCTGTAAGACCTAAAATGTGTTTTTGTTCCAGGCTGTAAACATGTTTATTTCTGCTGTGAAGTTGGTCTTTTTAACATGGGACTCAATGGGGATTTGCTCTGTTTTGGAGCCCCTAGTGGATGAGGGGGGGACTGCAATGTTTGGCACTTCTACTTGGAATGCAATTTTGACCATGAGAGGTTTCCAGACCTGAGCTGGAACGCATCATGAGGTTGCTACTTGGTTTATAGTTTGTTCTTTTTTTCTTTTCCTTTTTGGCTGCCGTGTTGTGCTGAACAAGTTTACTCTTCCTAGAGAAGCCTTTTGGATATGAGGCCCTTCCTTAACAGTGAACCGATGTTCATTAATTGATAATCAATTAAGGATCAAAGTAAACACATGAATCAACAATGACATCATTATTAGTTCATGATGAGAAACCGGAATTCATGATAAAGTCTTCATTAATAAATGCATTAGTTCATCATGAGTTACACATCACTTAAGTACTTGATTTGTGCCATTATTGTAAATTATTACCAATTTTTTTTTCCTTTTATTTATAAAGCACCATGAACAATTTTAAACATAAATGTTTGCATTTGATGCATATTGCCAGAGTTGGCTTATAAATTCATTCACAACCAGAGCCTCCCAGGAAGGCACATTCGCTTTTTAGTGAAACTACTATGAGCGCTTGACAGTCGTACCGCTCTGTAGCCAAACTATGATTACATGAACAAAATGCCTAAAAAGTAACTATGAATAAAGAAAAGAATAAAAATAAAAAAAAAGATTTAGTAAAGGTTTTATCAGCTGGTGTCGTAAGGCTCACTTTTTTTTTTAACATTATTAAAGTACTTTGTATCAGTGTTAATAAAATCAGTTGCACTGAGGCGTGAAGAAGCCTCTGACCGAGCACTATTTATTTACACACTGACTCAAGTGGGGCATTCAAAAGTTAGTCCATGTTCAAGCTTCCTATTTAACAAGTCCTTTCCAAATGTCAGACCAAACTTTACAGTGATGTTTAAATGAATCCCAACAACTTTTCCATGTGGATCTTGGAAATGATTTCCCTTAAGCACCAGATTTTAGCCACAACTATGTGTCCCAAACAGTTATTCAAAACATTTATAAAAGTAATGTTCAGGTTAGAAAAAAATAGATTAAATTTATGAGACATAAAATGAAGATCATGATGCGTTTGTTAAAGTAACACACACTGTATGTTTGTATGATATGCTAATAACTCCATCTCCCTCTGGAACAGTTTAATTTAATTATCTCACTCCATTTCTGTCATTTCTGCAACAGGAATATGTAAAGACATGTTTACTTTCCATAAGATGGTCTTCAGCAGTGTTTAACAATGTGATTGTCGTTATCCTTGTCCTGTCCTTCCTGTCTCGGGGTTAACATCTGCCCACCCCCTTGAGGTTTAAGATCCATTACTCCGTCTCCATATGTCAGCACCGCCACCTGCACTTCACAGCTCTCAGACAGTTCACAGATTCAGCTCCTAAATACAACCAGCAGGCAGAGATCAGAGGGAGAAGGGCTGAATGACAGCAGTTTGATCAAAGTCCATGTACACAAACTCATGTACACACAGAAAAAAATCCTCATGTTTCCTCAGGAGATATTTTGTGACGGCTCCATCAGATGAAAAGCCCAACCAAAAACTCCTGCATATCAGCCTCCTCAGCTGAAGGTGTGATAGTGAGCGGATAACGTGAGAGATGTAAGAGAGTCCTCTTTATTTCATCCCATCTCCTCCAGTTTAGAAGAAATGTGTGCACGTCTTCTCTTGCCCAGCAAGCTTCCCTTCACATTGCTAAAGAAGGAGGGGGGGGGGGGGTGTTTGTTTTTGTGGGCAGGTTGCCTTTTTGAGGGGAGGGTGGCACAGCAAATAACAGAGAAGGCTTCCATCCAATGGGATGATTAGAGAAACTGGAGCTGGTGTCGGCCTGCTGAAAGGAAATTCCTCAGTAGGCGAAAGCTGACCGAAAGCGCACAGCCGGTATGTTCACACACTTTTTTGAGGGATACGGAGAAAAAAACTGAGAAAAAAAAGAGCACCGTCTGAAGCCGCCACAACTGTGAGCGCGGGAATTTACAGTGCTAATTGAGACCCGAACCGAGACGTCTGCGGTTGGTTCAGATGGTGAAAACGATGTGAACGTCTCCGTCTCTTCAGATCTGCAGCCAGCCAACGTCCTGGTGTGGCAGAGATCAGGTCACCATGGGGATGAGACAGACTGTATTATCTGCTCGGTGGCTGCTTGGCTCTGGAGATTGCAGGATGGAGGGACGGGCAGACAGGCAGCAGGATAAGACATGTCCTTCTTTGGTGTCAGAGGCAGAGTTTGCCATATATGATGCCATTTGATATGTGTGATTGCATCTCTGCTCACAAGAACACATTCTGAAGACAGGTTTTTCAGCGATGTTGGTGCTTTTTTTGGGGGGGGGGGGGGGTTGCGCCTTTTATCTGGGAAAGAAAGGGAGCACTGTCATCAGCAAAACTGTCATTATTCCTCCTGATAAATCATCAGATATACCACAACGGATTTATATGTGCACAACTTATTAGGATGCAAACAGTTGGTGTTGAACCTCGATCAGCTGTGAATGCATGTTGGATGAAATATGTTGTAATTATTACCTCAAAGTAACTGTTCTGTATCCGTCTAAGTTGTTTTGTTTTTTCTCTTCTTCTGTTGCAGGTATTCCTAATAACATTGGTCCAGTTAGTAAGTGGAAAACAAAAGACAAAAGAATGCTTGATGCTCTGCTTTGCCTATTGTTCCACCCTTCATCAAACATCTCTGACTGAAGTGCCAAGTGTTCATTTCTGATTTGGATCCTCCTGCAAAGAATCAATCAGCAGTTGTTCACTAGCTGAAGGCAAAATTGACATGATACAGGCATATTCATTTATTTTCTCCAAGAGTCAGCTCAAGCAGATACAACTTGCCTGGCTCTGCATGCCCGAATGTCACTTGTGTTTTTTTCTTTCTTTTTTTTTTTTAAACCTCCCTCTCTCACATGCATTATAAATAAATGGCATCTAGACTTTATTAAAGTGCCAAGACCTCTCAGGCAGTATAATGTCACAGGGGGTCATTTTAATATAAGCTGCAAGCGCCTCGGCTGGTATTATCTTCGTCAACCAGTAGCCCCCGAGGAAGAGGAGGAGAAAGAAGAGAGGTGCCATGTCTCAAGTTACTGCTGCCTGGAAGGCTGCACGTTGCAAGAATCACGGGCCTGTATTGAACAACTCAAAGTGCATTCACAGTCTTGGCTCAAGTTTGCTTAATCTTTTTCCTTTCTGTACGTCTTAACGATCACCTTCTATTCCCTTCTTCCTGCATAATTTTGGGCTTATATTGACTGTCTGTTTATAAAAAAAAAAACTAAAAAAAAAAACTAAGATAAACAGCAAATATCAAGCTGTTTCTTTGCTAGGGAGGATACAATGATGAGCAAACAAGTGTTAGTAAGCTTAAGTCTTCTTAAGGCCACATGAATGGCTAATACGTGCTTGTTTGTCATCATTAAGGAACGAGGATAACCACTGGGAAAGATTCCCACATCGTCTTGCGAGCGACTTAGGGTGGGAACAGATTGTACCCAGGTGGTTTTTAATCAGGCTTTAGCGTGATAGATTACACAGGAAGTGAACCCTGCTTTAAAGTCCGATGATGTGCGATGAGTCAGAAATGGACATGTGGCCAAACCCTCCACTGCCTGCCTCTGTCACTACTTCTGCACAAGTTATGCTTCCTCTCCATGCATGGGCATGAGTAAAGCTTAGCGTGCGCATGTGTGTGTGTGTGTGTGTTTGTGTGTGTGTGTCTGCATGCTCTTCATTCATGCCGCTTGCACATCGGTCCTCTTCGTCACCATCTAAAATGCCAGGCCACACCATGTCCAACGGCTGTCCTCAAATCCTTCACAGGAAGAGTGTACATGCTGATAAGTATGTGAGTGTGTGTGTGTGTGTGTGTGTGGGTGGGTGTGTGTGTGTGTGTGTGAGAGAGAGAGTGTGTGTCTACTGGGTTGGATGATGTAGAAAGGACACAAACCAAAGTCTTCACTCTTCATCCAGATTGGCCCACAGGGATTTAGATTTGTCGCGAGTGGCTGTCTTGTCTCAGCAGCTTCCCACAGAAACAACATAACAGAAAAAACTCGACATGCTGACTGCTTCCTTTCTGAAGAGGATAAAGCTGTTTCCAGTGCAAACACATATCAAGTTTATGTCGACGTTATTAATAAAGTAAGAATAGAGAAGGGCACGGGGGGGGGGGGGGGGGGGGGGGGGGGGGTTATGACGTCCTTGAGGTTGTTTTAAAGGACTGGAGGCGAAGCTTGTGTGGGGGGAAAAAAGAAAGCCCTGCACTTTTCATGTTGTTGTTTGAAGGTAATTGAATTCCTTATTGACTTTTCTCAATTCTATTTCAAGTTTATTAAGCCAGGCAGAATTGCCTAATGCGGACCATTAAAGTGAAATTAATATTTTAGAAAACAATTCTGGCTCTGCAAGATTGCATTTCATTATAAGTATGGCATTGATTAAAATCCGTCATCACTCATTTAGCTTGATTTACCTGAATATTCCCTATAACCAAGTAATTACTGGAACCCAGATATGTTTTACGTCTAATCAATTGTAAACATTGAATAATTAGGAACTGACTTATTTTTCCAAGTACATCTTAAAGATCTGAGCTTTGGTTTTCTCATGTGTGATTCTAGTTTTCCTCAAATAATGCATTGCTTTGTGTTGTTATCGCAAACTAATTGCTCATGTCTAAACAATTAGAGAAACAAGCAGATCAGGAAAAATAGGGCATATAACCTATATTTGATTAGCTGCGAGGTGTTTCCTTTTCTTATAATCAATTCAAAGGGCTTATTTTCCAGGAACCTGACTCTGACCTCCAGAAGATGTTGCACGCATCACTGATGCAAGACTCCTCCTCAATTACTTACTATCTTTTAAAAACATACAACAAATGCATTACAAAGAATAACTAGAATATCATGCATGATAAAGCTGTAAATTTTTCTTTAAAGACCAAAATAACATTTGAAGATAAGAAAACTTAAACATTTGTTATCCGTTTAAATGACCCTGTAAGTGCCTGAGAGTTAAGCCACTAAAGATATATGCATCAAGCTGATTCATGTCATCTAAAGGCCGGACAACTGCTTTTTTTTGGCCTACTAATCCAGGATCATTTAACCCTAATTAATGTCTCATTAACCTCTGAGAAAAAGGCTAATGTCATGCACTTTTGTGCTGTGTTGCTACCAAAATGGTGGAAAGTATTGAAAAAGGGACAAAAAAAAATTGTACAAAATCGGTATTTGGAAGTATTTTTAGATTTTTTAAAACCCTAAATGGAAAGGAAAGACAAAAATAACATTGACATTTTACATAGCAGTCATCATACTATAGGCAACAAATATGCTGAGTCATCTGTTAGCTTCCCACCAAAGTTAGCATAACCACATCAACAGCTAGCATTCAATGTAATCTGACTGCCTGCTTTTTGACACAGCCAGCTACCGTGGGCACCATGAGTAAGGTTTACATTCATTGAAAGAATTGCGTATTTATTTCAAATTGGTTTGAACTGTATATTGGAAAAAAAATAAAAGCCCTGATGTATAATCGTATTGAGCTCATACAGTTTCAGAATTATTAACTTTGTCACAGTGTGTAACCAAACCAAACTCACAAGTAATACACTGATTTATTCCAGAACAATAAAAGGAATCAAAACATTTTCTTCTTTTTATTAAAACATAGCCCCTTGAAAAACTGCACCCTATGAGCAGTAGTCACATTCTTCAATCAAACATAGAGTAATGGGCTTCTAGCCAACACACCCCTGGATGCTAATTGGCCAAGATTGCATGATTCATGGAGTCCATTGCTAAAGGACGGATAGATCAAGTGAAAGATGAAGGGCCACAATGAAGGAACTTATCCGTTTCCCTCTCTTTGCCTGAGTCCTCTCCATTTCCAACCGCAAAGTATTTCCTTGACACGGAAATACTGACTTGTATGTAATTATGAGGTTATACTACCCACAGCAGTCTGTCATTCCAAGTACCAACACCTGCCATTATTTATTCATTGTTATTCCTCCACCAGAAATACACTGTAATTAGATATTGATTACATAGTCAATGTGATGAATTAAACAAAATGCCCCCCAACGTCTTCATTTGCTATACATAGTTTTGAGTCCTTTGCATAAACCATGACTGAAATGTTAAGTTGATCTGGGTTTTCTCATTTTTCTTTAGTTTTTCCGGTCATCATTTCCATTTCCACAAAGATATACTTACACAGCAAGCCCATGGAAGTCACACAAATTACATACAACGTCTCTAATGTCTTTTTTCAGAGGATATCTGGATGCATTCTCTCTGCTCGTCCATGTCAGCCCTGCCCCATTTCGTTTGCTGTTTCCTGATCTACTGATTTGAGTCACGTCGGACATGTTCGTGTCTCCAGTTGTCTGTGTCAACAACCACGTAGTCCCCCTTTAGAAAATCTGTTAAGTGCATCCCACAAAGACACCTGAATAACCCCTGGTTTCTCTCAATTGCACGCAGTTCGGCCGAATGTGTCATCTCTAGGTGTCGCTAACCGAAAAGAAGGTAGGCATCTAAGATTACGCAACCGTTGTTTTTCCACAGATTAATCTATTACAGGTTTTGTATGATCTAAAACTGGCTCCTTGGTAGCCAAAAGTGTTTTGGGGTAGTATTTTTCTTCCAAATGAACCAAAGGATATTCTCAGTCAGCATTTCTTGCACATGATGGAGGCTTACGTTAAGTGGAGGCTTGTGTACTCACAGGGCACTCGTGTTGCAACATGGTTCTGTGCCGTTCTTTATCCTGTCTTAACACCCAATGTGTGCACTGTGCATGTATACATAAACATGCAATTTTAATTAGGTTCAGAGCTTCCAGGGATGCTCCAGTTAGTATTGCCTAATCAGGAAGAAAAACAAGAGAGATTTCACTGTGGTTTTATGCAGATGTATGTCTCATCTCAGTTTAATCCATCATGCAGATGTGATGTGAATCCACCTTTCAGATGAGTAGCACACAAACACTCAGCTCTGTGTTTCCATGACCACAGTCAAGAACATAAAATGTATGTGTTAGGACCTTATGTCAATAGTACAAAAACAGAGCTTGATTCTGCTTCTTCTTCTTCTTATAATTATTATTATGTGGGAAATCGATATTATGTTTATTATTCCCCATTTGTTTTCTTTGCTAAAACAACTAATAGAGGTATTGTTGTGCTCACTACCCACCATCTTTTGCCTCGCTTATGTGCACAAATTTCTAGACTGAACATTTTTTGGCTAGCTTCCCCCAAGGTGGACTGTAGCTTGTCGAAGACTCGTGTCTGTCTGGGAAAACGTACACAGAGGCCTGTAAATTATACAAAACACTTGTTAATGAAATGAGGCGTAAAAGAGGGATTATAATATTTCAGTTGTTCATTATCGAAGGCATTTGTAGCAGATGCTGCTACATGCAGCCAGCTTCACTTGGCAATGTCACTCCTTATTTCCCAATGCCATCATTCATCATTATTGCATATGTTTCATTTTTTACTATTTTTTTTAATTGGGCATGATGCCTGTTTTTCTTAATTCTCTAACATTACGTGTTATATTTAATTGCAATATCATGTTTTTTTGTTTTGTTTTTTTCTTGTTTTTTTTCTTTTAATTTGTCTAGTAGCTCCTCAGGTTGCATTGTCCACTGCCCCTTCTGTCCACGTTGCAAACAGCAAGAGAGGTAGGAGATACATTGCCCCCAGATGACACCCAAGCCTTTTTCACCATGTGAACTGATGTTTCTGTTTACCTGTGCTCCCCCTCCCTGACCCAACACTAGCACAGTGCTACAGCACTCTGTATCCATATCTCCAGCCCAGTGCTGGACTGATGGCTTTCATTGTAAGCCGCACATTGAGGGCTCATTCGTCTATGGAATCATTTCTAAACACTATAAAAGTCCCACAGAATCATTTCTTTTTCAGTGAAAACAAAGTGGGTGTTTCGGTTACAACTATTTTTGGGGGAACATGTTTCTGAGACTTTATATTCCCCATGCGTGCATGATTTATGACCTTACCCTATTTCCAGAAAGGAAAGATTATTTGTCTTCTGAGAGTACGTCTGCGAGAGCGAGGCATCTAATGTAGAAGACCTAAGCTCATACTCAGATAGGACTTGCTGATTTAGGTGAAAGGTAGGGGTTGGACTCGGCTTTTCGTTCCTTTGTTTCCATGTCTTGTCGGTTTGCCAGAGGCCGGACAGAGAGAAACTGACCTCAATACAGATTCTTAATAACAGCAATCCCTTGGACGACAGCCCCATCTGCTAACCACCCTATTCTGGTGCCTTGAGTATGCGGTGAGTCCACGTGGTTGCAAGCAAGGCTTAAGGACCACATCTGTCTGCTGTCCACGGTGTCAGTGGTCACTCAGTGTGGCAGACTGATCCTCCACCAACATTTCTGCCACTGCGAGATTATCATAGACTGTAGCAGGTTCTGAATTCCAGCTTCAACATAACACTGCATAGCATCACCATATGCTTTTGTATCTAAGCAACTACAATTAGGAAATTTTCTCTAAGCTTTAACTTTTTCTACCGTGATTTTATAACTAAGGATTTTGGGTTAAAATGATCATCTTCTCTTTGAATTGTTACCTGAACGAGAGAAGTCACAATATTTTCAGCTCAGTTCTAGAAAGATGCTTGAATTCCCCCCACACCAAGAAATCAGAGGATCCATTTCATCCATGGTTTGACCTGCCCTACGCTTCGTGGTGTTCCAACTGTGATTATGTCTCTGTGCCATCATTTTGAAGCCTTCTTCGCCTATTGTTGTGGTGTGCTTGAAGTGATGTGACCTATTTAAATTCCGCTAACAACATGCTAATTTTGTGGTGTGTGTTTCTAACTCTGGCCGTGCCTTTGCCAGACTAATCATGACTTACCCTACCAGCATTTCCACCTCCAACATGCAACATCGCCATCTTTTTACCTCGCATGCCATGGCGCCTAGCTCAAACTTTTGCTAACCCTTCTGTTGTCGCAACCGCAGCAGAAACATTTCTACCGCGCCTCTTTCTTTATCCCCTCTTCCTCCCCTCTCTTCCCTTCACACCTCTACTCTGTTTGCAAGACTGTGAATGCTTCGGCCACTCCAACCGATGCAGCTACATCGAGCTGCTAAACACCGTCATTTGCGTGAGCTGTAAGCACAACACTAGAGGCCAGCACTGCCAGCTATGCAAGCTGGGCTACTACCGCAATGCCTCAGCAGACCTGGACGATGAAAATGTGTGCATAGGTTAGTCCCCCACCCTGCCCCCTTCACTGTCACCATGCTTTTACACTTTCTTCACCTTACCTTCTGTCTTGACTTCACAAATGAGGAAATGTCCTTTCACCCCTCACAGTTGCTTCACCCATACACAGTCCTGTCCTCATATTCCTTAGTTTTCTTCCCTTTTTGCTTCTTCTGCTTTGGCACAACAGTGTCATTCACCTCATTTGCAGCATGTTAGCATATTGCTAATCAATAAACTGTGGGCAGACACATTAATGTAATGTAAAAGTGACTTGTTCCCAGGCATGGTAGTCATCCAGAGTTGATCTAAAATTAATTTAGTAAAGTCTTTTGCTAGCTAACTTTATTTAATGTGGTTGTAGCACGGTATACATAATTTTTAGCTGCTAACGAAGCTACTAGCTTGTTTTTTTTCCCCAGTAGAGTTTGTTGCAACTGCCAGGTTGTGCTATGTTACAGAGGCATAAGCTTGATGAATCAGATATTGATTTATAAAACATTTTTCATTTCAATATCTTCAAACTTTAAGTGTAGTAAAAACACAAATAACATCTTGTTAAATGGATGTTGTTAAGTTTTAATGGTGTAAGTTAAATTAATCTGTTGTTAGCATGGTTTCTCTTTGCTTTTCCTTTTCATTTTATAGTTTTTCTGCTATTTTACTTTTGCATTCAAGACATTATTTAACAGTGAGAAAAGGAAGATTTAAATGGAACTACTGAATCTGTATTTGTGGTAAATATGGAATAGTGTCCAGCAGCTACTGATATCAGAATGTACATGTAATGTATGGATTTCTTTATAATGAATACTTGCTGTGTTCTAAAATGACTAAAAATGCCAAAAAATGTGAAGAAGCTAAATTAAGATGTGTTTTCATCACTAAGCGAAAGTGTGATAATTTATTCTCAGAGAAATGCAGACTAGCCCTTTTTCTGTGTGTGCTAATCATTTTCCAGCAGCTATATGAAAATTTTCTCTTCTGTTTTTAACAGTTCTCCAAAACTGGATGCTCATAAAACATAACTGGTTGTCAGTATATCTGAGGACAACGTGCCTCTAATTCTGTGGCACCTTCGTAACAATAGTATTAATGACATCCTAAACCCGGGGTTTCTGATATTTTGCTTATTTTGTATGCATCCCTCCTAGCTCCCTAAAGAAGAACCCGGTTCCCTGTCGAGCTCTTTACCTAGGATATGTAGTGTGACTTTACAGTGCTTGGTGTCAGGTGCATTTGTGAGTCTTGAGGGGAAAGTGTGAGAGTCACCGGGAGCTCTGAGAGAAATGTCGCAAGGAAGTCACACCGCCAGTGAGAAGTGCCAGGCAAGTGCATATGTCATATACATGAAATGGCCCCAGGAGTAGCAGCTGAAACCCATCACTTGGTATTAAGAGTCACAGAGGCGTTACTGTGTGCCAAACTTGCCATCACCTTGCCTCTCGTTCCCTGACCCCCCCAGTTTGTCACATGATGTCGCCTCTCTCCTCTTGCCTGACCCCTGCATGTCACTCGGGTGCAGCCACGTGCATCACAGCCACAGAAGGTGCAATGTGATGGTCATGGACTGTCAAAATAGGTGTCACTTTGACTGCAGAGTGTTCCAGTTGCTGTTTGAAGCTGAAAGGTCAATTGAGCGTAGGACACCAGAAACACGACGGGTTATTTTTCTTTTCTAAGCGATTTTTTAAAATCGTGCTTCAGATAATTTTCTGTTCATGATAACGAAGCATTTAGGGATTATTAGGATAGCAAAGAAAGGGATCCATAGGATTTAATAATATACTACAACAATGCCCATTTCAATGTGTTCTTCACTCATTTCTTTAAAACCTTATTGTTTTATACCATTCCCATCCTATATCTGCTTCTGACATTTTCTGTCTCCTTTCTCCACCTTCTTCTATCTCTATCTGTATGAATGACTCCACTTTTACAAGAGCATGTTCAGATAAGCTTATTTTGTCCATCTTAGACCAAAGCTACTGATAATGCTTTGCATATTTGCTCATTGCATGCTATGTTCTCGTATGTTGGTTAAATTTGTTAGATATTAATTACTGATATGTTTTTATAACTCTAAAGTACATCAAAAGCAAACTTCATTCCTTCTCATTCTGTCTCCATTACAATTGAAATGGTAGCATTTCTTGTCTATTTGCAGTTATCTTGTTATCAGTTAGAAATGATCATGCACCTTGTTGAGCTCGGGGACTTCGTGTGAGAGTCCTAGACCTGTGGCGGGAAGTCAAAGCACCACCCTGTTCTCCAGCCTGTGTGTATATGTGTGTCTTGTTTTTCCAGAGTGTAATTGTAATCCCTTTGGCTCAGTCAGTGATCGCTGTAATGGCACAGGATTTTGTAAATGTAAGGAGGGCATTACAGGGCCCAAGTGTCAGGAGTGTCCACCCGGCTATTTGTGGGACGATGGCTGCAAATGTAAGTAGAACCACAACCTTTCCCCATGCAGCTCCCGACTCTTCCCCTCCCTCAGCTCTGTCTCTCTCTGCTTACTTTGTCTTTTCTCTCTGTGTGATTCCTGAGCTTTGGCTGGAGGAATGCGTGGCACATGCAGCCCTAACACATGAGATGAGCTACAGTAACTCACCACATTCAATGCCATCTCCTTCATTACCTGATCCTGCTTTTCACGGTCGCCGTGGCTGCATTGCCAGTGTAAGACCAGCAGGTGCCCGATCTGGCTCAAACGGAGAAAAAGCAATGGCATGGTAGGATGCATGCTGCGCGGTAACTCTGTTATCCAGGCGTGTCGCACACCAACAACACAACAGCTGAGTCAATATTGACTGCTTGACAGGCTGCCTGTGATGCCCATCGCCAGTACACAACAGGACAATGTCGTCCAACACAAACATTATTTTTAAAAGAGTTTGCAGGTTATTTATTCCTACTTGCTATTTATATCCCTCCAAGTTATTTTTTTACAAAGCATGGCTTTGTAGTCTTTTTCTCCAAATGTCACCAATATTTCATTGTTTCTTTCAGGTCAAACATAAGTGACAAACCTTCAGGCAAGCGGAAGGAAACAAACACATGGATTTTACCTGTTCAAACTTAGATTATAAAAACGACTCGATTGCACTAATTACTAAGCTTTACTTGTTTTTATTCATTTCTGTTCCCGCTGTAAGGTTTTACAAGCCTTCTAAGTAGAAATGAATGACGTAATTTAAGTTCATTAATTCAATGAAAGGTCCTTAAATTCAGCCAGTTGCAGAAGAACCCCAAAAAATTCTATTAGATGCAAACAATCATTTCCCCTTTTTGTAAAAGATTTACATAAAAAAAAATCCACACAAAACATTTGTCAGAAAAAAAATCTACTTGTTACACACCCTAATGTCGACAAATTGTCTCGACATTTCAACAACATTAAGCTGTAATCAGATTAAATATTAAGACTCTATATCTCTTCACAGACTCAGTTACATAAGTACTGCATGCTTTCTTAAAGGATTAAGTGTTTTTAATATGAAATAGGGATATTATCAGGGATCCCCAACCCTGGTCTTGGAGGACCGCTGTCCTGCAGGTTTTTCAAGTGTCCCTGCTGCAACACACCCAATTCAAATCAATGTACATTTAGCAGACATGAGCAGAGCTTGTCTGAGTCTGAGACAGGAGTTTTCCAGCATGGTCGCTTGGAAAACCTGCAGGACATCGACCCTTGAGGAACAGGATTGGTGATGCTATAGAATATACTATGTTGGTATTCAGTCATGTGACTTATAGGCCCAAAGTTGTCCTATGAAGGAAGTTTTGGTCGAACAAACCAAAAGAACTAATGTTATGCAAAGATGACAGATATTCTCTGAGTATTTCCAGTAGGATGGATATAAATGATCTAAAGAGAACTGGAGAAATATTGATCGATTCAGATCCATGTTATCTGGAACTGTCTGCTGAACTGTTGTTTGGTCCTTTTTAAGCCTGTAACTCTATAAATAAAGTAAATCCCGGCGCATTGTGATTTAAATTCAGTGTAAAATGAACAACTGGTTTATTATAGTAGTTCTGAAACAGATGTATCTTCATTAAAATGCACCGTTTTCAGCTGCAACTTGCTGTTGGCTACTAACATATTCAGTGTGTGCAGAGTAAACACTGACTGTCATTGTGCACATTTGTTTCCCTGCAAAAGGACATGTGAAGGGAACCAGTCCTCTCTTGGTTAAATGCAATCATGAAGCATTATTTGGTGAAACTAAATGCATATAATGCCTCTAAATCTACTGTAGCAAGAGAAGAGGTTGCAAAGAAAGATATATTTCTATGCAGTCCCAAGTGAAACAGATGGAGAGAAACTGCAGAGCAGATCAGTAATTTGACAGATTAGCAATAAAAAAAACAACAGTAAGAAAATCAAGCAAATAATTTGTGAAGAATTTCTTTTAATGTCACAAAATTGTCTCCTTCTTTTAGTGTGATTCAAGAGGTTTATATAATGCTAAATGAATAAATGTTAAATGAACTTAGTTTGTGTTAACGCAGTGCCAAGGAGGAAAGACATCAGCTGTGATCTCAGTCTGAGAAGGCTTTGAGCTTCTAAACTGATTAGAGTTCATCATTTTTTAATCCAATCTAATCTAATCTTCATATCAGACCCAGAAATGCTCGATATCAACAGTAAAACACCAAAACAAACTCAATCCAGACTATCCTGATGTGAATACATCCTGAGTCATCAGCATTAAAAAAGATAAGCCTCCCTCCCACTACACAACCAGTTTTACCATTTAACAGTCAGAAACATTTAAAACAGCTGCCAGTCTTCCCAGAAGTGGGATTTCTAGAGTACCGAGAGGTACATCTCAGACTCTCAGGCCTCAGTTAGCACGCTAACTGTTCATGTAGAGAGGTCGCAGGTGAAAGTTACCCACCATGCACCACAGCGTGTTTGTAAAGGACAAGAGGCTCTGCAGGTTTTCGACACCATGCTGTCAAATCTGGACAGCAAACTATTCTAGTGTCAAATGTGAAGACGTCTGTCTGGCATCTGAAAGTTCAGCTGAATTTGTTTAAATGCAACAGGAAAAGGATCCAAACAGCAGCTAAAAGGGAAAAAATCAAGTTGTTGGCAAAAATTCAGACCTCAACCCGACTGAAATGCTGCGTTGGGATGAAGAATACAAACTTCTTCACAAAAACATCAGTCGGATTTGATTTTTTTGACATCGAACTTCAGTTTCCTGCTAAAAAAAAAAACAAAAAACTAAAACTCCATTAAAATATTATGTTACACCTGCACACACAAAGCATCTACTCCTCACTCACTGAGATGTACAGAAGCCATGAATATTTAAATGTTCCTCTCTTCAAACTCTGAACTTGTTGGTGAACATTTGTTGTAGAAACTTTGGGCTTGTGAAGCAGGAAACGTACCGCTGTCTTTTTCTCTGCGCTTTCCTCCATGCGGAGAATAAATAACTTCACCGCCTGAACTGCAGATGTTTCTTTAGCGTTTGGGCAGAAATTAGCGAAGCCGCTTCTGTTGTTGGTGTAAATTAGACACCAGAAGAGGCTGTAAATGTTTAGAAACAGAGTTTGCATGACCTTTTAGCTTCCTTTTGCTCTCATCTGTCGGCACAGCACTGAATGCATGAAGAAAAATTAACATTTTTGACTTTTTTTTTTTCCTGTATTGTTGCTGATGTTTTACAAGCTCGATGAAAAATCCTCCGCTGTTCAGGCTATAACGCAGAAAGTCAGTTTTCCAGGGGAATTAAAACCATTACTTCAACACCCAGCAGGCTACAAAACTGCAAACAGCTGCCTTGTCACGCTGACCACCCTAAAATTTCCTTCCCAAACAGCTTAAGATAAAAAAAAAAAACCACCTAAAAGATGGCCGCAACTTGTGAGGACTAACATAGCTGGAAAAGTTTTTGGTTGTGACCTTCTGCTGCATCTTTAGCTGTTGCAGTGTTTATGTTCACGACTCAATCTGCATGCAGACAGAAGAATGCAATTAAAACCTAAATCTCTCCTCAAACACATCACTTTCCCAGACAGGCACACCTAGTTCATCAGCCCCTTCTCTAAATATTATCGCTCATATCTAAAGCAAACGCCACAAATCTTGTCATTTACTGCCTCTGTTTACCTTCTGTAATGTGAAATATAGTTAAGGTGGGAAGACGGAGAGAGGATGAAGGTGCAGAGATCTAAAAAGCCTTCCAGGCTACAGTAGTGCTGCAGCACCTTTAATCTTATTGAACGTGCATCTCTTGTTATCGACGCTTGTTTTTAAATAATCAATATCTGTGTTTCATGTTTGACTTTAGCTTTGCTTAATTGGCAGACGATGAAGCGGTCTGCCTGCAGGGGATGGCCATTACCTGAGCTTTCCTTTGAAACCAGGCCAAGCTGCTTTGCAGTTTTAAGCACCATGTGGAATCCATTTTTAATGGGATGGATCTTAACGGAGGAATTCTCCGAGTCACGTTAACGCACGTTGAATGTCGAGCGACCGAAATGAAAACAAAACAAATGCAATCTACACTCACTGGCTACTTTATCAGGTCCGCCTTACCGTTACCACGTTGGATCCCTTTAACTTGGTGACGGATTCAACAAGATGTTGGAAACATTTCTGAGAGATTTATCTCCATGTTGACATGAAGCATCACACAGTTGCTGCACATCCACATGAGACTCTCCCGTTCCACCTCATCCCAAAGCTGCTTTATGGAACTGAGATCTGTGGAGGCTGTTGGAGGACAGTGAACTCATCGTCATGGTGATGATGTGAGTTTTGTGACATGGTGCTGGACGTATCCATCAGAAGATGCTACACTGTGATCAACAGCAATACTCAAGTGGTTAAACCATGTCATGTCGGTACTAAGGGGCCCAAAGTGTACTAAGAAAACACCCCCACATCATCACACCAGCAGCAGCCTGAAGCATTGGATGGATCCATGTTGTCATGATGTTTCCAGCGGATTCTGATCCTACCATGTGAACTTGGAGCTGAACTGGAGACTTATCAGACCAGCAACGTTTCTCCATCTTCTATTGTCCAGTTCTGGTGAGTGGGTGTGGATTGTAGCCTCAGTTTCCTGTTCTTACTGACAGGAGTGGAACCCGGTGTGGTCTTCTGCTGCTGGAGACCATCTGCTTCCCGGTGTTGTGAGATGAGTAAAGTTTATTCTACATCTTGGTTGCAACCAGTGGTCATTAGAGTTTCTGTTGCTGCTATTGGTCCTCCAACCGCCAACATCAACAAGACATTTTGGTCCAGAAAACAGACGCTGCAGATGGTTGTGTGTGTTTGTGTGTGTGTGTGTGTGTGTGTGTGTGTAAATCCCAGTAGAGCAGCAGTTTCTGAAACACTCAGACCAACAACTACACGGCGTTTAAATTCCCTTTCTTCCTGAGTCGTCTTCACCATGTAGCAGCTGTGTGATTGGCTGATTCAGTGTTTAACAAGCTGTGAACCTAATAAAGTGGCCAATGAGTGTATCTCCAGTCCCGGTGGAAACAAACCATTTCACTGAGTCGGATTTGATGTTTGGCATTTAATCGAAGCAGTTTTTATTTCTGAACTGTAATCTTCATATTTTTATTTGCACCCAAACCAGATGTTTCAGTGGATTTAAAACCGAATCCCGTTGAGCCGAACAATAACTAACGTTATCTGTGCTGACACTGAGGGAAATAATGACATCATCGCTTCGCAGTGTCGTGTTTCTAAAGTGACTCATCAGCTTCGACTCATAGGAAACATCCCCGCATTTATGTTTTCCTTAAGTCAGAATAAATTTAAAATCTATTGATCATAGTTCTCCACTGTCTTCTTGTCATAAATAGATTTCCACATAAAAACTGGTTCATTTCACCGACATTCTTTCCCAACTCGCTTCCTCTCAGATTGCAGCCTGTGTTACCTGCTTTACCTTGAGCTTTCCCACACACTGACAACTGCACATCAAGTATGTCTGCAGCAGATTCAGAGGACAGGAATACTCCTCTGCATCATGAGACAGTGAGGAAGACTTAGACGAACGAGATGAAAGGTCATTGTGTGATCAAAGGAGTCTCTCCTGTGTGCTGATCATATCAAGGCCTCGTGATTGTTTAATTAATATATCTGATGGCTCTTCCTTTTCATCTCAGAGGAGACGGTCTAATCACCAAGTTGAACTCTTCCAAAGGAGATTTTTCCACCGCGTATAGATATTGTCGCTGTTTTCGGCTCATTACTGGGGTGATATTGGATGTGAAACTTGCCGGTTTGGGGGAAAAAAAAACAGAAGACAGAGTCCAGAGGACTTATTTGGATCTAGTCGTGAATAGTAATTGTAATTTTCTGAGCCACACAGCAGCTCCCTTTTCTCCAACATAACACACAAATAGGCATTGACAGTCAATGTTTCAGAGCAAAGCTGCCATCAAAGCCCCATTTGGTTATTCCTGCTAGACGGCATGCATCCAGCCCCGAGTATTAGGAGAGAAATCTTATGCTTGTTATTGGGATATTTATGTCCCATAGAGTTTATAGATTGCTCACCACATTGTTTTGCGCTCCCGTAAAGCTGAAATGGGCAGAAGTGGTCCCCGTGTTTATCACTGTTTATTCGTCTCTGTTGGTTTATTAGTTTGTGCAGCGCTGCTTTGTTTGCCTCCAGCTTGCTTGACAGCTTGCCTCCACTGGGAATATAGTGGCCTCCATATCCCAGCTCTAAATATACACCAATTTTCACCTAATGCTCAGTTTGTCTAAAGTCGGTGTTTGGGAAACGCCTGGCAGGCGCTGAAGATAGTATGGATTTATGTGTAGAAATCTGGCTGATTTAATGAGACTTTAATGAGGATTGTTGTTAAACAAACGGACATAGTTACGGTTATACCGAGTGCAGCGCTGTGAAATTTTAACATATATCATTTCTGAGTGACAGATGCTGCAGTGTTCAGCCATTATGGAAAGACGGGGGAATTTACAGACGGAACAGTGAAAATGGAACAATGTTTTTCCACAGCATGAAGATCTGAAACATACGTTGAAATATATACGTATATGTACACCACTGCTCACAGATTTGATATCACTTTCCCAGTAAATCCATTAGCAAAGTGCTCTGAATATCATATTCTATACATATTTAACAGGGGTATTCATCTCAGTCCTACGAGGTCCACAATCCAGCAGGTTTTCCATGTATCCCTGCTCCAACACAGCTGACTCAAGGCTGAGTCATTGTGCAGAACCTGATTGGCTGTTCATTTAATTGCTTTGGGTGTGTTGGAGCAGAAATAGATGGGAAACATGCTGGATTGTGGCCCTCGTAGAACCAAGTTGAATGATTATGTTATGTAGTTTTAGTTCAAGGCAGTGACAGAATTTGAAAAAAAAAAAAAAGTATGCTTATATATACTTCCTACCACTAGGGGGTGGTATAGTTTCTTTAATTCTATTTTATGGTGACTTTATTGTGTTTGATTTTTCCTTTTTTGTTCTTAAACTTTTACCAGATTAAATGATGAGACTTGTTCTGCAGAGTTCTTTGGAGAAAAGTATATTTTAGCTTATTGATTTACAACCGTGCCCGTTTGGTGACAATGGGAAAGATATATTTAATCACATGGCAACGGATTTCTAATGTGTGAATAAAAATTTGTTACTAACATGTCAACAATTGTCCACGTTTTCCTTTTAAACTGTAAAGCTCAACCATCCAAACTAAAAGTCTTTCACTGATTGTGCTTAATCAGAAGAAGTGGCATCATAGCAAAACAGCGTATATAATATTTTGTTTTTTTAAAGTTGGACATATGACCTATGACTGTTGTCTACTTTTGTGGAATTTGTAGTTTTTAGCTCTAAAGTGGTGGGCAACCATTACCTGCTAGCTTTTGTTAAATAACTGTGCAGAGTTACAGCATTACCAATAATTCTGAGATTAAAATTCAATTAAAGCTAAATTATCCATTAGATGTGTGCTAATGCCATTATTATGTCACCACACAACTGCAAATTAATGTTTCCTCAACATGTCACCAGGCGGTGTATCGTGGTTGTCCTCTGCTGCAAGGTTAAAAAAAATATGCTTATTTGATTTGTTGTGCAGAGTTTGATGAGGCGATTGATTTTATTTAGTGAAATAAAGATAAAGGAAGCAGAAAACTGAACTACATTTCCTTTAAAACTTCGTCCAACAGCCAGAAATCCGACTTTATTGGAGACAAATTAATGCTAGCGTCTTGTACACTGATGCTAGCTTCAAAACGTTGAAGTGGCGATGGCCAAACGTCTCAAAACTGCAGTCAGTAAAGTCAACATCATCATTTGATCAGATCAACATACTTAGAACATCTATTCACAGGAAGCAAAGCAGTCATGAAACGTAGTTAGTTCAGAATTTACTGTGAAACTGCAGCTTTCTGGATGTTTGCTTCACATCTTTCATTGTCCATCCAAACGTAAAAAGCCTCCAGCTGCTCATTATTTACTCATCAACAGATGTTTACCTTGTCACCAGTTTGGTTTTTGTGTGACAAACATAAACTTAGCTCTGGACCGAGCCGAGGAAGCTCCATGACCCTGTTTCATGTCTTATTCAGAGCATAACTTTCATCTGAACCTGAATGTAAAACTTCTCCTGCGTTCATGAGGCTGGGAAGTTACAAACCACAATTCCCAGGAGGATTTCCATCCATCATCCATTTTCTGAACCACTTCTTCCAGTTTGGGGTTGCAGGAAGCTGCAGTCCATCCCAGCACTCACTCCTCGGGACAATTTAGAGTCGCCAGTTAAGCTAACATGTGGACGGTGGGAGGACGCCAGAGAACCCGGAGAGAACCCACACAGACACGGGGAGAACATACACACCCCACAGAGAAAGGCCACCGTTCAACCACAACAAATTCTTTCTGTGTCAGAAACCAAGCAAGCAAACAGAGAATTAACTCCAAAAAGAAGATGAAACTAAGTGTACAATCGTGGTTGCTATGGAAACTAACTAAAGAGAACCAAATCGACTCATCGAACTACCTGCAACATAATAAATAAGCATGTTTTCAAAACAAATCCTTTTGAAATGTCAGTATTTTGTGTTAAAATGTGGTAACACTTTACTTAAAGTCAGCCTGTAAAAATGCCTTTTTAAATCGGAGCAACTTGAAGTAAAGTGTCACCCGACGTGTTTGTGTGGTTGAGACGCTGACTCCTGTCTCCTCTCTGAACATTGCTTCCACCACAGCCCGGGTGTGCGACAACGAACTCCTGCGCTGCCAAAACGGCGGGGTGTGCGTCAACAACGTCCACTGCAACTGTCCCGCGGCCTACACTGGCCTGCTGTGCGAGAAGCCCCGCTGTGAGTCGGAGCTGGGCGGCTGCAGAGGCCCGGATTCAGGCCAGGCCCCCCTGATGCCTCCGTCCTCCTCCGGCCTGCTGACGCTGTTGCTGCTGGGCTCCACGCTGCTCAGAGAGGCCTCCTGCTGGCCCGCTGTGCTCTGAGCAGACCTCTGTCTTACTGGAAGTGACACGCCTCCCATCGCCTCCACCTTAGCCCCTCCATGGCCCCCCCGCCCCCCACCCCCCTTCCCCATCCTCCCAAGTCCTTTCAAATAATCAACAATCATTTAAAAAAACAAAAAAAAAAGAAAAAGGTCAACCATGAGCTTTCTGGACTGTAACGTACTGAGCTTCTCCGCTGCCAGACTCGGTGATGAAAAGGGAATGTGCCAGAAAATGAGAGCAAAAATGTTCCATTTAATTTCAAAGAATATATAGAAATGATTAAAAAAAAAAAAAAAACATATACTTTAAAGAAATCTTATTAAAAGTACGAGTAACTGAGTGTTTGCCTGATGAGAAAGAACAGCGAGTGTCCCCCCCCCCCCCCCCCCCCCCGTCCTCCCTCCCCCCTCTAAGCCATACCAGGTACATGAGCTCCTTCCAGTTTGAGAAGGGATAACTCAAGATGACAGACTTGTTCACTTTCTCTCTTATTGCCACGGCAACAACAGCTGCAACCAATCAGCTCTCGCACGAGCCGACAGTGGCTGCGGATCCCCACGGGATGCTTCTGCGAGTTAGTGTTTGCCGGACTGACGCCGACGGTGAAAGAAAAAGAAAAGAAAAAGCAAAAAGGGTTGGGGGGGGATAAAAACAAACTAACTGTCCGAGCCGAGCAGCAGCGATGATGCTGTGAGGACTCCATCAGAGAGGTGAACACGCCGCCAAACAGGACGCTTTCTCTGCTGTCAGTGCATTGTGGATAGAAGGAAATCTGCCCGGACTGCCACTTTAGACACACACCCCCCTCCCTCTCAGTCTTTCTGTCTCTCTCCTTTCCTGCTCTATCTCACGCCCCCCCCATCCCTCCTTCCTCTCCGACCCCCCCCCCCCCCCCCCCCCCCCCTGCTTCCACTGACCTGTGCTTTTGTGAACGTTACTCTGTAAACCCTTGTTGGTTGAAAGATTCTTTTGTCCAATGTTAGTGATGCACATGTGTAAGAAGCCCCCACTCCCCCCCTCCCTGGAAAAGATACTCCAGTAAATCTGTCTGATTCTTTTTCTAACTTCGAGCCCACTCGCTCCCTGCGACCGCGGTCAGAGGATAGTTTTTACCTGAGCTGACGAAGAGTGTAGAAAACCATCAGTGTGTGTTTGCAAGTTCTTTCCTCTCAGAGCAAACAGAAAAAAAAGAGTCATGTAGTCCTTTTGTATCTCTGCCGAACTGTGATGGAAAAGAAGGCAACCTTTAATGTATCTGTTTGAGACATCCAAATGCAGAAGCAGCGGCTTCCTTCTCTTTTTATTCTCACTTATTTCTATCCATTTGCTTTTTTGTTGATTATTTTTAGTTGTGCGGTTGGTTTTCCTTTGTATTGGCAACGTACTGGCATCAAAGAATATCAGTTTACATATACAGTATTAATAAAGTGTACTAAAATCCCACCAAAGGACATTATAAATGTTTTGTTCTCGCTTTATCACTTGAGAATTTAAGTGAATAAAAGTCTAAAAATTAAACTGTGTTGATTATTTATTCATGCAAAGTAAGTAGCTCACAGAGCTGCCTCAGCGTCCATCTCAAGGTTTTCTTTTGTTGTTGTTTTAAACTGTGTTCTCTCATTAGCTTATCACTTATTTTCCCTGTACCAGTTTTTTTTCATTTTCTTATTTGTTTGTATAAATATTGAATCTTACATTTATTTATCTATTAATTATTTATTCAAATTTTTATTTATTTATTGGCTTATTTTATTATTTGTTCATTAATTCATTTATTTGTTATTTTTTATTAAATTAATTCTGTATTTTTCTAAAAAATGTCTAAGTCGATTATTCATTATTTTAGTTTATTAATTATATATTTATTGGTGTTTTTATTTAGCTATTAGAATTTATATATATTTGTTATTATTTAAACAATTCATTATCTGTAAATCATTATTCAATTTTATTTAATTGTAAATTATTTATTCATAATTTTAATTATTTTTATATTTTAAATGACTTATTCACTATTATTTTATTTAATTATTCATCCTTCATTTACTTAACTATACAATGATTATGATCTGTTATTTATTTATTTGTTTGTTTTTATGTTTTACAGTTAATACATTTTCAGGTGAATAAGCTTTGTTTTTTTTGTTCTTTTTTCACATTAAAGTTGTCCAACCTTTAGACGAGTGAAAACAGTTTGTAAAACTGCAGCATGAAATTGTTTTTAAATGAGTTTTTAATGACACACATGCTGTGTTTTACAGTATTTTAATATATTTGCATTAGAGTGTAAGTATGAATACGTCCATGTATTTTTTATTCACCTTTATACTGGGGATATAAATTAATGAGCACAAACTGTAAAGAGAGAAGTGATGCATGCTGTCGCCTTTACATCAAGCTTTAGGAATCGGGGGTCCGCAGTGTGATTGCACAGTTTCCGATTGTACCATCAGAAATTTTCCAAAAACTGCAAATCCAGAAGTCTTAGTTCATGAGCTTCCTGAAAACGCTGGTATCTACTTCACAACAGTGTTTTAAAAAGTTCTGACAAATGAAATATTTCGCCTTTAAATCTGAATGAATTCTTGATGTCATTGAATCAACAAGGTGTTGGAAGTTTTCCACAGAGGTTTTGCTCCATTTTGACATGAAGCATCACATCCACGATGAGAATCCCCCTTCCACATCCCAAACATTCATTCATTCATTCATTCACTATCCTAAGCGCTTATTCCAATGAAGGGTCGTGGGGGAGCTGGAGCCAATCCCAGCAGTGTTTTGGGCGAAAGGCGGGGTACACCCTGGACAGCTCACCAGTCCATCGCAACGCCGTTTTGGAAACATCCCTCAGAGATTTTACTTCTTATTGACATGAAGCATCACACAGTTGGTGCACAGTATGATGAAAATCTCCAGTTCCACCACCTCCCAAAGCTCCTCTGCTGGATGTAGATCTGGTGACTGTGGAGGCCGTTGGAGGACGGTGAACTCATCGTCATGGTGGAGATGATGTAAGCTTTGTGACACGGTGCATCATCCTGCTGGAAGTTTCCATCAGAAGATGCTACACTGTGCAGGGATGGACATGGTCAGCAGCAGGACTCAGGTAGGCTGTGCTGGTTGAACCATGTCATGCTGGTACTAAGGGGTTCAAAGTGTACCAAGAAGACATCCCCACACCATTACACCACCAGCAGCCTGAACCACTGATACAAGGAAGAATGGACCTATCCTTTTAGACTTTTTTCCACCTGAAATGGAGACTTAACATTTTTCCGTCTTCTACTGTCCAGTTCTGGTGAGTGTGTGTGAATTGTATTCTCAGTTTCCTGTTCTTATCTGTCAGCAGTGACACCTGGTGTGGTCTTCTGCTGCTGTATCCATCATCTCCAACAAGTCTGTCCATTCTCCTCTGACATCAACAAGGCATTTTATTCCAGACAACTGCTGTTCGCTGCATATTTCCTCTATTTCAGACTATTCTCTCTAAACCCTACAGGCTGTGTGTGAAAATTTCAGTAGCTCAGCAGTTTCTGAAACACTCAAACAAGCTGCAATCATAACCACCTAAATTCCCTTTCGTCCTCCTTCTGATGCTCCGTTTGAACTTGTCTACATGAGCAAATTAACTCATTATATGTAGATATTTGTATTAAGAAGCAATTGAACCAGTGAACCTTACACAACCACACAACTGTGTTGTCAAAGGTATCGTGTTGGATATCTCCAACCTGTTTTGGTTGCATAGAGTCCCACATTTAACAATTCATCTATTTTTCTGGTAGACAACTTCCAGCCTTTGTTTTCTTCTCAGAGGAAGCAAAGGAATAAGAACTGAGACCATTGATCATTCCCCTAATGCCTCAATGAAAATAACGATAGGTTCTTGTTTGCTGGGATATAGGCTTGTATATGCCAAATAAATTGGATAACATAGTTCATATTCTTGTTTGTGTCTGAGCCTGAGCCAAGAAATCCCTTCAAATCTCAAGATCAAATTTCATTCAAAACTTGTGAAGCTGAGAAATCCTCAGTGAGCTTTAGTTTCCAACAAACTGAAGTAAGTTGTCTGAACTTTGCAAATTTCACAGACCGGAACTGTGGCGTTGGAATTGAACCAAAAGAAATGTCAGTGTTTCCTTAAGCAAATGAAACTGTTGTGATTGAGGCATTTTCCTTCACTCCTTCACTCAGTACTGGCAAAATCCTGCAGACGAGACAGAACCGCAGCGAGAAAACAGTTTAAGGGCAGCATAAAAACACTGCTAATGGACGCTTAAGGACAAAGTTTTCTCCAACACTGCTGTATGCATGTCTCTCACGGGGACAGCCTGATAAATTCAGTCAAAGTCACTTGTTTGTCAAGGTCCCCCACAGTGGCCCTAATTTTAACCGCGTGTTCAGCCCAGGTGTCAATGCACCGTGCTGCGTGGAGAATTAAAATAGAGCTGATGTCGTTTGGGGAGAGGACTCCATCCTAGCTATCTCACCTCTGGCAGCTGTTGGCTGACCCAGCCACGGAGCATCACTGACATACCTCGGAGCAACCCATCTCCCCACACAGGATTTTCATCCCTGTAATGTGCTTTGCGGTAATGACTGGCTAAAAGTGTTAAAAGGGACAGTGGATGTGTTAGCTTATACATCTGACCTGTGGCTAACGCTGTGTGGAATTCATCCGGGGGGAATCGGTGAGTCAGCAAAGACGCTGTAGCCATGAAAGCAACAGATGTGTCTTTTCATATGTGCTGTAACGAGCTGGCATCCCAGCGTATTGTCGTGACTATTTGCACCTCTCAAAGGTCTCTGTCACACAGCAGGTAGATGCGTTTCCATCAGACTCCTGCATGTAACAGGAAGAGAGTCAAATCCAGCAATGCAAATCAAAACTTCTAAAGTCTTTAAAACTTATCAAGAGGCAATGATGCTACAGCATAAAGGGATCTTTTACAGTTAACGATCATATGACAGTCAAGAAGATATGTCATCAAAATAAGCAGGATTTTCTGGCATTGTAGTCGGTTGGTACATTGGTACTGATAGCTTGCTGTTTCCTTTACATCTGGGGTGTCCAGCTCTGGTCCTCAAGGGCCACAATTCTGCAGTTTTTCCCATGTCTCCCCTGTTCTAACACACCTTATTAAAATAAATCAGTCATTGTGCAGAACTTTATTGGTTGTTGGATCCATTTAATTTAATTTGTTGGAACAGGGATACACTGAAAACCTGCAGGACAGCGGCCCTAGAGGACCGGTTTTGGACACCCCTGCTCAATGTCCTGTTTAGACACAAAGGGGGTATTAATCTTCTAATGTGTCTCACAGCAAAAAGTACAGACAGCAGTGAGAGTTGTGTGTGAAAACAACATTAAAGTATATAACTGTCACTCATCCATCCAGTTTCTGACACTTATCTGGGACTAGGTAACACAGACAACAGCCTGGGGGGTGCAGAGTCCTTCACAGATCTCTAAGCTCTTCACCTATTCCCTAAGGGCTGGGATAAACTTGCCGTGTATGCACATCAATGTTCCACACAGTCTGTGTTCATACTTGCTGCAGCGCGTCGCACCCAAAATGTGCAATACTGGAGGTCACCGCTAGGGGGCAGTACGCAACACTCAGACTCTCATCTGCCAATCTTCTGGAGCATTTTGGTAAACAGTGTACCAATCTGTTGCCAACTGTTGAGGCCCAACTGTTTGTTACTCTGCAAATGGGAAGAAAAATCATAAGGATGCATGTAGTAGCGAACGCTCTTCCAAACTATCTGCCACTGTGTTACCCTGTTCTGTTCCTCTTGCTCTCACAAATTCCCAAGATACATAACCCCTTAAGGCAGGGATCGTCAACCTTTATGAGCCAATGTTCTGGTTCAGCAAGTTAAAGGCAAGAATGTAACAGCTTCAGGTGTTGATGGTTTAATTACCAGTAGATTCTGAATCTTATCAATATGTCTTTAATGACAGGATATGTACCACAATCATTTAAAACTGCTGTAATCAAGCCTTTACTTAAAAAGCAATCTCTGGATCCAGAGGTGATAGCAAATTATAGACCTATATCTAACCTCCCGTTTATGTCCAAAATTCTGGAGAAAATAGTTTCAGCTCAGCTACATGCCCACCTGAGCAGAAATAATTTATGCGAGGAGTTTCAGTCAGGATTTAGAGCTCATCATAGTACTGAGACAGCATTGGTGAAAGTTACTAATGACCTTCTTATGGCCTCAGACAAAGGACTTGTGTCCGTACTTATCTTGCTTGATCTTAGTGCTGCATTTGATACAGTCGATCATAACATTCTGTTACAAAGACTAGAACAGGTGATTGGAATTACAGGTACAGCGTTAAGCTGGTTTAAATCATATTTATCTGATAGACTTCAGTTCGTTCATGTAAATGACAAGTCCTCCTCCCAAACTACAGTAAGTCATGGAGTTCCTCAAGGTTCTGTACTTGGACCAGTACTCTTCACGCTATATATGCTCCCTTTAGGCAAAATTATTAGACAGCATGGAATAAACTTTCATTGTTATGCAGATGATACTCAAATATACTTATCCTTTAAACCAGATGAAACAAATCAGCCCAATAGGCTACAAAATTGTCTCATAGACATAAAGACTTAGATGTCTAGAAATTTTCTCCTCTTAAACTCAGATAAGACTGAAGTAATTCTCGTTGGATCTGAAAAACTCAGAGCTAAATTTTCCAGTTTTGTAATGAACCTGGATGGCATTACTTTAGCTTCCAGTGCTACAGTGAGAAACCTTGGAGTAATATTTGACTCGGAACTGTCCTTTGGCCCACATAGTAAGCGGGTTACTAAAACAGCCTTCTTTCATTGACGTAATATAGCCAAAATTAGGGACATTCTGTCTCAGAGTGATGCAGAAAAACTGGTTCACGCTTTTGTTACTTAGAGACTAGATTACTGTAACTCTCTATTACTGGGCTGTCCTAAATATGCCCTGAAAAGCCTTCAGCTGATCCAGAATTCTGCAGCCAGAGTCCTGACCAGAACCAGCAGGAGAGATCATATTTCTCCAGTTTTAGCCTCTCTTCATTGGCTGCCTGTTGAATCTAGAATAGAATTTAAAATCCTTCTCCTTACATATAAAGCCCTCCACAACCAGGCACCACTATATATCAAAGACCTCATTGTTCCTTATATACCAAGCAGAGTACTTCGTTCGCAGACTGCAGGCTTACTTGTGGTTCCTAGAGTCTCAAAGAGCCGAGCAGGAGGCAGAGCCTTTGGTTATCAGGCCCCTCTCTTATGGAATAAGCTCCCAGTTAGTGTTAGGGAAGCAGACACCCTCCCCACCTTTAAGACTAGGCTGAAGACTTATCTTTTTGATAAGTCCTATAGCTAGGGATGGTTAGCATCCCTTAGTTATGCTGCTATAGGTTTAGACTGCTGAGGGACATTTCCTGATACACTGAGCTTCTTTCTTTTTCTCTTTATCTCTCTCTTTTATCCCCCCCCCCCCCCCCCCACCCCCCCTTCCCATAACAGTGTTGCATCATTAACATGTATGTCTCCTGTCTCAGCAGGTCTCCCTGGCCGGGAGTAGCAGTTCCTGTTGTCTGTTGTCTTTCTGTCCTCTTCCCCCCACACAGCAGAGGCAGATGGCTGCCTGTCCTGAGCCGGGTTCTGCCAGAGGTTTCCTTCCTGTTAAAAGGGAGTTTTTTTCCTTCCCACTGTTGCCAGTGTGCTTGCTCAGGATGGGAGATTGAGTTGGACTCAACTCAATCTGTTGGTTTCCTTATATAGGCTATTATGAATTGGCCTTCATTATGTTTTCCCCTCTGTCTGTAAAGCGTCTTGAGATGGCATTGCCGTGATTTGACGCTATATAAATAAAGTTTAATTGAATTGAATTGAATTGAAGAAAAATCACAATATATCACAAGATATCGTATCGTTTCCACTGTATTGTGATACATATCATTTCACCAGATTCTTGCCAATACGCACTGCTTGTATTCAGGTCCTCTACCTCCCCTTCCCAATCAAAATCTAGGTTAGTGGTCACATTTGCGTGATGTTTATTCATTTGGAATTAATTTTTCCAAATTAAATTATTAGGAATAAAAATAGTCACCTTCAAGTTTACATTGAAATAGTCATTCCAAATTGAGGTTTATATGGAAAACTAGTTTACTTACATGCGCTTTACATCGGTGGATGAGGAAGGGTTCTGATTGGACAGAGGGGGGACGGGACGTACGTTCGTCTACCGGAAATAAACTAATTCCACTTCCTTCTTGTCTTTTTGGCTAAAATGTTGAAAACTACATAAGAGGCATTTTCCTTTGATTTTTATCATAATTTGAATACGAACAAACTACTTCTGTTTTTTTAGCAGCTGAGAGGGGAAAGGGAGATAAAGTCCCAAAGACAGGGGGCAGAAGATGGCGTGGAATACAGGAAAAGGTAAGGATCACGTGCAGAATGACCAGAATTAACTTAGAGCAGAATTAACATTTACATAATAGAAGAATTAATCGGCTTGGATTTAAAATGACAACAAACCAGTCACTAATTTCATAATTAAGTTGAATTCCAAATCATCATATTTATTCAGAATAAGGTTTTTACATGGTCATTTTTCATCAGGTTAAAGCAGATTTGACTTTTATTTGGAATTAAAAAGAGGAATTAAAGCTCTGATGTAAACATGGCCACTGTTACATTTACACTGCAAGTGTTAAAGCTTCTTCTGCTCCGATTTCTGCCCTGATTATTCTAAATTCAGTGTCCTGTTTTTCTCATTTTGTTTGGGGTTTTTTGCAGGGTGTTCATTTTTTGGTGTTGTTGGTGAATGTTACACCGTGTCTTAGACATTTCCTCACATCTTGGTTACTTTAGAAATATTGACGCTGAAGCTTTAAAGCGAAATAGAATAAAACTGTAAATATGCAACTGCGATTACTCAGGTTTTTTAGGTTTCATGTGAAATAATTCACCATTTTATGCACCTTTTTAGGCAAAACCCCACGTGAAACGTATCTTCCATGTCTGTAATCCAGACGCTGGTTGAGTGATACTCTGGAAAGCAGACGTATCAGATGAGCTTGAGAAGTATTGACCTTGCCGAACACTATTATTCCCGCTATGGTTGTGATGTGTTTGTTTGCGTGATGATCAATGCTCTTATTGAACCACACACAGCATTTATTGATCAGTGTTTCTTCTTCCTAACCGTGTGGGCAGTGAGCAGAAGAAGCTTTTTTCCATCGACTGGTTTTCTTCGCATTGAAAGCAGAAATACAGTACGTCCATTAACGGACGCTAAGCTGCAGCTCAGCAGAAGCTCCACTCCAATCGCTTGACTTTTTCTACGATTTCCACCCTTTTAGAAAAGGTTCTTTAGAAAAGATAAGATCTTTTTCCTTAATGGACAGCATCCTTTGATGTAAATCAGACTGGCTTCGCAGGATACTTTCACTCCTTCACTCATTAATTGATACTTTCATAACTCAGTTTTTCAAGATTTCACACTGATGCCTTCCTTTAGGTCAAACATGTACTGGATTATTTTATTAACTGCAATGTTTAAAGATAAGTCATTCACAGCTTTTTCTTTTCTTACTTTACTACATAAACCACTGGAATCCAGCAGTATCAAACCCTTCGATGTAAAACATGCTGATTATACTTCAGATATCTGCAGATACGTTCTGCACCGCTGCTGATGTTGTATCCCTTTTGAATGCTTTCATTGTTATTTTTTGATGCACAAAGTGGCGGTGCAGTCTGTTATGTCAGTCCTGGTCTCCATCACATCAGCAGTGACTATGCGACAGCACATCAGACAAAGTGACGGAGAAGTGAGATTGAGTGAAAATGTTGTGCATTATTACAAGCATAATCCATCAGGCATCCAACTTTTTCCATACTTTTTCCTGCCCTCAAAGTCCTGACACTCCTGATGCATGTGTGTGTGTGTGTGTGTGTGTGTGTGTGTGTGTGTGTGTGTGTGTGTGTGTGTGTGTGTGTGTGTGTGTGTGTGTGTGTGTGTGTGTGTGTGTGTGTGTGTGTGAGGGGAAGTGTTTGAAATGTAAAGAGTGAAATCCCGTAGTGGCTCCACACACTTGATGGATGTCAAATCTGGCTTTGATGGCAAGGAGAGGAAGCAGCGAAAGGGAGCTGACACCAGCCATAATCACATGGTCGGAGCAGGTTTGAGTTTGA